>NW_024962335.1:19768568-19801412 GCF_019238085.1 Lagopus leucura
GGAAGGAAGGAAGGAAGGAAGGAAGGAAGGAAGGAAGGAAGGAAGGAAGGAAGGAAGGAAGGAAGGAAGGAAGGAAGGAAGGAAGGAAGGAAGGAAGGAAGGAAGGAAGGAAGGAAGGAAGGAAGGAAGGAAGGAAGGAAGGAAGGAAGGAAGGAAGGAAGGAAGGAAGGAAGGAAGGAAGGAAGGAAGGAAGGAAGGAAATGACTAAGGGCAGAAGGCCTTTTTTTCCTCTCAATTTTTGTATCTTTCTTGTTGGTTTTATTATTCCCCCTGCTTCTGTGTATTGGTATAAATGAAGCTGGAAAGCTCCAATGAGAAGGTAGTAAAGTCCATTTCCTGTTGCAGTCAAGTAAGTTGCCATGTCTAGACAGTGCATACAATGGCTGGCAAAAGTCCAGAAGCGGAGTTAATGGATTTACAAAGTAGCAGCATTTCTCTGTATTGATTTTCTCAGGGTATTTCCAGAACCTGTGAAACAGTAGGTAGTTATACTTCACAGTCTTTTCTGCTAATAAAAGGCCTCATAGAGTAGTACTGAACAAAGGCACTTCTGATCTGGGGAACGTAGTCTGAAATTCTCTGTCCAGAAGGGGAAAGGCAAAAGCCAGTAGGAATTACATTAGCCATAAATATTACTGACTGTATTTAAAAGTTCAAGCGGCAATGTCTGTGCTTGAGTCTGATCCTGTTTGTTTTTTTTCTTAAATAAAAAGATAACATTGTTCATATCCCAGTGTTGAAACAGTGAGCCTGAGTGAGTGAATTCAGCAATGAGATCAGTAGCTTGATACCAGGTAAATTCCCTTTCCCCAAGAGTGATTGACTCAGGCTATGGTTTTCAAAATATGTTTGTTTAGTGAAATGTGCCTGAACCTCTTCTAGAAGACAAACAAGAGCTTAACTTCAGCGTTCTGGTTTTGTAGGTGGATTGATACTGTTAGGTCATGGACTGAATTACTAATTGTGAACCTGGCAAAGGGACTGTCAGTTTTGTGTAGTTTTAAACGAATTAAAGCCCAGGTACAAATAATGAAAAAAGGAATGCTGAAATTTATTTTCTTTTTTCTGCTTTAAATAAAAATAAAAAAAAATTAGGACTTGCTTGTCAAGAAACCTCTTCCATGTGTTGCAGCTCTCACCATCAGCACCTTGTGACCTACCTGAAGCCAAATACTGGTGAATATAGGATGGCACAGTGTGTGTGTGAAAGAGAATTATTTGGACCATAGTGGTATACTGATAACTTATGTATATGTTTCTGTAATGTGATGGTTGGAATAGCAGGATCTAAAACCAGTGGTCTGTTTGGGAAGAGATGAAATTGAAGAGATGGATTGAAGAGATGATTCAGAAGTAAATAGATGATGGCTTGGGAAAAAATAGTTTACTTTTTTTTTTTTTTTTTTTTTTTTTTGGTCTTTGTTTTGATCTTAACAGTTGTCTTCTGACCAGTGAAAAAGCTGTAATAATATTTTTCCACCTTCCACCATTTCAGTAGAGCATATAGTTTGAAGAAATTTAAATACAAGGCAAATGAGGGAATATCAAACACAAACTTACCTGATTTTTTAAAGAAAAACACAGGTGTAAAAAAAGGTCTTTCTGGCTTTCATTGTGGAAAGATTATTAAAAGCAAGGTGGTGAAATGGTTGAACATGGACTGAAAGAATGACAGAGCAAAGGGCAATGGTGGGAAGTCTTACACAGAGAGGATAAAGACAGGTAAAGTCCCAAAAGAGAAAAACAGGAAGGACCCTCAAACATGGGTGTTGTATTTAAAGGTGATTTTTTCTTCTAAAGTATTTTTTCTTCTGTAAGAAGAAAAATCATTGGAGGAGGGAAAGGAACTGACGTTAGAAAGAGAGATGTGGACAAGACAAGAATGAGTTATATGGTTCTCTAGACATCTCTTGATCTCCACACTTGCCAAGAAAGCAAGGGAAAAGAAAGAATTCTTTTTTCCTCTTAATTACTACAATCTCCTGTTCTTGTGGCTACTTTTTTTTTTTTTTTTTTTGGCACTTGTTATACCAATTTTACATTTTGCACAGTAGTTCACTCAGTAAAAAGAAAAACAGATACCACATACAAAAACACTTTTATTATTGTTATAATTTGCTGTTTAATGCAATGCTTTAACTAGGGATACAGCTTGGCAGAAATACATACACATATATTGCATGTAATTTACTTGTGTAATTTCAAACCCACATTGCCTCATTGCTTCATGAGTTGTTTTGGTTGAAGCACCTTCTTCCTTTATTCTGCATAACATGTTTGAATGTTGCTGAATAAGACAGGTGTTCTTTCTCCAAATGGAGCATAACATTACATCAAAATTCCCAGTTAATATGACTATCAAACTTTACTTTCACTGTATGAATATTGTGTATAATATGTATGTATCTATACAGAATATATAAATATATATCTATAATTTATATATAATCAAATGGGTCAGCTTTACGATGCTAACCATAAACTTGTGCTTATCTTCTTTATGAGATCAAATGTACAGCATCAAGAATTTGACCAGTCCCCAACTTCTCAGTCCTACAATAGGATTTTTGATATCATATCATGTAATGCATTCCTTCTTTTTTTCAATATTTACTTTGAAGAAAGGAATGCAATGTTTTTTTCAGATATATATATAAATGGATAACAGATTTTCCATATCATTAAGCTAGAAAAAGTCTCAAGAAGAGATGAGGTTCTTCCTTGCACATAGAACTTGAAGATAATTGGACATTCATTCTGGATATATTTACATTATAACTTAATTTGAATAGCACTACACATACTGTGTTATTTCTGTACATAGTCAAGATATGCTGCTGGTAATGTTAAAACACACTATCTAAAGGTATTTACAAACTGCTACTGTCTGATTTACTAACCACCTTTAAAAAGTGGCACCAGTATTAAGGGAAAATTATTCAAAGGTCCATTTATTGGCAACCATGGTATTCTTTCCCGTGTCATTTTTATCAATAATACTGTTACAACTGTTTTGTACTTCAAAGAATGTCTATCTTTGGAGTAAAAGTGCAGGGACAGAACTACTGGGGAAAGAAATTCCTCCCCTACTCCAGCAGCCTACACGAACCAGAACAGGAGAAAAAAGACAACTGAATATCGACCTGTCCTTCCCTTTTCAAAGTTAGGGCATGCTAAGCCTGTGCCCCTGTGCTTTCTTCAGAGCTGCCAGATGAGCCAAACCAAAGGTTAAATACTCAAGGAAGTCATTCATTTCAATGACTATGATAATAAACACCTTAAACACACTGCCTCACACACTATCCATAGCTGGTTTTCTCAGAGAGTCAGAGCATTTTTGGGGCACCTATAAGTGTTTCTATGTGCTTCTTTGCAAGTACTCTGAAACACACAAAAGAAAAGCAAACAAACAAACAAAAACCAAAAGAAAACCAAACCAAAAAAAAAAAGCAAAAAAACCCAATGCTAATATATAATAACTCATTATACAAAGGTGGGAAAAAAAGGAACAACCCAATGGACTTTTTCAGGTTATGCAAAACTTTGGGAGGGGAAAAAGCATGTGCTTCTTTCCCCCACTCCTCCCCCCCTCCCCCTTCCCCCCCATTCCATTACTTGTGACATGAAATACCTCTAACAAATCTACCCAGTATACTAAAGGCCTGGGAGAACTAATACGTTCATGTGTTCCACTAGTTCCATAATGTAGAAAATGAGGCCATAGCAAATGAAGGAACCAAAAAAAAAAAAAAAAAAAAAGAGAAATAATTGCATTTGTTTTGGTGAATGAGTGATGTCCATCTCAACTCTGTTATGATTAGTTCCTTAATCATGGATTTTCAATGAATATTCTGCTAGTAAGACTGGGAATAAAAGGGCAACCAAGGAAAGGGAAGACTGCCTTACCATTGCCCAGGGCATAAAGTAAATATTGCTGCTTGATAGTACCTTGTAAGAACACTCACTCTTTACCATCATCCTCTGTTGTTTCTCATATAGACATAATAAAACTGGGGAGAAAGAGAACTGATTTCATTTCATGTGAGGAATTTGCTTCATTCCAAATTAAAACCACTGAAGAAAGGATTTATGAAACTTCTTACTCCACGCATTATTTTGGACTTCAGCAGAGGTGAGAAGGCAATATAATATTTTTTGTGGACTTAAGGATTTTGAATACCAACATTCACAGTGCCTGAAAAGCAAGAGAAACTGTGTACCTGTAGCTAAAACACAAGTTACAGATACTTCTTAAAGTGAAGGAGGAAAAATGCTTTTTGTCAAGACTGTGACAAAAGAGGAAAGGCAGGCAGAGAAACAAGAAAAGACGTCACAGCAAATTAAGGACCATCTATCAGCTTCCTTCAGGGAAAGATTTTCTATAAATTAAAAATGAAAGATTTCTTAGAAGTGTGGAGCTGTTCATGATTTTACAGGAAAAATAAATAGGATATTGTCTCCAGTGAGTGTCTCTAGACAAGTTTCATAAAGTATCTGTAGACCCAGGAGGAGAAAAAGCCTCACTCTTTTTGGCTGCTCAATTTCTACCATTTGCCTTGCTGGCATCTATGAATACAGAGCCAGCCAAGAAGAGGGCTTTAAAAATATTGAAAGCCCCTGTATTCTGATCCCACTTCCTGTCAATAAACACCTGAACCTCAAGGCCCAGAGCTTGTTTTCCCGTTCTTGTTTTCTTTCTTAAGTTTAACTTCACAAAGAAAGCTCCATGTTTTTGTAAAAAGTAAATATATTTAGACATTTTTGTAAGGGGAAGGAAGGAAAACAAATCTTAGCAGCATGTTTCCTGCCTTCCACCAACTGCATCATGGAGCATAATGTGGCTGTAAGGATGCTTTAGCAACTTGGTCTTGCAGAGAGCCAGTACCAGCAGATGTTTTGTTTTGGGTAACAGAAGTGGCAAGGCAAGGCTCTGACAACTGAGTTGAAGAATTTTAATTGTACCACCCTAGCAACACCAGAGAAATCAGGTGCTCTGTCAGCAGGAGTAGGGAGAAGAGCAGGGAGAAAATTAATAAATTCTAGGGAAGGAGCTAGTGAGTTTACTAGCAAGCCCCACCGAAGAGCAGACAAAGGAAACATTCAAATCCATGAGGATTTGATGAGATGAAATGAACAAACAAAAAATAGAGTGCATCTCCTTCTGCCTCTGTTACAGCTGGGATGTCTGGGATGTCTGGAATGTCTGGGAGCAATTGGTACACCCTGAGGTCTTAAAAATGAGTGGACAACCATAAAACAGAGGGCTGATGGATTTAGCTGTTGCTTTTGACTCCTTCACATTTTGTGGATGACACACAACTTATCCCAGGATTCCATTTGAACACTCTCATACCCATGAACATTTGTGAGGTTGAAGAAAGGAAAGAAAGAAATAGGGAAAGAAGGAGTTAAAGAAAGAGAGAAAAGGGAGGAAGGGAGGAAGGGAGGAAGGGAGGAGGGAAACAGGGAAGGGAGGAAGGGAGGGAGGAAGGGAGGAAGGGAGGAAGGGAGGAATTTGACTCACATACTTGCGTTGGTTGATTTCAGACTATTTTTCATCAGGCAGTGTTCAAACACTCCTGTCTCCAAATGAATCCTCATGATTTCTGACACATCAAATGAAAATTTCAAACATAAGACTGACAAGTTTTCCTCCAATTTTGTACTAATTGGAAAACAGACTTCTGAATATTGCTTCAGTTTCTTTCTTCTTAATTTTTTTAAAAATTAATCTGTATATATTTAACCACAGATATCTTTAATACTCAGGAATGTACCAGTTAGACTGATATATCACTAAGCTGTTGTCCTCTTCTTGAAGAGTGAAGGTAGCATGGCCTGTGAGAGAGTGATTCACCCACCATGGGCTGCTAATGGGACAGTCCTGCTGCAGCAGGGCTACTTCAAATGGCTGAGCCTTTTTTTGGTTTTAGCTACTTCTGGAAATGATTAAGAGGAAGAAGATGAGAAGATCAGAAGTGTTCACTGCAGTTTTTATTGTTGTTTATTATTGTTGTTGGTTTTGGTGTTCTTTTCATGATTCACCCACAGAGTTTTCTCAACTTCTGTGTGAAATCAAAGTGGCCAGTGCAGCACATTGTATGGAATAGTTGCTGAGATCCTCTGGCCAAACCTGGTGTGAAGACGTGGCAGCACTGGCAGCAGGGCCATCAGGGGCCATAGGAAGGACAGGACGCAGGTGACAGCCAGGAAAGCCAGAAGAGGTATCCACGGAGAGTTGCTTTTCGAGATCAACATCTGCATCTTGCAGAACTATCTTTCAGAAGGAGAGTGAAACCTGGTAAATGTGGTTTGGAACACAAAGCAAAGAAATGAGAGCTTGAGAGATGTTCAGAAGAGCAAATTATTATGTGACCCTGAAAGATTATACTGTGTTTTGATCTGATCCGGAAACCTGAGTTGTTCCCTGGGTCTCAGGAACAGGCTCTCCTCTCTATTTCCATGCCAGGATAGACAGTGTCATCAGTAAAGACCGTCTCTCACCAGCTGCCAGCAAGCACAATATCAACACAATACCATACAACATCTTGAAGGTTAGATGATTATTTTCCATGTATATAAGCCATATTGGTGTGTGTCTTTGTGTTCTTGTGTGTACGTACATAGGTGTGTATTTTCACCCATTTTAACAGTTGTGAACATAAATATATACGGAACAAGATGGAAACATACAGGATTATGATTCTTGCAAGCCCCTTAAATATGCAACAGTACACCAAAAGTAATTTTGTCTTTTAGGATCAAAAGTGGAGGTGACTTAAAGGAAAAGTTCTAGAAAACTTTAAACATGGCTGCCTTTTTCTTTTTCTTTTTTTTTTTTTTTTTTTTTTGGTAGTTGTTTTATGAATACTGGCCCCAAAATAAATTATTTCCTAAAGGTACATTGAGCATTATGAAGTCACAGTCACAGGATGAAAAATATAATTGTAATCAATAGCTTACACTTCTTAACCTATAGAAATGTCCTTAGCTATTGGAGGAACTCATAATTTATGAACAAGTGGCAGCTTCAAAGAGCAGAATAAGGCATGGGTGCCCAACTTTTTGTCTTTCCTGAGACTGAATGAAGAGGAATTATCTTGGGCTGTATACAAAATATGTAATATAGTTAATGTAAGTAGGTAACAAAAATTATTATTATTATTTTTTTTTGTAATATATATTTTCTTTTTTACTGAAATTAAAAAAAAAAAGAGAGAAACAAAGCATAAAACTAGTGAGGTGTGAGGTGACTTTGTTTTGTGAAACTGATGCATCAATGTCTGGTTTGATGGAAGCGTTTGCGATTCTTACTGATTTTTCAAGGTGCTCATCAGTTATTTTTTGATGAAATGTTGCTCCTCCTCCACTTCATCCTTGAGAATAGTTGCTCACAAATGTATATACTGCCAAAAAGTGGTGACATATATAAGGTGTGATTGTGAAGTGAGGACTAGTTTTCCCTGGTAAGATAGGTCTTACAAAAGTCTAATGAAAAGACATGATCAAATTTTTGAGTTGAATATCTGATGGCAACCCTATACATTTCATTTGAAAATTTGTAGGTA
The DNA here is from genome assembly GCF_019238085.1 of Lagopus leucura. Taxonomy (NCBI): domain Eukaryota; kingdom Metazoa; phylum Chordata; class Aves; order Galliformes; family Phasianidae; genus Lagopus; species Lagopus leucura. The sequence continues at coordinate 19,776,137 of NW_024962335.1, forward strand.
TTGTATTTTTTGACTGAAAACGGAGTTGCAAGTATACACAAAAATTGATTAAATTCTCTTCAGTCTTGAAACCTGTTCTCAAATTCCTTTATGAAGACAGAAATCAAGACTGCCTATTTTTTGTTGTTCGAAAGACTGTGTTCAGCCAAAGCATAAAAAATGTATAAAATTATTTGCCATGTCTTGAGTTAGCACTGTACTGTACCTTCCACTTGTCCTGGGTTCAGCTGAGACACTGATATATTGGTTGTTGCTAAGAGATGGATGTGTGCCCAGGTCTTAGCTGGACTGCTCAGAAGGGAAGAACCACCACCATGATAGTGCGGGGAAGGGGCAGGCTGCAGTATGAGCTCTCCTGGGGCTTATGTGGCCAGTGGATTAGACATGCCTGGAATGAAGCATTCTCATACTTGCTGGAAAATTGAAGCTAAAAGATGAAATAATCATAGAATCATTAAGGCTGGAAAAGAGCTACAAAATCATCTAACTGTCCAACTGTCAACCCATCACCTCCCTGGGCAGCCTGTTCCAGTGCATCACCACACTTTTGGAGAAGAAATCATTCCTAATGTTCTCCTGGAACAACTTAAGGCTATTAACTCTCATCCTATCACTGTTACCCAGGAGAAGAGGTTGATCCCCATCTCGCTACAACCCACTTTCAGGTCACTGTAGAAGTGATAAAGTCTCCCTGAATCCTCTCCTTCTCTGGACTAATAAATGTCAGTTCTCTCAGCCACTTCTCTTAAGACTTGTGTTGCAGACCCTTCAACAGCTTTATTGCCAGCTTTCAACTTCTCTGGCCATTGTCCAGGGCCTTGATGTCTTTCTTGTAGTGAGAATCCCAAAACTAAACGCAGTACTTGAGGTGTAGCCTCACCAGTGCAAGTACAGGGATGATCACCACATTAGTATACTATTTCTCATTTAAGCCAGGATACTATTGGACTTCTTGGCCACCTGGGCAGACTACTTGTTCATGTTCAGATGGCTGTTGATTAATATCCCTATATGTTTTTTGTCTGTGCAGCTTGCCAACCAATAGCCTGTAGCATTGTATGATATTGTTGTGATCAAAGTGAAGAACCTGGCACCTGGTCTTGTTGAAGCTCATCCTGTTGGTCTCAGCTCAGAGATCCAGCCTCTTGATCCTTCTGTAGGACTTTCCTATCCTTGGACAGATCAAAACTTCCTCCCAACATGGTGTTATCTAAAAATTCACTGAGGATACACTCAATTCCCTCATCTAGATCATTAGTAATGTTACTAAACAGAACAGGCCCAACACTGACCCCTGAAGAATACCACTAATCACTGGTTGCAAATGGATTTAACTCCATTCACTACCACTCTGTCCCAGGCCATCCAGATAGCTTTCTACCCAGTGAAGATTACACCTATCCAAGCCATGGTCTGCCAGCTACTGAAGGACAATACTGAAGAAATAGAGTCAAAGGATTTGCTGAAGTCTAGGCAGACTTCTTCCACAGCCTTTCCTTAATCCAACAGATGGATCACCTGGTCATAGATAGAGATGAGGTTGGTCAAGAAGGACCTGCCTTTCATGAACCCATGATGACTAGATCTGATCCCCTGGTTGTTCTACATATCACATGATTGCACTCAAGATGATCAGCATGACCTCCCATGACACTGAGGTCAGGTTGACAGCCCTCTAGTTCCCCAGACCCTCCTTCTGGCCCTTCCTGTAGACAAGCATCACAATGGCAAGACACCAATCAACTGGTATACATTCTTTGCCATTTGATATGGTACTGTATTATTGTACTATTGATACCTAAAATACATGCTGAAAGAAAGGAACAGGTGTGTTTCTTCTATCCATCTTTTCTAAAGAAATAAGATTTAGAAAAAACATATTTTATTTTTATTTTTTTTTTACCTGCATTTATTTTTAGCACTCTAGGGGAATGAGTTACATAGAAATGATCATGTAATTCTCACCCCTAATCTGTCAAGATAAGACTAGTGGATGTAGCTTTGAAAGACTTACTCAGTTTTGCAAGACTTAGTAGTGAGCAATTGTTTCTTATCAGCAGGACGATGAAACCTGTGGTAGTAAATATGATTCCAAATGAATGTGGTTTGCCAAATTAGTTTCTTGACTACGTGGAGACACTTAGATGTATCAGGATGAAATCACCAGAGCTGTAAAATCAGTGAGTGCATAGTAAGACATACTCATCCTAAATTTAACGTGGCCTTAATTTACTGCAGTTTCATCCTCCTCATTTTCCCTTTCTACTTGAAACTTGTACCTTGAAACATGAAAATTATCATATTGCTAAAGTGCTTTGACACTCTTCTCCAATAAGCTTGTCAAATGTAAAGCTTAAGTCTGCAGGTTTAATTTTCCCACAATCTTGAAGGCTTTTATTTCAAAGTGCATTTTGGAAGACTCTAATACGGTAACATGAAATAATAGAATGGTTTAGGGTCCCATTTGGTAGGTGGCTTTCACTCCAGAAAACAGTCTCTTGAGAGACTATGCAGCAAACTGCTTTTTGGTAATAAAATGCGTAGGTTTACCTCCTGTTAGAGTTATGGAGAAGGAGGTAACTGTAATATGCAAAATTCACAGACAATTTCATTTTTGAGTAATCTAATACTCTTTGTTCTATCCACACAGTGCTCAGTTGTGCTACAATAAATATGAAATATTGAGATAGTAAATTCTTTGCCAGGAAGAAATAATACGGATTTGAGCTGGTGCAGAGTAGCAGATAATAACTCAATCTTGAGCCTTGCCAGCCCCCAGTCTAGACTATTTTGGTATCTTGTTTTGAGTAATCACTGTTTTCATCTCAGCCTTTTTATTAGTATTATCTGTTGGCATGCAGTGAAAATATTGCTCCTATCTAGCACAAAATGAAAAGTAGTGAAAATCTTTTCCAGAAAGTAAAGATGTTGTCAAAGATGCATCTAGGTAGGACCCTTGTTTCACACTAAGGGCTTAGGCAGAGCATGATCTGTGTGGGCACATTGGTTTCTTCCATTCTTTTCCTCAATTAATAAATTGAGAATTTTGTCTGATTAAGAGCACCGTCATTTAATATTAATTATTTCTTCTGTGGAGGCTCAGCATATTTCTTCATCTGTATATCTAACTTTAAAAGGACGTAACCTCTATTTTCCTAGTAATGAACTCATTTCTAGTTTTCAGCTGAGGCTCTTCATTTGGCCACCATGGTGGTTGATTTGATAAGACCTTTGAATTTACAACTTCTTTTGATATTCAGTCCTAAGGTACAAAAGGAAACAAAAGGTGAATGGAAGTAAAAAAGAAATTCATGGGTGGATTTTATATGACAAACAAAGTGCACAAAATTGTCTCAAAAGCTTTCGCTTGCATGAATGCTGAAACAAATCTGGGATGTAGCAAGCTGGAAAGGCTATCTTTTTTTCACTTTTATTTTGACTTAGTGGGGGGATAATGGGACAAAAATCCCTAGAAAGGGGTAAGTGGCAAACTTAGACTGATACATGTTAGGCAATGGTTACATGTCGAGCAAAAATACACTTTCATAAATGATGCAGTTTTGGAAATGAGAGTGTTATAAAAGACATAAAATAAGTTTCATCATGTTTTACATAACATTACGTTTCTCACATGACACAAACAAAAAGCTTTAGACAACCTTGAGCTTTGGAAACCTGCTATGATTTGGATTATGTAAAGTTCTTTCAAGCCCCTATGTCTCTTCCACATCATTATTTTTAGAGTTTGCTTATTTTTTTTCCCTAGATGAAGACATTTCAAACACACAGAGAAAAAAAATAGATATAGTGACAAAAAAACCCCACAACAAACAAAGATTCTAAAGCCCTTCTTCAGAGTACTCTCAGAAAGTAAGGAACTGTGCCTCCAGTCCAAATACTTGAATAACTCCTCAGAACTTACGCATGTCCTCAAGATTTGTTGTCAGTGATTAAAATAAAAAAAAAGATCTTTAGTGTAGTTCTCAGGGGTGGAGTTGATGCTCCATCTCAGTATTTCCTCTAATGTCTCTGATTGCACATTCCATAATAGAGCATAAAGTGCTATGACATTGTTGTTTGTTTATTTGTTTCATAATTTAGTTTGGAACTTCTTCATGTTTTCCACTATTTTATTATTATAATCTATTTATTTATTTATTTACCTTGTTGCTCCTATATTCTTGTAATGGCACATAAGAAGGTGCTTAAAGGTCTTCTTGAATGTGGCATTGCAGAGCGCATAACAAGCAGGATTGATGGTGCTGTTGATGTAACAGAGCCAATAACCTATGGTCCATACAGTACCAGGGATGCAGGATGCACAGAAGCTGTTGATGAGCACCATAACATTGTATGGGGTCCAGGTGATGATGAAAGCTAGGAGGATGGCTAAAATGGTCCTTGTCACTTTTTTCTCTCTAGAAGGTGGTGGTTTCTTTTTGGCTGGCTGCTTTGTCATCTTGACTATTTTCCGGGCTACACTATTCTGCTTCTCATCCCCATTGGTGCCTACAATTTCCACAGTAGTGTTGGTGGGAGCACAGCAGTCACCCTTTTGGGACTTGGTTACTATCCTGATGCATGTCAGCTTGGAGTTCTCCACTTTGAGATGGTCTTGGGAGGCAGAAGTCTGGCTGGCATCTTTGGCAGCTTCATCCTCTTTTATGTTGGAAGGGACAACACTCACTGAGGTGGAGTCATTGGAGCTGTCCTTCTCCTCCCCTTGAACACAGTTTTCCATCACACTCTCTCCAGTGGTTTTTCCATTCTGAATTTTATTATGTTCCAGCCCATCTGAACTAGTTGGGATGTTGTTATTGTTTGGTTTTACTATTTTACCTTGGACAAGGCTGGGGGAAACTGGATCCTGGTTTTGGGCAGCTTCCTTTTTCCCTTTCTTTATTCGACTCTTGCTGGCTCGAGAGATTTGCCAGTAAAGAACAGTCATGATTATAACAGGTAAATAGAATGCTGCAATGGCAGTGCCAAAAGTGACAGCAGGATTGGAAAAAAACTGGATGTAGCAATCCTTGTCGGGAACAGTCCTTCCCCCTACAATGAACTGCCAGAAGAGAATTGCAGGGGCCCACAGGATGAAGGAGAGAACCCATGCAGCTGCAATCATTATGCCTGCCATCTTAGTCGTCCGCTTTACAGGGTATGTCAGAGGCTTGGTGACACAAAAGTATCTGTCAAAGCTGATGATAAGGAGGTTCATCACAGAGGCGTTGCTGACCACATAATCAAGAGCCAGCCAGAGGTCACATACCACGGGCCCTAAGGGCCAGTAGCCTATCACAGTGTAGAGGGTATATAGGTTCATGGAAAAGATGCCTATGATCAAGTCAGCGCAGGCCAAGCTGAACAGGAAATAGTTGTTGACAGTCTGCAGGTGCCTGTTGACTTTGATTGACACCATGACCAGGATGTTCCCAATTATGGTAACTAAGCTGAGAGAACCTGCCACCAAGACGATGAAGACCACTTCAATAGTTTTATAGGGGCTCTCCAGAGCTATTACATTTTCAGAGGAAGAGTTTATGTACGTTGAGTTATTCATTTCTGTGCTGCTAACAAGAGACTCAATTATCACTTAAGCCTGCAGAGGAAATAAAAGACATACACCATTATGAAATTAGTCCCTTTGCTTTTAGAAAATGGAAAACTACCTGGAAAGAATTTAAAGGTAGAAGACTGAGTGCAGAAGAATCATTCAATTCATGCTAATGTAAAACCCCTTAAAATGTATAATATCCCCTTAGGAGTAACAAAGCAATAAGATTCTCTTAAATATATGATAAAGATACTACAGTTGAATGCAAATTTAGATTGTTTTTTAATCTTCTCTTGTTCATTTCTGCCTTTGTCCAGCAACTGTACATTGATTCTTTCCCTTCTAACACTTTGCAATAAACCAATGAATTCCTGGGAATATGTCATTCTTGTAACCCAAGGTGAGGAAGTTAATTACTATGAGCTGGATCATGACAAAGTGACTTATGTCTCCTTCTTTTCTTCATGTTCCTGACTGGGTATGCTTCTGTAAAGTGTATGGAACAAGTTTGTGTCATCTTTCCACCTACTTTTCTTATATTGATGTGTCTTTTTCTTTCTTTCTTTTGTTCTTTTTTATTTTTATTTTTTTATTTTTTATTTTTATTTGTGTGTGTGTGTGTGTGTGAGAGAGAGAGAGGGAGAGAGCATTTGCAAAGATTTTGCCCTTAAGGCAGTAGAATTAGTAGACTCACCTCAGCTCCATCTCTAGCTTTCTCATTAGATGTATATAAATTAGTCTTTTTTTTTCATTTCAGTGAAATCAAAATAATTTTATATGTTCAGTTGACTATTTGTGCCTGGAAAATGTTGGGTTTGTTTGTTTGCTTTTGTGTATGTGTTTTCTTTAAACATGGTGTGTTCTCTTGATGCTCGCTTGCTTGTACTTTCCTCATTATAATTTTTTTTCAATTCACAATATTTTTAATCTATATTGCATAGAACTATGACATAAGGTATGAAATGGGTAGGAGGAAAACTATAAAAAAATAAACAGATAAAAATCACTTCTGTTCAAATACAGCAACTCTTTTTTGCTATGTACACCTATCGGCAGTACTCAATAAACATTAATTAAAATACTAGCAAAATATATTTGCTAGAAGACCAACAAGCAGCATGTGATTTTGCCATAAGGATATGTACTCTCCTTTTGTGCATCCCCTAGAAATCAATAGAATGTGCTGGAATTGTAGAGACAGTCTCTGAGCTCTCATTATTTATGAGCTGTGCTCAAGGGATTATTGAAGCATGAAGGCCAGATGTGACAGAGAAGTTAGATTGTTTCTAATTGGAATATTTTCCTTTTTTTTTTTTTTTTTTTTCCCTCCCACCCAAAAGGCACCACTTCCTCAAGACAGATCTTCAAGAATTGGAGATTCAGGCAAAAGAAGGTAGAAAAAATCAGTTATGTTTGAACCTTTTATACTTCAAGGGTAACGAATCCTTCTCTGATTCCTATAACAAAGCTGTTGATGCACAGAAATATATAACCCATATTACTTAAACAGAGCAGTGCATTTTCATTGTCTTTTTAGCACTATTTTCTTTCAGATGCAGAAGGAAGAAGATGATGTCAAATGTCAACACAACAGAAAAAGCCCTTCTGATCTCCCTGAAAAATAAGCAAGTTTGTCTCTGTGGAAAAGTCAAATTGCTAAACCAGGGTGAAGGGTCTTTGTCTAAGGTGACTTTGTAATCTCGTAATTTATACTTAAAGAAATACATCTGGCAGAATATGAAGCTCATCTTTTAAAAGATTTGTTTGCCAGTTCAGTGGTAAGGTGCACACATGGATAAACAGAGGATTGTAAGGCTAGACAGATTTTTTCATACCAGCTGTTCACAGGTATATCCCTAAAGTCCTTGGGATGAGTTTCAAGAAAACAAAGCTATGAGGAGAAATGCTTTAATTAAATATGTATTTTGTGTGGTAAGAATAGGCCAAAGGGAGTATAATAGGCTTTACATTCTGTGCAAAATAAATAAATAAATACATTTTATGTATTTTATATATATATATATAGAGAGAGAGAGAGAGAGAGGGAGGATTAACCCAGAAATCTTTAGTCTACTGGACTGGCATTTCAGCAGGGACCCCAAATGTGCGGCTGACTGTCCAACTGGGTAAGCAAGATATCACATTTTTGGGACTTCTCCCAAGTAGAATTATGAACATTTTTGACAGAATGAATTTTTTAAGAAAAGATGAACTGACTCATGAAGATGTATTGATTTCAAAAAAAAATCATGTGAAAAGCATTTGTGATCCAGGGGTTTGCAGCTACCTCTGGTGACAAAGAGGGAGCAAGAGAGATTGGGAAAAGAAAGGAAGAGGGTAAGAGAGAAGCTGAGAGGAAGACGTTATGCTTTATAATGAAAAAACGGATGTTTCTGTACAATAACGCTGTGATAAAATGTTCAGACTTTTGTTTTTATTCCTCTGGAGAACTAAAATTCATTTTAAAACCTTGAAACTTGTGAAACTGAATTACTGCTTCCCAGCTAACTTTATTCCTAAGTATTTTCTGATGTCTTTTTTTCCATTTACAGTGGAAATACTGGGCATTCCCCTGATTTTATTATCTGAGTTTCTGGGAGCTGAATGAAACCAAAAAGCTAGTTTTACCTGATAGGAATAGGATTTCACTGTTCTTTTGAATGGAAGCAAAGCAGAAGAGTCCCTTTCCCACTGATTTCCCTTTTCATGATGCTCTCCTGCTGTGAGAAAGCTGATAATTCTGCATTGCAAATTATGTTAACTACTGTGGCTTTCCCAGGTATAGAAAAAGATGCGGGAGAATTCTGCTGTCACATATCCTAGCAAAATCTTTTCTCTTGTCAATATGATTGCAACCTATGTGTGTTGATGAGAAGGTACAAAAATGCAAAAAAAATGTTTGATTGAAATTGATATATCTCATCCCTGCTGATGGAACTACTATTTTACACATATGAACAGAAATGGGGGCATTCCTGCTTTGTAATCCGAAGATTCTGAACTTGCCGTACTGTCTTTTGCTGACCCCAGTAGGATTTGAATCATGCCTGTTGGGAGATCTTTCATCCTTACTGGGACTCCATTAGAACAGGATTGCCTGTGAACTACTTCTATTTTTGTCAAGCTGCAGACCCTATCCCTCTTGCTGGAAAGGCAGTTGTTATGGGAACAGATGTTACTCATCAGACGGATCTATGGACAGAGGTGTTTTAAGGTAATATGACCTCCCATTATGAGAAGTACCAGATCTTGTTCTTGAGCAAACAAAGATCTCTTCTGCAAGCCCATGGATATTTGCGTGAGCTGCACAATATGGCACTAACTCACACAGGCTACCATAATTTATCCTTGTATATGAAGCACATTCTTGCTGAACAGAGAATAGCCAGAAAAGGTAAGAAATTTCTCCTGCACCCGAGTTCATTTTCTGAAATATATTTTAAAATACGTGACTTTGCGAAATGTAAGCAGTATAATCAGTGCGTGGATAATGTGCAAGTCTGAGAAATATTAATATAATATAAACATAATATAAAAAAATTGTTTGATCTTTGGTAAATGGTTGAGAAACATTTTCAGTGTAGCAGTTTTTCTTCTCTTAAGAGTTTCTTCGCAGTGCTGAAAATCATTCTTTACCTTTCTGTTGACCATAGGTGTTGGGGGTAGAATGGGGAGATTAGTTGGTATTCACAGTATGTGAACTTTTGGCATGGTTTGATGCCAGGTCTTTTTGCAGTGGGTGGTAGCAAGGTCAGGCAGCAGCTGGGCACTGGTGGGTTGACCTGAGCCGCTATCACCGCTCACAAGGAGAAACTCAACAAAGGCTGGAGTGAACTTTGACAGAGCATGCTGGCTCTGTTATCTTCCTAGAAGTTATGGGGAATACAAAAAAAGAGGTCTGGTCTATAAGTTTATTCCTGCAAACCATTTGATCAGAAAGTGGAACTATTCTGAGGGTAAGAAAGCGAAATTACGTAATTGAGGGTGTTCATCTCAGAAATAGGAGGGCAAAAGAAAGGGGTAAGGACTGGATACCAACCATAGGCTCACAATCTTCCAACAGAAGTTATTTATCAATTACATTCTGCTGAGTCTGTTTTCCATTTGCCCTGACAGGATCTGATCCCTTCAGAAATCCTTACAATTTTTGCACTGTGAACAAATCATCAACATCTGTCACAAAACAGGCTATAGAAATATTTACACTGAAAAAAAAAAAAAGAAAAAAGACTGATATGCCATGCCTGTCAAATTTTGTTAAACAAATCCTTCCTTTGTACTGTATATATTGCCAAGTAAAATGTGGTAAGGATTTAATGGTTTCTTTCAATTCTCTGAAACTGTAAAAAGGTCAAGAGATGAAAGAGAAAGCAAACAATCTACACCTGAAATCCATATCAGTGATTTAAATAGAAATACCCAGCAATCTATGTGCATAGCTACTCTGAGTACTTTTCAGATTTCAGAGCTCAAAACTTTTCTAACTTTTATTTGTCTTTGATCCAATTCCTCTCTCCAATACAAACCTACGCAAAATGGATTTCATTTTTGCTGTATCAAGAATAAAATTGTATTTTTTCCTAAATTGAATTTGATCCTATACAGCATTGGTTTTGATTCTAAATTCATTTCTGGCACCATTTAATGCCATACTGTGAAAAAAGAGGAAAACAAAAACCCCAAGCCTCTGACAAATACACTGTGCACATTTGTCAGATTTTATTACAGATTTTAAGAGAGATGATGAAACTTTTCTGGGCTTTTGATAAAAACAAAACAAAACAAAACAAACAAACAACAACAACAACAAAAATCAGAAAATATCTCGAATATGAGAAGACTAAAATCTTCGCTGTATGTGTTATTCCTTGAGAAAAGAAGACTGAGAGGGGACCTGATCCAGGTCTATAAATATCTAAGGTGTGGGGGGCAGAATGGCAAGGCCAGACTGTTTTCAGTGGTGAGTGGAAACAGGACAAGGGGAAACGGCCAGAAACTGCAGCACAGGAAGTTCCGCACAAATGTGCACAAGAACTTCTTTACAGAGCACTGGAACAGGCTGCCCAGGGAGGTGGTGGAGTCTCCTTCTCTGGAGATGTTCAAGACCTGCCTGGATGCCAACCTGTGCGACCTGCTGTAGGGAACCTGCTTTGGCAGGGGGGTTGGACTCGATGATCTCTGGAGGTCCCTTCCAACCCCTACAATTCTGTGATTCTGTGATTATCTTCTGCCACCTATCTGAGACTAAAACCTTCTCTGCACAATGCTACTGCTTCCATGTGGTCCATTCTTATTTTCACACATGCAGTTTGTTTTTCTTAATCAACATGTCCTACAAAACACGATACTCTTTGGGACTGCCTACATCTACTTTTCCCCATCTCATCAATAAGAGCGTGAAGGCAAAATAAACAGTTCATGCACAACTCTTGAAACAGTGCCATGGAGCATTAACAAAAGCAAACTAGCACTGTGCCACTAACAAGTGAAATAAAGCAATAATAATAATAATAAAAGCAGCAGGGAATTGTATATGAGAAGATGACTGTCCTGGCAACAGCATTACTACCTCAGTGCTATTCCTAGGACCTGAGGATTTGTACTGTTCTTAAGCACATCTTGCTCACTACTTTTCCCTTAGTCTAAAACTGTTGTATATACTATGAGCCCAACTAGCCTGTATTCAAAATTTCACGATGAAAAATACAGGCAGTATATACAAAAATCCAATCTGTCTTGTTTCAGATAACAAAAAGGAGTTTTACCTAGATGTTTTGGATAATTATGTATTTCTACTAAATTGGTACTGTTTTTACTGCAGTGCCGATAGACTCTTACTAGTACAATTACTCTTATGTTTTTTTGTATGCATAGCTTTGAATGTAGATATGGCTTTGTTTTTCAGGACCTGGCTCATCAAGAGAGTATTTGCATTCTGTCTTTGGGCAACTGACATCACTCCAATTTAAACTCTGCTTCTGTATACGCTGTGCAAACTTGAAAAATATAATTAATTGGCATAGCATTATTTAACTGATTTTGATGGGAAAAAAAAATGTATTTTTGCTTTCTGAACTAGAAGAGGAGATGCCTTCAGTCATGTGTCTCCTTATTCTTGATAGGATTTTATATAAATGATCCTTGGTCACAATGAAAGCAAATAACCAAGACTTGTGGCAAAGATAGCAAGGCTTTCATCTGTGCAGTGGTGGAACCATAACAAAGTACACACATATGATACAGTCATCCATATAGTAAGAGGAAGGGAATACGATAGCAATTCCTTCTCAGTCTACATCAGAACTACAATACTCTTCAGCTCAGCGTGGAAGAATATTTAGACACTAGAGGAAATATGAATAATGACAATTGAAAAAGACAGAGTCTTTGCCCTCTGCAGTTCAGAGACAGTAAGTAGTTCAGGCCCTTTAAGCTTTGGTAAACTAAAAAGTGTAGAATAGCCTTTTGTTTTCTTCTGCAAGTAAGCTGCACAGTTTGGACTGGAAATGTTGCTACAATCAATACAGTTTTATAACACAGAAATGAGAGGACAAAATCATTGTGTATGAAATGTAAAAGGAGGTGGTTATTAAGGGGAAAGGAAGAAGCTACTGCTGTTATCCTCAAGTACTCAACATTGACTGGTTTCTGTGACATTTCACCTGACATTTACACCAGCTGAAAGATCCTGGAAAATGAGGCTCATACCTCAGTGCTTCCAAATGGATGTCAGTCCTTCTCCTGTGTGCATGTCCAAGGTTGAGTAAGGAATGAAAACATAAACGAAGAGAAAGGATAGGAAAACTTATTGGGAGCATTATTAATATTAGTTATCAAGCTCCTTTGTAGGGTTAGATTGAGAAGCCGAAGCCCCAGGACAGCTATCAACTGAGAATGGTACAGACATTAATCTCACAATAAGTAATACTGGTCTGAGGAAAAATACAAGATATTGTTGTGTCACAATGGTCAATTCCTAAAAGTTGTTTTTAATCCCTCTGTGTACTATATCCACGTATAGCTTAATCTACATCCCCAGTACACACTGCCAATTAACTACAGTACTTAGGTTAGTACTTAAGTTAAAGACAGTGTTCAAAGTGTTTCTGCAGCTGCAGACAGCAACAGTTCTTTAATAGAAATTTTAAATATAAGGAGTACAGATCTGAAACTGTGAATATTCTGCAGAGACTTAGATATGCAATACCAATTATAATAAAAGGGGAAATAGACAACAGCAATACAAGTTGGAGAACTTAGAGATTTTAGGAAATTTTAGACATCTTAATTTATCAGATGGAATAATGTATAGATTTGAGGGTATGTTACCCAACTTTTGAGATGGAGTATATTTTATGATAGGCATGGCTCCTTCATACCCCATTTAGAAACATCTAACAAGACTACACCCTGCAGTGTCCTTGTAATAAGATGTCACCACTCGTCTCTTTAATCACTAAGAAAGGAAAAAAATCAAAGCATAACAAAAAAGCCTAAATTTAAGAAATATGCCAATGTACCATATGTCATATTAGCCAACCCTAACAGTGGAAATCGTTCAATCGCTCTGCTGGTTAGTGGCATTTCCTCTCCTAAGTTCTGGGTATTTGGGTTCTACAGAAGGTGTAGGGTTCAGCTTGAAATATGAATAAAATAGAGTAGAATATGTACTACACACAGGCATGGAAAGAAATCTCTGACATGGATGGCCTGTGCAACAAATATTAAATATGAATAAGCATTTGCAAATATTAGAAAAAAAGTTACATTTTTTTAATGCAACCCATCTGTTTTTGTCATGTAATTTGTAACTTTTTTTTTTTTTTTAAGCTAATGCCTTAATATTCTATCTAGTGAATGAAAAGAACCATGCATCTTCTGAAACATCCTACTGTTCTCTGTGGAAGGCTGAACTAAATGGATAGGGTCTCCACCTAGAGGCATACAATGGCAGTTACCACTCAAAACAGACGATCCCAGCAGTAGGATGGCCTCAAAAACGTGCTGGAGATTTGCTTGCAACTGAAGTATCTCTTAGGTGGAGGAACTCCACATTTTATTATAATTTACATTTTATTAATATTTACGTGTTATTATAATTAAGGAGCATAACGATAGTTTAATTAAATTGGGAAATCATTAGATTTTGATTTATTAGTAATAAACAGGCTGACTACTGAGGTATAGTTAGACTATGATATTCACTTCTGAACAAGCAGTTTTATTTAGTCATCTCTTTGGTTATGTTTCAACTCAAATTGTTGCTGCAGAGTAAGTTGTACAAGGGTCAGAAAAGTGACTGGTGTCATCAAAAGGCAACAAAAGTAGGACCTTGCTTACACCTCACACACATTTCATCAGTGGACCAATGCTTGTTTCCACTTGCAGAAGCTTGCTGGAAAAAGGCGATCAAAACAACAGATTTCAGCAAGTTGCTTCCTTTCTCTACCCTGCAATGTGCCACTGTAGCTGGAAGCTGACTGAAGTTCGTCACACAAGTCTACCTGAACAAGATAAGTTTTATCTGACTCCAACTATCTTCTTCAAGCACTTTGTTAAAATATCCACCCCAGAACTCAGTCTAAAATTATATATATCTGCTGCCCTGATAAACGTTCCCTTAGCAGAAGAGTTATTTAAGCTTCTGTTAAGATTGAATTGAAGATCATTAGATTCCAGAATATTTTATCTGAAAGAACAGAGCTGTGATAGGTAAGTACACCTTCTGCAGCCCAGTTTGAATCAGAGCACTTCATTATCCTCATATCAGCCATCATGCCTCTGCTATTAAATAGAAAAACCTTTTGAGAGCTACTCATAGTCTCCAGGTGACAGGTGATAAAGCTGGAGAAAGAGGAGGGTGTTCAGAAGGCTGGGTGAAACCAACTCATAATTTGTTCTGAATACCTGGAGTTAGTGCATTTCTTTTTTAAAATACATACTTGTAGACTTAAAATGTGAAAAAAGAAAACTTTCACACTACTTATGTTTTTCCTAGTTTAAATTCTATTTTCCTGCCGAAATGTGTGAGAATATTGTTGATGAAATAATAGTAAAGAGCTATAAGACAGCACAGGGGATCTCACAAAGATCTACTGATTAAATCCCTCATCCTCCAGTGAGTCCAGTAAAGACACTGTGACATTTCAGTGAATCTCTGCAAATCCCTTCAAGTTGTGGATGTCCTTGCAGGACCCTGAATAAATCCCTGGAGACTCTCATTGTTCCTCAGAGGTTTTGTAACATGTGGCAGTGTTGCTGACAGAAATATTGACAAACTGTAGGCCCAAAGAGACTCTTCTTGTAGTTAAAAACAGAAGTCTTTTCCTTTGATTGGAATAGGTGCTAGCCCACTGCCTTTTATCAAATATTTCCTTATTGATTCACTAATGATCTAGCACACTCAAATTGGAAGGTATCTTTACTCAACCAGTACTTTTCAGACATCTTATCAGCCCATTGTGGTCACTCTTGCACGAAGTCCTCTAGAGCTTTAAAACTGAATCCCTTCCATTTCTGTGTCCACTAGTCTGGTGCAATTTTTACATACCTTCCATTTTACGTAATCACTTGCCTAAGACAATGATTAGAAGCATGGAGAAGAAAACTGACTCAGATATAAAAGGATTTGGCCCAAATTCTTTGCAAGAACTTAAGCATATATTATACCCAAGTTCACACTTGTTTCTAAGAGGGCGACAAAATCTTTATTTACATCTGCAGACCAATTTGAGGTAACTGTAGAGAAATAGTGGAAGAACTTAGCTAGTTCTTTAGCTTATCAGAAAATAGTGGTACCTAAATTCCCAGAACAGAATCTACATTTTCAAGACCATTTTGCAGTCTGAAAGACTTTTTTCTTTTTTCAAAAGATAGATTTAAGATCCAAAATATAGACAAGTTTGTGTTCCTAGTTTTTCTGGAAAGATGTTAACAGTACTTACACTTTTAAGATATTTTAAAATCTCAGAAAAAGTGCTTTCTGTAGCTAATTATAAATATAAAACACATCCAGGCTGGATATGGCTCTGGGCAGCCTGGTCTAGTGGTTGGCAGCCCTGCACATATCACAGAGGTTGAAACTAGATTATCATTGTGGTCCTTATCAACCCAGGCCATTCTATGATTCTATGATAATTAATTACAGCCATGTATGTTTATGGTGAGTACATGATCATTTTCCCTTTCGTGGACAGAGAATCTTGAAGATTATATATTCCTTGCCCAGGCAGGTAGTATTTATCTAGAAATATTATTTCTGTGGCATTTATGTACAGCTAATACATTATTATAGGCTCTCTAAATCTGACTGTGTCACATTCCACTAAACGTCTGCTACCTGCTTTAATTGCACAAGCTGTAGTCGCAAACTAATAAAATTTTTATTCCACTGCAGTTTAAGAAATCCACGTCTAATTTTGTCTCTGATGCATAGCTCCAGATACTGGTCTCAACACACTGCAGTTACACTTAACAAGGTAAAATATCTTAGCTTCTCCTATGAATAATTCATCATTGCATTAAGAGAAACCCCTATCCTATGTTAAACAATAATGTAACATTTAATAAGGTTAACTTAATAGCAGGAAACAGGGGGACTTGTCTCTGACCATGTACCTTCTGTTAGAATCATATTTAACATCACTAGGCCAGGAAGACTGTAATGCATAAGAAAATAGTTTCAAGTTCTCTACTTATTTTGGTTTTTAGAGAGATCTTGCAGAGCTTGAACATTTCCTACTCTGACCTCTCTTGCATGTTTGTGAAAGCTAAAAAAAAAAAAAAAAAAAAAAAAAAAAAGGAATGTTTGAAATGCAAGCTTTTAAACATGCTAAATGGGATTATTTGAAATCAAAACTGTTAAAGGCCTGAGGAATAATCCTAATACGGTATAGAAAAAAAAAGATAGCAATTATTTTGTAAACAGATTTGTACCATAAGGCATGAAAAGGCTACAGAGGAAAATGTTTCTAGGTGCCATGGCTTCAGGTGATCCTCTCTGTCACAGGAAGCAGTAGCCAATGATTGCTAAGCATAACTTATACCCCAACCTCTTGTCACAGGAACTGTTTGAAAACAAGTATGTAGAAAAAAATGCTGTTTTTCCACATAGGAAATTGCAGATATCACTTCTACAAAGAGGACTAGGGATAAAAAGCTGCTGAAGAGTCATGGTGATAAATATGTCCCCTTAAAATCTCATTCTGATTCCCAAATGAGTTAAAAAATAAATTAAAAAAAAAAAACAAAAACACCAAGAACAAATTCACACTCGCACAAAGACTTCAGACTCAAATAATTTGATTTAGAGATTCAAACACTGTGTTTTTCTGTTTTACTGCATATTTTACTTTCATGACAGAACCACTGTATCAACTTCACCAAGGCTGTTGCCAGCACGACATGACTTGTAAGGAGTCTGCTTTTATCTCATTTCTGATACTGTTTTTATTAATTTCCTAAAATTTCATAATTGTGCTATAGTTTATTTGCTCCCTTCATTTGTCAGGCTTATCTGTTGGGATTTTTTGCATGCTTGTGAATTCTGTTTCCTCACCTTAGACCACAGCAAACACATCTGTGGAAGAAGACTATTAATGACTTTTATTTACTGAGGCTTTAGTTTACCCCCATCTTCTACAGTGTCACTTCACGTCTCAGTTCTCTTAACCTAGTTCCTTCTTTATCAAAAAACCCTTTAAACTGATATTTGATGGTAACACAAGCTGATGGGAGGTGAAATACTATCTAGATAGGAGTGTCATCTAGTAAAGTACTTTGGGAACAATCTCCTTCATCAAACTGCAGAGTCCCTTGGTTGTCATGCCCGAGATTAAATCCCTCCCACTGTGCTGTGCCACAGCAGAATCTCTTAGTAGCAACTGCTGCATTGCAACGTGCCTCCGTGTAGCACAAACCTATCTGATGGGCACCAGAGCATGCTTAAAGAAAAGCCTATCAGGAGTTGTTGGGAGATAGAAAAGAGAAAATAAATGAGTTGAAAGCAAGAAGCAGCAAATTATAGAGGGGAAAAAAAAAGAGCTGAGATGTGAATGAAGAAAGAAGGAACTAAATGAGGAGAAGCAAGGAAGAGTGACTGCAAAAGAAATGTAGTGTTGTGCAAGAGCACTTCACCTAAGCACTTTGAAGATATACAAATGTGTTTCAACAACCTGGATTAAATGGGATTTTATATTTTTCAGTTCTCCTGACATTTCCTATTTTTCAGTGAAACAATTTTCATCTGTTCTGCTAGAAGTGAGTTTTGTAACAATGAGATGAATATTTCTAAGATGTCTCTGAACAACAGTATCCATTCTGACAAACAAACATAGGATCGAAACCTTCTAAACAGAATACCCTCAGTTTTGTCTGTTAAATTCTGTCAATTTACAATTTATTTTGAACTGCTTCTTTGAAACAGTGGAACATGTCAGAAAAATAGCAAAAATGCACATAAAAGTTGTCTTGTAGATTAAAAAAAAGGTTTTCTTTAATTCCTGTCTCTTATTCTCTGTTTTCATAAGAAATCCCTTACTGAGTTTATTTTCAGTGCCTATGTTATTCCATGACAGCCCATGGAGACACTGGCTAGCAGTCCCTTATGTCTCTTGCATACTGAATAAAGTCTCAAAGCACTGAGTGAATTGCAGATTCAAAATCTCATCTCCAAGTGTCATTCAAATATTTAATTTCTTAAATCCTGTTGCAATTTACTGAGATACGGCCTCCACAACCTCACTGGTGAAGGAAGTTTAAATGATTTTTAGAAGTTCCCATTAATTCCAGTGTATTCATTTTTTCTATTGTGATGAATTTCTCCTCTGCAAATTTATGTTGCTGTTTCCTTTGCTGTTATCTATGGTGTGGATATTAACATATTTCCCTCTTGCCCTGTCATTTTTTTCTTGCTCAGTTCATCAGCAAAGTCATGACCTTGGATCTGGGACCCTTGGCAATCAATTCTTTGATAGGACTGCCTCTAGAAGGTAGGATATTCAGATAATCAACAGGGATTCAGATATTTATGTCTAGATAAAGCCTGTTTCATAGGAGCTGAAGCCATCACAAATTGCATTTCTCTTAGGATTTCTGTATCTTTGTGTATGATCACTGGTAAATTGTACAAAAATACAATAGAAAGAAGTAAACAGCAAAAGGGACATCCATCCAAACTCCTGGGACCCCTGGAGCCTGAAGTCCAGAACACCATGTCCCTGCTGTATCAGATGAGTTGGCAGAGGCACAGTTCAACACCATGGAACAGCTGCAGCTCTCTGTGGAGTCACGTCTTAGGGATTTCAATTGTCATTGTATCTTCCCCAGCACACTTCCCTCCTTGTTGTACTACTAACTGTTGTCACTGCATCTCCTCTCCTTAACAACACCCCTTCCTCAGATCTGAACTGTGGCTTAAGCACTGATATTGACACACATCACTCTCCTCTTGCTGGCTTCCCTTTTCTTTTTTCTTTCTGCCTAGTGAAGCACCTTTAACCTCTCTTGCCTTTCTCATCTTATTCTGCAGACTCTTGCTGCTCAGATCAGACTCTTTGCTGTCATGTTTTTTTTTAGGTTAGAGTGTGTTTTCCTCATCTCATCTTTTTCTGTTTTCTTCCCAGAGCTCCCATTTCTACGAACTCTTTCAAATTCAGAAAAATGAAATCATTCATGCATTCTAAACTCTTAGAAGGGTCTAGCAGGAAGTGATCCTGAGACTGAACACTATGGTGCTGCCCTCTCACTCAAGATGAGTGCTGAACAGTAGTTCTACCATATAGCTTACAGAAACTATCCTAACCTTGCTCAGCTTTTCTCCAAAGTTTGTAAGAAACTTCAGCACTGTTTATTCCAAAATCACAAGTCAGTTTTGTTCCCTATTTAATATTAACATTAGGGCACAGTATCTTATATACAGTATCCTTTACGTAAGAATCATAGAATCATTATGATTGGAAAAGACCATAAGATCATCTAGTCCAACTTTCTGCCTGCTACCAATATTGCTCACTAAACCATGTCTCAGTGCCACATCCACAAGTTTCTTGAACACCTGCAGGGATGGTGATTACACCACCTCTTTTGAAGTTTGTTGCAGTACATCATCACTCTTTCTGAGCAGAAACGTTTACTAATATCTAGCCTGAACCTTCCATGGCACAACTTGAGGCCATTCCCTCTCATCCTATTGCTGTTACCTGAGAGGAGAAGTCATCAACATCTCACCACAACCTCCTTTCAGGTTGTCATAGAGAGCAAGAAATTACTAGGATGAGAAATGCAGATCCGTGAGTGGAGCATAAGGAGATGCAGCCAGTCAGGACTGAGATTTTCTGCTAATCCATGTGTTTGACTATGAGTTGAATCAAATTCATCTGAGCAGAAATAACTTTTAGTAAGTGCAAAGAATAGCGTATTCAGAGGGTAGATTAAAGGGACAATAAAATGGCAGAGAAGTGACAATACCCAGTACTACTAGTGATTGGGCTGAAAGGAACGTAAGGTGGTAATCTCACTTAATTTATGTATATATAATAAGAAATTATTTTATATATGTAGAATGTGTGTGTATATATGTAGAAATGTGCTGTGCTCATTAGCAGTGAAACTCCCAGGTGGGAAGGCACGATCAGAATAGGAAGAATGAGAGGAACGTCTCTATCTAATTTTTCCTTTCGGAAGTTTTTGGTGCTCTGGTGCTCTCAGAGTCTGAGGCTGAACAAAGCCTCAGTAATGCCATGCTGATTTGCAGATGTCATGTACCACAGTCATATATGCCTTGTGATAATCTTTGAGAAGTCTGTGGCTCAAAGGCACATTTCACAGCTTCTTGCTCTCAGTCATTCACACTATAAGCCTGTGACTTCAAAGGGACATCTGAAAGAAAATGTTTGGAGAAAAAAGGGAAAGATTTTCTGCTTGTATCTTCCCTCCCCCTCCTTTTTTCTTTTTTTTTTTAACCTTATTTTTTTTTTTTTTTCCCCTCTGGCACATAATATAACAGTTTTAGGACACTTTTGTAAAACTGTTTCTCAGGGTTTTTTCTTTTTTTTTTTCTTTTTTCTTTTTTTAACTTCTTACTTTACAAAAAACACAGAAAGAAATTGACGGGAAGAAAAGAGCTGTGTGATCCGAACCCACAGGCTGACATTGGACTTCCCAAAGTACAGGTAGGTAAGTATCTACAAGTATCTACTTCTAAGAGGTCTTTTTCAGTCAAGCTGGGATGATGTCCGAAATAGTGACTCCAAGGCTTTTTCACATCAGGACTATCAATAGTGGTATATAAAAAAGTGTGTCCTGCTCCCTGCTGCGTATCCAATCATAAAACAATTTAGAAAAGTCTATGATGGTAGGTCAGCCTATAGGTGGCATCACAAATATAGGTACAAATGAGATTCAGTCCTAAATTCAGTAAATTTCATGTTTTTAAAGATGTTATCTGTTATACTGATGATCTCCATGTAGAGTCCCAGTGAGTGACTTTCACGAAGTGTCTGAAGTGTATTACTTGGAGTGGAGGCATTACATTATATATACAGTAGCATTAGACTTTCTAATGTTTTTAATCATGTTTTGAGGTCGTTTTTGTTGTAGTCTGTGATATGCAATACAATGACATCAAATGGTTGTTGCACAGAATGATACTGAATGGTTAAAACACATACACTCTTGTTTGTAGGGAGACATAATGGAGAGATTTACAGTCAGGTTAATGTTTAACCTCTTAGTCTTTCTGATGTTGTGGTTGCAAAATGCCCTTTAAACTTAATTATCTGCTTCTTTACATCTGCTGTTTCACAAATGAGAATTTAAAAATGTCAGTTATCTCTCTTCATAGACACCTATAATAAATAATTTTGTACCACTCATAATGATGTTGGTCATTTTAAGTGAATGCCACTCAGCCCACTGTGCCACTGGGAGAATCATTTATTTCCTTAGTTGTTTGAGGTTTGTGTATCTCAGACCATGTAGTCCAAGGGTTAATGTATTTTCTCCTTTACTCCTCCATATGTTAGAAAACAGAAATCATTTAAATCTTAACATATTATGATTTTTCATCAATGTGATGAGTTTTTTAGTAAAACAAATCATACAAATTTCAGTAGGAACTTCTATTTAGGAATGTGCTACATTGTCCTGTGGAATTAATTATTCCAGAAAAAAAGGTCTAAGATTAAAGCTCATATCATATACTTACTAATGCTTAGACAAATATAAATCTAAGAAAGTAACATAATGTGAATTCTACATAAGGTACAAAATGTCCTAAGGCACCTGTTGCCGTCCCATTTTCTATATTGTCATATTATTTTCTCAAATGTTCGGTAGAGTAGGCTTAACACTTTAGACTTTTTTGTGGGGGATATTATGTGGGACTGCTGTTTTTAAATAGCTGAAACAGAAACATGAGAACAGTACTGCTTTAACTACGTGGTAAGGATAGACCCTGTAGGAATAGATGGCAAGAAAACATTTATCAATGTAGCATCTAGCTCCCTGCCTCAGGTTTCCAGCTTACTATCCAGGCTGACTGGATAGTAAGTTATTATCAGCAAAGAATGGCAGAATAACTAGGTAAAAAAAAACCCAAGAGATAACTTTGTTATCTGTTTCCCATATTCTTTCTTACAGAAATGAAACATTCCTTTGCACAGGAATGAAATACCTCTTGGGGGGCCTGGGGCAGAAAGGACCTCTTGGGGCCCTGTTGAAAAGGAAAAAAAGGTGAATATTGATACCATTGCTTTTTTTTTTTAAATTTGAATCAGGGCTGGAAACAGACAGAGGACAAATAATGTAAGGGATGTGGGAAAAATAGCACAGTTCCTTACTTAAATGTTACACAGAAGTGCATTAATTCTTTCTTTAATTATGTTCAAGGCAGGTATTACAAATAAGTAATCCATTTAAACCAAAGATATCATATTTTTATTGCATTACCTAGTTACATAAGGTCAGACATCGAAAAAGTGTCTCTCCAACTAACATTATTATTCTTAATAATAAGATATATGTATTTTCTAGCTACTCGTCCTGGGTCTTATCATTTACTATGTTTGTAGCCTAGGCTTTTTCTACTTCTGCACAATCTGAAACCAAACATAGTAACACAGATCATGATTATTTTCAGCTACCTATTAGGCAAAGATATGAGTAGGATTAACTCTTACACTATTCCTGGGGGAATCTGTCCTCATTTCCTCATTGTCTTCACAGATGAAGGAGGTTTGATGCTTTACATCAATGCACTGGCTTGATTCTCAGGATACTGAGAAACTGATGCAATCTACCCTGAACTAAGCAGAGCCAATATTCTTTAAAATCCCATGTAAATACACTGGGACTTTGAACACATACAGAAAGTTGAGTTTTGAACATTCTATTGAATTTGTCATAGTCCTGTTGCCCACAACTTGCAATACATTCTGTTCATTCAACACTGGGAAACAAGGTGATTTTGGAGACCAAGTAAATATTGATCCAGTGTATTCTGATGAAAAGAGTGCACTGGTATTTGGCTAAGAGTAGGCAGCATATTAGAAAGAGGAAAAACTCATGCTTTCCATATAGCTGGTCTTTCGCAGTCTTCTATGGTCAGAAAATGGTTCGATCTATATGCATATGTTATTGTGAGTATAAAAGTCAACCTCATATTGTGAACGTGGATGGTTGAGGCAGAAGTTTTTGTTTTATGGAGATGATTACAGGAAGAGGCAAGAGGTATTTGAGATTTTATTCTTTCTGAAAATAAAGTTCACAACATTTTTGAGACTTACAAACAAAGTGACAAAGGTACTAGTATTAATCATTAATGCCAAAATTGTAACGCTTCATTTCTGATGAACAGTTCATAGTTATGATGCTCACGTATAACTGTCTTATGCCTCTGCATTCAAGACCTCTCATAGGAATGTGGCATTTCTTGCTTGTGGACAACCAAAGCGCACTCTTCAGGGCTTTTCCTGGTTCATCCCCTTGGAGACCAAGAAAGAACTGTGGAAAGTGCCCTAGGAAAAAAGCTAGATGAAAGATTTATTTCATCTAGAATATCAAAGAAAAATTTGAATTATAGCTTGTCGTGAATAAAGTATGTTTGTCTCCCCCTGTCCAGGCAAGTTAAAATTAAGATTGAAGTGTAAGAAGCGTTTTGAATTTTTGGAAGATTTTCTTATAAATTCTTTTTTTTTTTTTTTTTTTTATGAAATAATTAGCCTGCTTGACTTTGCCTCACCAGTCTGAGAGGCTAAGTATGTTCTTACTCTGATAGGACTATTTCCTTCAGAATACACTGGTGACAAATTGCAAGTGCTTGCTGCTGATATTTTCCTGATTTGTAGGAGACCCTCTCACCAGCTCAGCTCTTGAGGCTGCACATAGAGAAGTGCTTGAGATCATAGATTTTCTTCCTGGGTACTCTGCAAAGGGAGCCTTGAGGAAGGACACACTAACCAAAACTGTGCTCCATCTACTGAACTTTAAAGGTTTTGTTTCATCTGTCTTAGCATTAACATGGTTTATCACTAACTTAGGAACCAGTAGGCATCTTCTGGTCTGTGGCATCCTCTAGTACTTGCTAGCTCTTAACATGAATCAGGCATGTGATATGAACCATTGCACAGTTTCATTCAATTCATGAGTGAGTTTCAGCTGGGATCCTTTCCCTCCCTTTCTTTCCCTTCTCTTCCTCCCTTCTCTTCTTTCCTTTTTAAAACATTTAATGTTTTCCTATTTTGTTGTCTTATCTTTATATTTTTATTCAAGGAGATTTTATAACACCAGTGATGACAATTGCTACCCCAGAATATACAAAAGGCAGATAGAGCTAATTGCTATTCAAACAATTATTTTTTCCTGCTTCCTTATGAAAACCTATTCTGCAAAAGATTTAAAATCAGAAACCCATGATGCTAGAAAATATGATATGTCTATCAGTGCATGTATGGAACACACATTTTTTTTGCAGTATTTCCTATCTTTTTGTCCTTTACTGGATACATTTCTTCATATAGTTTATTTGTAATGCATTGTATTAGTGTTTATCTGTCTTCTTGTCATTATGTATATGAGAAGTTTTGGACAGAATGGTGAATATTTGACACACAACAGTAAACCCAATATGATCCAAATTATACAGGCTAATTAACAATAACCATTGTTTCCATTAGAAAACGTGCACCTATTGAGTATTTAGCATCTTTGATATCTGTTTCTCTGTGTTGTTTGTTTTCCAGATTCACAGAACTAATCTGAGCTTTGTCTGTACCTAGCAGACAAAAATGAACAGATACTATTTACTTGTGTTAGATTCATTTAATCCAACCTGCAAACATGCGACTTTTGTGCAGGTTTATGTTCTTAAGAATAAATTAAATATGAGTATTCATGAAACCAGCAGTCACCAGGAGAATGTTACTTAATTTTCATGAAGTGACTTGTGAATTTCCATGCATCTGCATAGGCAGTGAAGCCTGTCTCAGAGAGCGCTGAGAGCGGGGGTCTACAGTATAGGCTACATTAGTCATCTGAACTCCAATTTCAGAGTCTAAAGTCCCATGGTAAATTGCTCTGAAAAAAATCAATAGGTCAAAAGCCCTGTGCATACCAATGAAAAAACTGCTGTTGTTCTTGGTAGGTTCAGAATTTTACTAAGAAAGGACAAGGGAAGGGAAGGGAAGGGAAGGGAAGGGAAGGGAAGGGAAGGGAAGGGAAGGGAAG
>NW_024962335.1:19801747-19820815 GCF_019238085.1 Lagopus leucura
AAAAGAAAAGAAAAGAAAAGAAAAGAAAAGAAAAGAAAAGAAAAGAAAAGAAAAGAAAAGAAAAGAAAAGAAAAGAAAAGAAAAGAAAAGAAAAGAAAAGAAAAGAAAAGAAAAGAAAAGAAAAGAGTACTGACATCTGGGACAAGTCCCTGTTTTTGTTTTATTGGATACATAATTATATTCCTGTGTTCCCTGCTGTAAAATGTCCCAGGATTGTGTTTGCTATTCATCACTCAGGAGGCAAGTCTCTCTCCAGTAGCCCTTTTGTAACGTTCATTGTGTCCAACCAAGCATTTCCTTCTTCCGAAAAACTGCACTCCTTTTTCTCTCCTTTGCATAAGGTCATGCAAACATACCTAGGGCTATGACCATCGCCAAGCAGCTGTCACACATAACTTCATGCAGAACAGATCTGCAAAGTAGATTTGGGTTCTAATGTGCTCCTGTGTAACCCAAATCTGTAGATACAGTCTGCTTCACAGGCTTTTTGTCAGTACTTCCCTGCTTTTGAGCACCTGCTGCAGATCACTCATCAAGCAACTGCATTTTGTTTATAGTTAAATGGATCTCTGTATAATAGTCAATTTAAGTCATAAAGTGGGATCTTTAGCTGATAAAAGCACTTTGTGAATGACAGAGAATAGCAAAAACTTCATAACAGAGGATATAGTAGAAAGATCATAAACATGCACGATAAGCAGCAGAACAACTAAGGAATAAAATATCATCTTTATCATTCATCTTTTCTATGGAGAAGATAGAGATAACAGGCATTCCTTTATAAACTGGAAATTAAAACTGGGGAAATAGCTGCAAGAAGCAGAGCTACTGGAATGAAATGGAGGAGGTCCTGATGAGACAGGGTCATCATACTGCACACAGAAGGAGAGGAAATAAATGATATGACTACCATGGGTATTTTTCTGAACTAAAAAAAAAAAAAAAAAATTAAATCTTCATCATCATCATCATCCTCCCTGTTCATCCCTGATGATGCTGAGTGAATTGGACGAAGTAATAAATACAGAAAAATGCACAGAACTGCCACACGCCCTCTTTCAAGCCCCTTGACCTCTCCCCTCACTCCCCCCCCAAATAAAGCAAATAAATCTGCATTATGGAGGTTGCTCCAAAAGTAATGCCTGATATTTTTTATTTCCATGGAAACTACAATAGATGCAAAGAGTGCAATAAAACTATTTGATAAAGAAAACTCACAGCCATAAAACACTAATTTTTTACATAGTCACCTCCATTAGCTGTGCATTTTTGACATTAATGAACAAGAGCCTTCATGCTGCGCTTGTAAAAATCTGCACCAGCAAAGGTGATCCACTGTCATTGTCACCACTGCTGCAATGTACCACTCATAAAAGATGTTTATGGTCTGTGTAACAGTTCAGCAAGTATCAGTGAATGTCAGTGGGTTAAATTCATCTGGAGGAATTCAGTTCCTAATCTTTGCTTCATCATCTCTCTAACATCTTTATCACTGACATAGATAGTGGGATTGAGTTTACTCTGAACAAGCTTGCAGATGACACAAAGGTGTGTGGTGCAGTTGACACAGTAGAAGGGAGGGATGCCATCCAAAGGGACCTGAAAAAGCTCAAAAAAGTATGTACACGAGAAACTAATGAGGTTTAATAATGCCAAGTGCAAGGTGTTGCACTTGGGCCGGTGCAATCCCATATATGAGTACAGACTGGGAGAAGAACTCATTGAGGGCAGTCCTTTTGAGAAGCACTTAGAGATTCTGGTGGATGAAAAGCCTGACATGAGCCAGCAACGGGCATGTGCAGCCCAGAAGGCCAACAGTATCCTGGGCTGCCTCTAAAGAGTAGCGTCCTACAGGGTGAGGGAGGTGATTGTCCCCTTCTATTCTGCCCTTGTGAGGCCCTATCTAGAGTATTGCATCCAGGCCTAGGGCCCACAGCACAAAACAGATATGAAGTGGTTGGAGTGGATCTAGAGGAGGGCCACAAATATGATCAAAGAGCTGGGACACCTCTCATGAAGGAAGGTTGAAGGAGCTGGACTTGTTTTGCATGGAGAAAGCTCTGGTGAGACCTCATTGCAGACTCCCAGCACTTGAAGTTTACAAGCAGGGACAATCAACTTTTACATGGTCTGGAAGTGACAGAACAATGGAAAATGACTTCATACTAAAAGAGGGTAGATACAGGTTGCCTAGAGATGCTGTAGATAGTCCATCCCTGGATGCGTTCAAGGTCAAATTGGATGAAACCCTGGGTAGCCTGATCCTGCCCATGGCAAGAGAGTTGGAACAAAATGATGTTTAAAGTCCCCTCCTGTCTAAGCCATTCTATGATTCATATTCACTTTTGCAACAGGCAGCATTTGTCAGACTGCCCCTCTGCTGCCATCTATTCCAAGACAACAAAATGTAACAGAATATTCTCGGGAAGGTTCAACATCTACTGCCATACCAACATCTTCCTCTGAAGTCATAGCCCAACATAATAAAATAGAAGGCATTATTTTTGAAGCAGCCTTTGCAGAAACATTAGTACAAGATTCTGAATTGTCTTTAGCTACTTTATGACACTTCTGTAGAGAAAGGTAATAGAAAAGCTGCCAGGTAACAAAATAGTCTCTCCCTGCTGAAAAATCTCTGGGTGGCTTAGACTCAACATTTAAAAACACTTAAAAATGTGATTAACTTCAAGGTTCCACAGGTGGCCACTTCTAACACAGTTTAACACAAAGGGCACTAATTAAAGTTCTCTTTGTGTAAAAGGGAAAGCAAAAGGGAGTTCTGTGTTTCACTCTCTCTCAAAAAAATCGATGAAAACTACAGGAAATTTCTAAGACACCTGATGGATTGGAGATTGGTTCCTACAGTTCAGTCACTGAACACACACAGAGTGGAAGATATAATGCAGTATTCTCAGTGGCAACAGTGCTCTGCCCTGAAAGGTGCAGAGGGAAAGAATCATCACTGGGGGAAATGTGGTGTTTCTTCCTTCAACTCACAGTGTTCTGTGCAACTTTTGGGGAGTTACCACTGTAATGTTCGGGGCTGCGATTAGACACCTGCCCAACGGGCAGTAACTTTCAATACCTCTTCATTTCCCATCAGCTATGAGACAGAAGGTATGTCCATGGAGCGCTATATTCAGCAGACCAGAAATATCTGAAATCTAGAAGAGATTTCCAATCCGAAAATGCTTTTGTCTATAGATGGATGCATCTTGGAAAGTAACCTGAGAGCAAGTCATGTGTCCATTTGATATCCTCAAGTATACTGCTTGTGAGGGGAGATTAAGGGTAATGGGTTTGATTAGTCTGGAGGAAGATGGCTTTATGGTAACCTGGCAGCAGCCTGCCCTCCTTCAGGGAAGTTATGGAGAAGATGGAGCTAGATTTCTAATAGTGGTACATGGTGGAGTGTTCAAAGAAAACAAACAGGGTATGGATTTGATGAGATTTAAAGAGAAATTATTTCAACAGCTGGAAAGGAAAGGTGTGTATCAGGTTGTCCAGAGGTGTTTTAAAGCCTCCATCCTTGGAGTTTCTCAAGATAAAATGAGCATAAATCTTAAGAAATCTGGTCTGAGCTTGACACTGAATTTCTTTGAGGAGGAAGTTGGAATAAAGACCTTTGGAGACTCCTTCTGTTTGAACTGTTTGGAGCTTCTGCAGTTATGTGATGTTAGTATATGCCTTGAAATTCACTGTTAAAAGGGTCAGGGAAGCAGGATCACATTTGCTCTTATTTAATGTAGTCTACAGCAGTCATGCTTAGTTTTATTTTCCAGTATGAAAACTCAACACAGAATCATTGGAAACACTGGCTACATAGAGTTCAACCGCAAAGGCTTATGGGAAAATAGACAGGCTTGTTGTACTATCACTTGAGCTGTTAACATAGTGTTCCCAATTTTCATTTACAATTGAATTGTATGATGGAATAACAATTCACTCAATATATAGTCCAAAAAATGATACTGATATCCAGCAAATAGTTACCTCCAGAATTGGTCCTACTCTTGTTACACCAAAGGTAGATCAGTATTCTCTGCCTTTTTTTTTTTTTTTTTTTTTTTTTAGCTACCAAAATAGTATTAGAAGTATAACTTGCAAAACACTTGCATATGAAAGAACTTTCAGGATGCATCAGGGCAGAACCACTATACTAGAAGGGATGATGTCATTACAGACAGAGACACAAAACTTTGAAGGAAAAAGAGTTTTATAATAAAAAGCAAAGGCAGATTGAACTTTCTCCTGCTCCAAGTTTCTCTTGCAACAAGGCATAAGGGGTATCTCACTCAAAGTTGCACAGAGCCAGGTAGAATAGACATGATAGCCAGTACAAAACTGTACTGCATGCAGTTTTGCATTCTGGTTTGTTTCCAGGCACAACATCCAGTGAAATGTGCATAGGCTGGATTTATTTCTAGATCTGTGGTACACAGAGCCCATTCTTGCTGAGATCTGGTGACATTTTTGAGCATGTCACTGATGGCAAATATTTTTGTGACACTAAGGGAGGGCAAGAACAATGCTCAAAAATAAAGGAAAAAGCAGGACTTGAGAAGGCAGTAAAAGAAGGTAAGAAGATTCATTGAATGCAATGGAGCTGAGATAAAACCTGGATCAAATGATACCATGAAGTTAATGTGAGCCTGGCAGAACTGGCTCAAATAAGGCTCAAATAACAAATGCTTTTTGCATATCGTTTCTACTCTCCTTCATCTTTATGAATTGAATGTAAGTTAACTCTTATTCCATATTGCTGTGTTCAGTGAAACAGTGAAGAAGGAAGTGTTGAGCTCCAGCTGTACTGACAAGAATTGACAAGGACCTGATAGACTTGCAGTATTTTTCCAAAAAGAAAAGCAGCAAAGTCCAAGATGCCTCCAGCAGCCATCACCTTCCTCTCTTCAGTGTATATATTACTGCCTCATCTGTCATGACATTGGAGCCATTGGTACTTTGATAAATGGACTAAAAAGACATTGAAGTTCACTGTAGCCTCATTAAGTACCCTTGCATCCTCAGCCAATATACAGCTTTGTATATTTCTGAAGAAATTTAATTCCCAATGAATCACAACAAAGGGAACTTAGCCTCCTGCAGAGCTGTGTCTTTCCTCTCTTGTGAGGGCAAAACTAGGACAGTGACATGAGTGATTAATTCATTGGAATATGGAATCTCATCAAGTTCTGCTTTTAAAGATGAATGTCTGTCCCACAGCCAGATTCTAGTATCTCTTGGCTTTTCTATGATGCCTATCCTGCTTAGGTATTTTTGCAAGCACCATAAAAAGACAACATATACCTTTAAATGTATGAGTAATTTAATAATATCTGATCCTAAGCCTGAAAACAAACACAGCGCTATCAACAGGGCTGCTTATGAGCAGAGCTTCATCTCAGATGGTCCCTCAGGACTTGTGTAAACTAGTAACTACAAAAGTGTGAACTGGAAGTTTTCTGGAACAGTATCTTCCATTCAGTAAGTACTGGGAAATATCACAAGGAGGATGCTATGGATAAAAATCAGACTGGGAAATCATCCTCCTTTTTCTGTTCAGGTTCTAACTGAAGGCTTGTACACATAACTGCATATTGTTGGTTTAATTTTCTTTTTTAGTATTTTAATTCATCTTTAAACTGTGGATCAGGCAAAAAAATATTAGCGTTCAACTTCAGAATGCTGAGAAAAGATTACTTCTGAGCATCTGCAGAATTAGGCTACTTAATTATTAAGGTTTCATTACGAGGAGCCATTGGAATATTATTGTACTAACAGACACTCACAAACCCAGAGAAGATTCTGTTCTCTGATGACAGCACATCTCAGACTGTTTTAAGAGGTCAGCTCCTGATTTATCCGAAGTCCTCATTACTTTATGCCTTTCTGATACTGTTTGCATGAGTGCTCTAAAAAGTAGCATTGATGAAAACAAGGATTTAAATAATTTTTAATTGCATATTCACCAGTAATTCTGTGTGATGTACAGGTGTTTTAAAATGCAGTTTCTTCTTAAAGTCTTTTCATTTCACTTCCAGTCCTTGTCAAAATTGCTAATAAGTTTCTAGCTAAATCTCATATTTCACTAAAGAGTTTTGAAATTGCGTGAGATATTCATATGAAGAAAAAAAGAAAAAAGAAAAGCATCAAGGCAGTTGATGGATATTTATACCAAGGGCATTCAAACAGTCTTTTCAGAAAATGCCAGTGCCTGGAACTTTTCACTGAAGAATTGTACAAGTGTTGCCAGTTTGAATGTTCCAGTTAAGAAAATCTAATGTTTCACTATTCCAGTCCTGAAGAAAGGTAAAGATCATTGCTTCCAGAAAAGCTGCATTCTTTCTAAGGTAGACAGCAACATATAAAGGTGGTTTCTGTCATCAGCCTGGTATGAGTGGATCATGCCATACACTCCCACACACCACAGGAGGCTTACAGACTTTGCACTTCAAAAAATCAATCTTGCCATTTGCTATACTCTCTTAAATTTACCAGATGTCATTTATTTTGAGAAGGTAGTCTGCATAGGACAGCTTCTGTGGAAAAAAAAGGTCTTTCTATAAACTTAAATATTATCTACAACCAAGGCCTGTACTGGTGATTTGCTTTCCTGTAAACATTTTGTCTATCTTGCTGCTGTATTTTTGTCTCATAAATCATATTTGGTGGGAGTGGAATCTATTTCTTCTACCGGAATCTATTTCTTACTCATGTGTGTTCTTTCACTGTCTTCCTGACAAAATTAAGTCTTTGGACACTATGCATAGTGCCAAGCAGTCATTGGTGATCGAAGACTGGCATAAAAGATGGAGGTAGAAACCTGCAGGAAGGAATTTAAAGAAAGATTATGCTTCCAAGGTGCGGAGAGAGGTTTTGTATGATTGCCAGATCTGCACCTAAGAGTCTGAATTTTCTGGATGAAGGGAGCACAGATATTTTAAAGAGGAAAAGCACAATTGTCTTTGGACAGAAAGATGAAAGAAATGGTAAGTATAATGCTGGAGAGCAAAAGTGGAGTAGGAATGTAGAAGAAGACAAAGAAATGAAAGAAGGAAAAAAAATGGAAGGAAAAGCATAGTAAATTAGAGCAGAAAAATAGAGGACTTTGTGATACACAGAACAGAGGAAATAGGTAGGGAAGAGGATACAGAGTGATACAAGGCTGTGACCTAGATTTTTAAACTGTTAGTTCTTTATGGCCAGTTTGTAGAGCAAGAAGGATATGGTGCTGTTTCTGATTATAGAATGGGTAGTAGATGGTAGTTGCACAGATGAACAGATGTTTAATTACCTCCCTTCAATTTTTTTTTTTTTAAATTTAATCTCAAACTGTTGAATTGTGTTATGATTATCAAGCAAAGTTAATTGAGTAAGAATTTCTGCAATCAAATCTACCTGCATGCCCTCAAATCAGACTTTACATAGATAGTGATACTGTTTTATGTAGAGTTCCAATATGTTCACACTATGGAACAGAGTAACCTCAAGAGAACAAAATGTAAGTGTGAAGGAATTGGTACTGAGAGAATATCTGGTCTTCATGCAGCAAAGCTCCAAGACTATGTCAAGTATGATGCTTGCAGTGAAGAGGGAACCAAGAACTGAATTTTCATAATTATTCATTCACAACATTTGCTGTCCTTTGTAAAAGATACTGAAAAGCATAAAGTACCATGTAGAAGGAGAACAAAAAAATATATCAAAGAATTTCTACTCTTCTTGATCAATTGTAATATGTTTTGATAGCAATTGTTTAGTACTTTTTAACATGATATCAGCTAGACTGTCATCACAAACAGGGGTGAGGGGTCTGGAACACAGGCCATATGAGGAGAGGCTGAAGGAGCTGGGAATGTTCAGCCTAGAGAAGAGGAGGCTCAGGGGAGACCTTATTGCTCTCTATAACTTCCTGAAGGGAGGTTGTAGTGAGCTGGGGGTCGGCCTCTTCTCGCATGTCATTAGTGATAGGACCAGGGGGAATGGTTTCAAGCTACGGCAGGGGAGATTCAGGCTGGACATTAGGAAGTATTACTTTTCAGAAAGGGTGGTCAGGCACTGGAATGGACTGCCCAGGGAGGTGGTGGAATCACCGACCCTGGGGGTGTTCAAGGAAAGGCTGGATGTTGTGTTGAGGGACATGGTTTAGTAGGAGCTATTGGGAATAGGTGAACAGTTGGATTGGATGATCTTTTAGGTCTTTTCCAAACTTGGTGATTCTATGATTCTATGATTCTAAACACCTCTCTTTTGCTTTATAAAATCCAGCAAGGAAACATGTTACAGAAAAACTCACATGTATCTCTGTACTTTCTAACCCATTAATTCATCCATTTTCACAACTGATCCTCTGATGCCATTAGAAAGAAAACTGCTGAAAATATTCCAAAAACATTTGCTTCTCTACAAATTGTTTTATACATATGACAGTCTTTTCCGTCCTTTGTACCCACCAAGTTGTGCACCGTCTCTCACTGTTCTGTCATTTGCCATCCTCCCTGGATGTCTCATTTAGGGTTTGAAAACTCCACAGGGCTGCTTTCAAAGTAATACTCTATGTTTTTTTTTTTTTCATGGACACTTTAATATTTATAAGAAAAATCTTTCTGGAACAAACTTCTAAAGCACTATTCTGCCTGATATTTGCTTTTTCTCTGAATGTCTACTTCCAATTTCTTAGATATTCTGGAAATGAAAAAGACATTTGAGATTTGAATAACTGCACTGCTTGAAAGATGTTTAAGAATTGTCTTGTCAAATGGCTTGTGTTCTCTTATTTCAGAGCTCATGTCATCATGCCAGTCCTATTCAAACACTCTCCACCTTTTAGTGAAATAAGTAAATTGAGCACCAGATATCTGAGGAGATCAAACACTTTTAATTCTAAATCACCTGTGACCACATGGTAGCAGCACTCAGCAGTAAAAATATTGTTCTCTGATTACTGTCCCAGTCCCTTAAATCTTTGCCACACACTTGGTAGAAAACCACAGGGTTTCCTCTTTCCTCCTTTGTTAGCTTTTCAGGTATTGTATAAGCAGGGCCTTTACCAGCTATTGCTCTTCTGGTATTTATTACTCACCAGGCTGCTAGACTGTGCTGGAAGTCTACTAGATGAAAGTCCTCAATAAATTCACTGTTTATCTTTTGCTTTTCTTACTAGTTGGTAAGTGAGAAGAATTTGAATCAGGTTGCCTCATCATCATGCTCTTTACTTTGAACAGCCTACAGTCCCATTCATACTAAACTTATTCACAGATTTTATATATATTTAGGGTTTCAAGATTTGCCCCAGACAATCATCATTTTATATTATGCATTCTAAAAATACATGACTTTGACTGCTGCCAGAAAAACAAATTGTTACACTCTCTCTCTAAAACCTTCTTTTTGGTATTTGGATTATTTCATTTCTAATCAAATTCATAAATACTTGAAATACCACTTTAAAGTATCTCTTCACTTGAGAAGGTGAAAACTTTAAGGAAGTTACCTACATCTAAGTATTTCTTTAGCATCCTCACATGACTACATAGAATCATAGAATCAACAAGGTTAGAAAAGACCTACAGGATCACCCTGTCCAACCATCTACTGATCACCAATAGCTCACATAGAACCATGTCCCTCATTACAACGTTCCTTGAACACCTCCAGAATTGGTGACTCCACTACCTTCCTTGGAGGTGGTCTGTTACATGACAGAGATTGCTCTATTTTTATTATTTGGACCCAGTATATCAGCAACTTTAGAAGGAACAGAAATTGTATTAGAAAGTAAAGAAAAGGAAAAGGATGGAATCTGGATCGTCAGTTACTACAGTTTCTGATCCCATGACAATACTTATGACAATCCACTATGCACAAGAATGATCAGGGTAAATTCTTTTAGCACAGCTCTATGGGAAATATCAGAGATTTTCAATCATTCCAGTCTAATTTTTTTTTTTCTTTCTAGTAAGTTAGAC
Organism: Lagopus leucura; assembly: GCF_019238085.1. Taxonomy (NCBI): domain Eukaryota; kingdom Metazoa; phylum Chordata; class Aves; order Galliformes; family Phasianidae; genus Lagopus; species Lagopus leucura. Next base: position 19,811,716 of record NW_024962335.1, read on the forward strand.
TTTGGGATCAAAAGAAATGAGGCCATTCTGGATTGTCCCAGGAAACAGTGCTCATCATGTGCCTTCTAGTATGATTCATATTTTTCAGCATTATGATAATACCTATCTTCAGAAAGATCCAAGCATAATCCTCTAGTGAATCTGTGTTCACAGTTATTGTAAATGGCGTGTATTAATTAGTATAAAATTGGAAATGTTGGTAATGGAGGTATGCCTAATAAGGGTTTTTACCTGTAACGAGCAGCTGACAGGCATCTAGGACTTCTGAACTCTAATCTGATCAAATCGGAGTACGTAGTTCAGTTGACTTGCATTTCTTGTTTTCCAGAACTGCATACAAATCTTTAACAATGGCAATTACTGTTACTTTCAATTTTATCTAGAGAGGAACACATAGGGTGGGATACTGCAAGTGAGATGTGGGATGCACAGTAACAATGATGATAACTGTTTCATGTGAAGGGTGAGAAATGTGTAGTTCCCTTTTTTGAGGTTTCATAAACCAACTCAGGATTCCACACTCTGGAATGATAGAATTAAGGAAGTAAAGGAAGTAAAAAAATAGTCAAAAGATATGGAAGTCAAAGAGAGGACAAATTAGAAGTCCTTGCTCACGGATTGCTATAGAAGCTATGTGTGTGGAACAGTATGAAAGCACGGGAACACAAGCTCTAATATGCCAGCATGCTGTTAAGTATCTTTCTGCCAGCAATAGTTACCATTTAGTTACTGTAGAACAAAAGAAAAGTGGAACAGAGAGATTTCATACTAAAACTGGCTGATGTTAAATTATGGTGCATAAGTTAGCAACCTTATCTTCAGCTTTATAATGAATGAAGATAGGGAGGTCCTTTCACAATGGTTTGTTTCTTCAGAGTAGTCAGCCCCTAAAGCCTTTATCTCCTGTGTCTTAAGCTCCTAAAGCATGAATCTCCACTGTGACCAAAAAAGAAAAAAAAAAAAAAAAAAGAAAAAAAGAACTGTGTTGTCTAGCCTCTGCTATCCAGTTTAATTCTAGAGAGTATTTCAGTCTCTCATCTTTATCTCATCTCTACTTCACAACTTAATGTGCAACCTCATGTAGAGAAAATTGACAGTCAATCAGGTATGTCATAAATATTTTGGAATGAGAGAGGTAAACTGCATGACAATGAACCTGGCCAGCAAGCCTCCCTTGCAAAATGCTTTTTATTATGTTCAGTTGCAAGTATCATCTCCCTAATGCAGCCCATTTGTCTTGTACTGGATTACAAATCAAATCTGCATACACCCATGCTCCCTTTGAATTTAAGAGGCCTACCAATGGCAACTCATGGCAAATACACTGTTATAAAACCACAGTGGGTTCTCTGCAACTTATTCTTCCAATTTTTGATTTTGTTGCTACAGAAGAGACAACAGCAACTAGATGTTCTTCAGTCACATTGCCTTGGCTTGTCAGGCAGATGTTTCAGATGCAAGAACAGTAGCAGGGGGACTTGGTGAAAAATAAAAACTCTGGTAAAATCTAAATATTGTGCAGTGGTAACATAATTGAGGATAGATATAGGAAAATGGGTTACTGCTAAAGGGAGCAGAGTACATTTGCTGGTACTTCAGTAGCATGATAACTTTCACCTGGGACGGAGAAACGAATGTTTGTGTGCTTTGTGAGGAATGGAGGAACAAAAAAATGAGAAAAGCACAACACTATAGAGGATAATAATGGAAGTTTCTAAAAAAGTAGTTGCTCAAGTTCTCATCTGGAGTCAAATTGAAGTAAGAAGACAGAGATGGCTGCCATGATACAAGTTCAGTATCTGTTTGCATCAGTAGCAAAGTGAATTTGCCCTCTAACATCCTCTGTCATGAAGAAAAATCCTTTGTCTTTCAGCACTTACTAAAACTAAACCATGACAACTTCTACTAAGGTTAATAAACTATTCTGGTTAATGCATTCCAGAAACCCAAATCAAATCATCTGCCTAATCTCAAATTCTAAAGCACATATTTCTGAAACTTCAAAATATTTACATTTTCTAATCCTGGCACAATAGCAGGCAGACGGTTTTTCCTCTTTACTACAGAATAAGCTTTTCTGCTTCTTGTTTGTCTGTTGAATCATGAAAGATTCAAGTGCAGCTTACATTTCAAACCTCTTTTGAATTATGGTTTTCACTACCTCAAAATTTAGTGATTAAATAAGGAAATAACTTATTTCACTAGAAGGAAAAAACTTCATTAAAATATTTACCGTTAAATACTCTAAGCAGTTGTTTAAAAGCTACATATTGGCCATACTGAGTTAATATTTTTCTCTCTAAACATTTTGTATTTAAATTGCTTTCACCTCTTCTACATCTACAAATATTTTTTTTGTTTGACCTAGTAAGATCAGAGACCAACACTTATTAATTTGAAGAAAAAATTGGAATTGATGTAGTGATCGAAGAAAAGACACTCATTGTTAGAGGTTAAACTGGACTCTTACGCTTTACCATCTCTACAAACAGGAGGACTTAGGAGAAATTTGAAACTGCACAGATATGGATGAGATATGAACAGAAAGATGTTCATGTACTGTACACATAGCTGCAGAACTCACTGACACAAGAATAGATAGGGATTAAGCATTTAAAAGCATTTTTTAAAAAAGAACATATATACTGATAACAGGTACACCTAAAATGTTCACAGTATAAGAGAGCATGCTGGTCTTCTAGTTCACCTGTGTGTAGATTTCAGGTCTTAGAATCATGGAATCATAAAATCACCAAGGCTGGAAAAGGGCTCCAAGATCATGCAGTCCAGTTGTCCACCTATCACCAGTATTTCCCACTAAACTATTTCCCTTAGGATAATTTCTAAACAATTTGACTTATAAACATTTATTTATTTTTTCATTTATTTATTCATTCTGACTTGTAAACGTTTATTTATTTCTTCATTCATTCAATCAGTCAGTCATTTATTTTGACTATTTATTTATTTATTTATTTTAAAGTAGTGACAACTGGTCACCCTGCCCTTTATATAGAAGTAGCGGATAGCTCCACCAAGATTCTCTGAAAACTGTTAGGCAGGACTAAACTGATACTACAAACTCTTTGAGTAAACCCTATGTTCTCACAGGTTATCACTGTTTGACTAGCACAAGTTGTGCTGGAGTCACCCTTGAGCATGCACATTTTTCAACCTTTGTCACACCATTAGATCTCTCAAAGATTTCATTCTCTTGAAAAAAACGTACTTCCTCTCTGAAGCCTTTGGTGATCTGTGGACCTTAACGTGGTCTTGCTCTGTGGATGAGGTAAGAAGGCTTGGAGATAATGCTCTGGATTTTGTTGCTAGGCATACTTACGCTAACATAACTGCAATTATCCAGAGTGCTAAAAGGACTTACCCAATATATAATTTGAGTCAATGTTTTGCAATTTCAGTAATATGAATTATGAATCATTCATTAACTGAATAATGTGTTTAATCAGTTAACATTAAGGTGTCCTCTGTTATTTTATTGTGTAATATGAGGGCACTGATATTGTTTTACGTGTGTTATAATTATATTGAGTTTTATATGGAATTCTCACTAAAACAAAACACATTATTTGCTTCAGTTCAAACCGTTTTTATACTTAGGAAAGAAAATATGGAAATGGAGAAGAGTCTTAGATGTGCAGCCTATGATATCTCCCCAGTTTTGTATGAAGTGCCATTCCTTTGCTCACAGGTCTAAGAGACAGAATGCTGAGATATCAAAGGATGAAAAAGAAGTTAGTGATGCATTTGCTTGCTTGATGTTTCATATCCTCTTTTGCTGTAAATTGGCATGCTACTTTAAAGCTAGTAGAGTTTTGGTTACCAGATAGAAAAAAGGCAAAAACCCGGAATTGAGCAGGGCTCCATTCCCCAGACAGTACACTTCCAGGCTGCCTATTGCTCAGTCAGACACTGCAAAATTCTATTTAATTGCACTGTTTGCTGGTTATTTCATCAAAGATTCCAAAGATGATGGAGCCCCAGGATACATTCCCATCATTCAGTGTCAGCAGAAAATAAAAGGATGCAGGCAAAGGGACCTAAGTTTTCAGAGATCTGAGTAGGCCATTTTTTTTCTACACTGACTTAGTTTTTATTTTTCTTCCAGTATATCCAAACATACAGTTGAGAAAATTCTCTCCCAATTTTGCACAGACTCACATTTTCTGGATATAGTCATTCCCATGCTCAGTTAACAAAGGAATGAAGGCAAAACTTCAGTTTCCTGAGAACTACCTTTAACTGGATAATAATTGATGCTTTTATAGATCATTTATTTGTATTGAACACTTTGATGGCTTTATCCTTTCTCACACAGAATAGAGAGAAATAATAGCTTGATAGACTTCACCATTCATGAAATGCAGAGCAAGCAAGCCATCAAGAAGATATTTTGATTATATTTTGTCAGAAGGATATTGGAGCACGAAAAAAGCAGTCTTCCCTCACTCCTTTCAGTTAGGGAATTTATACCAATCTAAATTTTTTTTATAATTGAAAATTGCACTTGGGTTCAAAGCTAAGAAAGGGAAGAATGATAGGGAAATTATGTAAGAATGAAGACTGGCAGAACACTATAGACACTAATGAGAGAGATTCATTACTTGTGATGAGGCTTGGAAAAGAAAAACCACTTAGAAAATGTAAGTATAATGGGGGAGGAAAAAAGATTCTTGTGTTTCATTAACTCTTTGCTTTGTTCAAATTTAATGTGGCCAGATTTTGTGCCGTAACAATGGACACATATCAGAGCAGTTAACTCACTGCAGCAAAACTTTCCATTGATAGATGTTCTTCAGTCATACTTTCTCTAAATATTCCTCCCTATCTTCCACAAAATGCATTTCTAAAGAACAAGCATGAAGACTCAAATAAATGGCACATGGTATGGATTATGAATGCAGAAACATGGCTTTTGATTAAATTAAAACGTTTTGTCGTAAATTAACTTTATTTGAGTTGAATTCAAGCTCTCTAAACTCAGATGCTTTCTTGTGAGTCTGTGATTCTACAATCATTTTTGTTATGTGGATTGAAATAGCACTTGCAGAAGGTTTTAAGTGTTACTGTATCTGCAAACAAAGTTCTGCTATTACCTCTGAGTGCTAATATGTTACTTCTTATCTCACAGAATCACAGAATCACAGAATTGTAGGGGTTGGACCTCCAGAGATCATCGAGTCCAACCCCCCTGCCAAAGCAGGTTCCCTGCACAGGTAGGCATCCAGGCAGGTCTTGAACATCTCCAGATTATGTCGTAGCATATCCTCTAGCAATCCCTGGTAGCAAACTGATGTATGTAATTTAAAAAGTATTTTATTTTATTTTATTTTATTTTATTTTATTTTATTTTATTTGCAATCTATGTTGTAGACTGCAGAGTTCTGATACTGCTAAGGTGAATTCTATTGAAGTAATAAAGATAAGAAGCATTTAACTGGACTTTGGTGCATGCTGGAAAAGGTCAATAGCTTGTTTGCCACCTTGGTTGGCACTGAACATCTCAGAATTGGAATTAAATAAGGTACTTCCAAAAAGTACTTTGAACTTGATTTATTCTGTTGCCATTTAAAGTCTATACAAAATACTCTTGGCATTTATTGTAGTGCAGTCATGGTGGGACAGCAGCATGAAAATCTTGCCATCCTAAAAGCTCTCCACACGCTTTGCTGACAATAGAATCATGCCCCAGGTTTCCACCTAGGTACCTTTTTCAATAATATATTTTCTGCAATCAGTCAGTTTCCAAAGCAGGAATGGACACCGCATGCCATTTATACAAATAGAATCTTTTTTTAAATCTTGCCAAGCTTTTAGAATCATTAAAACTCCCTACAGAGAGAAGCTTCAATTTAATTAAATGTTGCATAAAATTATATATTTTTTCCCTGTTGTACATTTGCTGCCTATTAATGCATCCTGTATTATTGAACTCAAGGTAAACAGACATCTCTCTCTGGTGTTCTCTAGGCAATTCATTTGCTTTTATAATACTGTGAATGACTGATTCAACTCTTTCCTTTTAGACTCATCTTTCCCAGCCTCTTCACTTCCTTCTTATACTGATATTTTCCCACATTGACCTTAGACGTTAGATAGTAGCTCCTATTTCTATATTTTCTTCCCTAAGAAAATTGAAAGCAGAAATGGGAGGGCTGAAACTGCTGTTGTTGAAACACTTCACATTGCAATTTATTTATTTCCCCCTTCTTCCTAGTTTTGCCCCCTACTAGATAAATTAGAGAGATTTATCTTTTTTATTTTTTTATTTTTTTTCCCCTGTAAAGATCACCCTGATTTCCAAATTTGTCAGCGTACATGTACAGTCTCAGGTGGGTCTATATTTACCATCCTGGAATACAATACAATTCATTTGGAGCATCTTGTAGTCCTACATATACCGTCTTGGGTAATCTAATCAATGTCATTTGATAATTTTGCCAACTCAACATTTCTGTTTAGCCTATTGATTTTTCAGTTGCTAATAATTGCAACTAAGAGCAACTGACCCAGGTGACAGTCCACTTACAAGTCTGACCTTATGTATAGTTTGACATTATGTATAGTTTGACATTATGTCATTTCTGTTGGCTTCTGTCTCTTTGAGCCGTATTTTCCTTGTAGAAATGAGCTCTGATGAGAGCTGAAGGATGGATGTTAAAAGTCCTTTGTTTATCCGGGACATACATAAATCAAGTCTTAATATAATGTGTGGATTTTTTTGTACTCAGAGCCTGAATGCTGTAAAACCACACAGTAGTCTGAATAACTTCTCAGATAGAGAAGTAAGGAAAATTAAATTGCCTTCCTGTGGGGAATATTTATAACTTGTTTTCAACCCACATTGATGAAACGTTGACATCTTAACTATTTTCACATAAAAGACAGTGGAAAACAATCTCAATTTATAAACATTGCACTGAAAAATGCTTAGTCTTTTGATCAAAGAGAAGAACATTGATCTCAAAAGCCTGAAATGTTTGATATTTGATATTGAAAACCTATAACATTTCTATACCTATAACAAATGGAAGTACCAGTGCATTTTTTTTTTATTATTTTATTTTTTTGAAGTCGTACAGAAAACTAATTTGAAATGTTCTGGAAAAGTCCTATATTTTTTGTAATATGAATATATTTTTTTTCTTTCTTTTTCTTTGATGTTCCAATATTTTTAAGGGAAAATTTTCCTCCACCCCTTTCTCCCCCCCCTACTTTTTTTCTTCCAGAAATAAAGGGAAAGAAACCTCTTAGAGAGAACTCTCACATGGTTTCCTGTTGGTATATAATACATTCATGCAAACTATGTTCTCCCAGTGTGCCAGGGAAGGGGTATATTTAAGAGATGTCTATTACAGAAAAGCACAATGTCTTCTACATTAACTCATAAATTCCCTTAATTTCATTTAGTTATTCATCTTAGACTAGGGATTATTGATGACAGTTTTCCTTAATTTTGCCTAGTTTTCATTTTCATTAAAATACTTCAGATAAATTATGATGGTGCTGTCTTTATTTGTTGTTTTTGTTGTTAATTTAATGTTGGGGGATTAACTGAGAAGAAAATTGTGTTTAGATGTGGAAATGGAGCCAATTATCCTGGTAACTGAAACTAAATTTTGGTTTTGAGTTCAGGTAAATATCTGTAATATTTATTAAAAAAAAAAAAAAAAACAAGCAAAGAACTAAGAAGCTAACAAACAAACAAACAAAAAGGTGATAGGATTAAATTAAATGTTCTGATTACATTGGTTTACCTGAGTGGGAGAGTTCTGGAGCAAAATACATGCCACAGTTCAAATTTCAAGAGTTTCCTCTCATCTTGGCCAATGCAGGCATGTAGCCTCATCATCCACTAACACTTCAGTTCAGGCCTGGAGGCACTGCAAAGGCAAACTGAATCAGCTAACTGTATATTAATGGGCATTAAAATCATGCAAGCATTCTCTTTCAAGAGTCAAGACTCTGTATGTCACTGCAGTTTAATCTTTCTCTGAGGAGAGCTTCTCCTCATTGAAGTGTTAGCATAAGGCATAACTCCAGCATTGTTACTAGCTGAACTCCTGCACACACACACAGCAGTCCCTTGCTTGAATTAAGCAGTGATTAAAATGTCTTTATTGTGTTTTGCATCTGTGCCAGAATATCAACTGTAGTGTCTGGTGTCTTGCATATCTGGATGTGGAAGCTTGCTACTTGCTGACTTTTAGTCTGCTGTACTGCATCAGAGTTGAATTAGCTGTTTTATTGCAGGCCTAGACAAAAAGCTGAGCAACGCTTATTTTCAGAGAACCCAGGGGGAATCCAAACTCTTGCTGTTAATCCATGCATAGGGGTTGTCACTAGTCAGTCTCTCCCTACACCTTCAGTGTTTTCAACATGACCGTATTTGCCCAAAGGAGGTTGGCTTCAAAGGAATCAAGCTGCCTGTAAGGGTATGGGTGCATGACTGGAGTCAATTGAATTACTGAGACTTGACAAGTTGCCTCTAATCAGTTGATGAGCTGTAACTCAATAAGGCACAGAGATTTTATTGCTTTTAATTTCATATCTCCATCTTTGGTAACCTGAGTTAACCCTGCATTAGCAACGTTCTTCCCAGAGAAAATACAATGGTATATGAGCAGAGAGACATAAGAGGGGAGGGGGGAGATTCATTGGTTCCAATTTGTGACATGTGATTTGTCTGGCTCATTGCTGCAGTATTCTTTAGAGGTAGGGAAAGGGAAGCCTGTGGGAGGTGGCTTTGAGCATATGAATTAGGCACGCTTACTCTGAGTCTTTGATCACAAGCCATTAGGAGGAACAGCCAGCCAAATCAACCATAAGTGTTTTCTTTGGACATTGTGCTCACATAGAACAGAAAGTAGGGTTTTGGAAGAAATGCCATGTGTCTTCTTGAGCAACAAACGATAGGTTTTCCCCCATAATTTGGTGTTTGATGCCAGCAGTGGATACAAAATGTACGTTCATCGATTCTGGTTTAATTTTACTAACCAATTGGAAAAATTAATACTTTAATTAAAAATTTAACCTCCTTCCTTCCTTCCTTCCTTCCTTCCTTCCTTCCTTCCTTCCTTCC
>NW_024962335.1:19820825-19873435 GCF_019238085.1 Lagopus leucura
CTTCCTTCCTTCCTTCCTTCCTTCCTTCCTTCCTTCCTTCCTTCCTTTCCATCATCCTTCATTGTTTGTGTAATTGGAGAGAATAAGCACAATGGTCCTTTTGAGGTGTGGTCTTTATTGCTCTTTTAGCTGACTAGGTAGAATATTGCTACGTATTACAATTTAGAAAATCACTTATATACACAGGTCTTTCACAAATATCAATTCTAAAAGTTCTTCTGTAATTGTGTGGGACAGATTTGTTTAAAATTACACATTCTGCAGCCAAGTTAAGGGCGTTGGTGAAAGTTATAGCAGACCAAGATGGGTTAGAAGAATTTTTGCAGCAGCAAAAAAAGGATTTCTCATCAAACTCTATTCATACAGCATACCTCTGACTTCAAATTTCATTGGATATTAGAAGATGGTGTACTACTCACTATCTTTCATACCCCTTTTTGGCAAATATGGAACCTGTTTCAAACAACATATGCTTTCCAGTGAAAACAGATATTCTTGGATATTTAACTTTAACATTCAAAACTCAGATTAAATGAAAATTGACAAGTTTACCATGGATTACCAGTGAAAAATTCATCAACTCTCAAATCCCAAGTCCCAAATCCTTGTTATCTGCTACTCCTTTGTGATAAATAATCATATCTCTGAAAGCTTTGTCACCAGAGAATTTTCAACTTTAGCAGCACAGATAAAAGCTCTGGATGCATAAGAAACCAGTAATGTGCTCTACCTCTTTGAATCAGAAATGCGTTCATACTTTTTTATTAAGATAAAAACTCATGCTAAATTTTCCTTTATGGGAATTTGCTAGAAGAAAAACATTGCAAGTTGGACATCTGTTGGACTGTACAACTATTTAATTCCCAAGCCTCTGCCTCTCCCATTTTCTCCTGTCTTACTTTCCTACACTTCCACATAGTGCACTACAAAGGCTAAGAAAGTTCTGAGAAAACTTATACACAGAAATTCAACAGTATGCCCCAAGGGGGCAGTTTATTTGGACATACACCCTCCAGTTTTACCTCCAATGCATACTTGTTTTTCTTCTCTTTTTCTGTGCTAAGAGTAGATGCTGATTTTCATCATTTCTCTCCACATGTTATACTTGCTCCACTTTTTAAACCTCAAGTGCTCTTCAGCAGATGTGAGAGCCTCAGGCTCTCTTGGCCTCTGAGCCATAGAGAAATTCTAATTATACAAAATCAGATGTTAAGAATCAACAACAGGCATTGGAGGATGGAGGTGTATTTCTAACAACAAGTACTAAAGTTGTAAGGATGTCTAATTGAATTGCTAAAATCCTGCAAAGGAGGGCTAGTACAATAAAGTTCTCTCCAAATATGTCTTTCTGCTCCTAGTGTTGCTCTTTTTAAAACCCGTTCGCATTTTCCTGGCAGCAGTTCTATCCTCTAACTCTATTACTGCAGTTTCTCTTCAGCAGTTACTCAGATTATGTGGTTTGATTAAAATTCTTTGCTAAGCTCTTGAGTTTTCAGCCATGAAGAGTTATTGAGAGAATGAGAAACTTCTGCAGTCTCCAACGAAGTGTCCTGTGTCTCATCTTGATTAAGGAGTGAGCAATGCAGATTCCTTATTCTAAATAATGCGCTTCAATACCTGAACTGTCTTTAGTCAAGGGCCATACTGAAAACAAACGTACGCTGCTCCCATTGTCTACAGGCTATGCTTACAGTATCGCAGCATTAGGTACAGTGATTCCTTCTAGTACTGACCAATGTTCTGACATATGTTGTGGATATCTGTTGATTCCATGAGTGTTTCCATCATGCCAAATTCCCAACAAAAGACTGAGATTGATATAAAGATATTCAGACTCCAAAAGTGAAGTCTACAGAAAATCTCATGAAAATTACTTTTATTATTACAGTAAACCAAATTCATTTACTGAATAGCTTTTCCTTTTGTTTAACACAATTTGAAATGGTACTGGCTTTATCCCTTGAAAATTTAACAACTTTGAATTTCTAAGACTTGTTTAAAATAATTTCTGGAGAGAACAGTCATTATTTTGCTCTGTGAATGTTTTTACGTATGGGTACATACCCAAAGGACAAATATGCACATGAACCAATTTTTTTTCATAATTGAAAATGGATTTAGTTTGAGCTTCAGGTTAATATTAAGGTCATTTCTCATTTTAGTTAAACAGCTTATTTTCACTAATCAAACACCGATCTTTGCCTGAGCCAAAGCCTAATCTGAATATGAGCTTTTTCCTCAGTAAGAGTAACTTCCCAGAGAGTCTTTCTTTTCTACAATTATTTGTTATGGATTGAGAAGGAACTGCAGTTCATTGGCATTCTCCTGCATTCATGATCACAACTTTATACAAATCTCAATTAGTTACAGGCAGTACAGTTTAAAACTAAACAATGGTTACAGTGAAAGTTTAAACTAAACCTTCAATGTATATAGACAGTACTCTTGTTTCAAAAGTGAAAAGATGTGGGGAAAAGCACAGGAACTGACGTGTCTAGAAACTTCATAATTGTACTGGAAGTGTTATTATCTTCTCAGAATCTAGTGGAAAGCAACAAGATGAGGAATTGCAGAATAATTGCAGAATATTATATTAAATACATCAAGACCAGGGGAGCAGTTTTCAACATATTGCTTGTCTGAGGTGATGGTGGTACTTCTAAAATCAGTTTCAGGGCAGGTTTCTCTTCTCTTTGGGATAAGAGATCCAGAGGGAAAAGGATGCCTTAAGGAACAAAATAGCCTTTAAAATACCTTTAAGATCTGCAAGACAAAATCATCAGCTAATATAAAGCAGCATAATTTCTTTCTGGCTTTAATCCCAATACAGTTCCTGAGCAACAATGGTTTAGGTTGCAAGAAACTCTGGAGATCATGTTGTCCAACTCCCTACTCAAGGATAGGATAGAATAGGTTGTCCAGGAACATGTCCAGACATGTTTGAATATCTCCAATGTTGATATTTACACTTCTCCACAACTTCTCTGGACAACCTGTTCCATTTCTTCCATTGCTTTCACCTCGTAAAGAGTTTATGAACTACACAGAAGTGGAAGAAACTAAAAATGTAACCATACATAATATATCTTTTGCAAGTAAGTAAGGGATAAAGTTATATAGAGAAAGATTTTTCCTGTTCACCATGAAATCTCTGCAGGACTGTTGATGAAAACAGAAGGGAGATGATTACTGTACACTAATTTACGTGATCACTCGCAGACAAGTTGCATTTCAGTTCTTGCACTTGGAGTCTCCTAGAGGACTTTCTGTGGCCGGAAGGCTGGCATAAAAGACATATGTTGTTTGTACTTTCTCCTTGAAGTGGAGAAGGAAGGTGACAGATGCAAAATCCCATTGCAGCTAATTTGCACTGAGGGATTCCCCTGGGACATGAGAAGCAAGGACACGTTTTTTCACTGGTGGTGTGAAGTGAGAAAGGAAAACGTATGAAGTTGATGAAAGAGTACAGCTTTGAATATCATTTTAAACTTGAATGTAACACTCCTATCATAATTGGACTTCCTCTTTGTATCTCTTATGTCTTTACTCCTGATTATGGGAGCAACATTTAATTTCCCAGAATGTTTACTTCAAAATCAAAACGCATCTCAGAACATTTTGTCAGTCAAAATCAAGTAGAGCAAAGGAACCAGATGTTGCAAGAAAAAAATTCACAACACATTTAGGGATTTTTTAGCTACTGTTGCCATTGCACACTGATATTCTTCATTGCAGCTTTTCTTCAGTTGAGAGCACAGGGACAGAGATTTTAATTTCCACTGCATATTATTTTTATTAATCTCTTGGTTGTTTTTGTCCTTTACATTTAAAAGACTTTGCTTCTTCTCTATATATTTCCTCTCTTGAATTTCTTCTTGTGTTCTCTTTTCCCCTCTACTTTCAGTTGTTGCCTCCAGTTATCCAATAATGTCACTTCATTCATTGATAAATGCATTCTTCACAGCTATCTGAAATATCATCCCTAAAACCAAGTTGTATTTTGAGTATTTCATTTCCATACATGCTACGTCCCACCACAGTACTGTGTGCTGTAACATACAGACTTATAGCAAAGGGAATGACTCTTTCTGAATTTTAGTTCACTGTCTTTCATTTGCAGTTCACAGGGCTTGTGCCAGGCATGTTGTTTCACAACTGCCAAAAGAAAATATTTTTGTCTGAGGGCAGTTTTGAAGTTCTCAGTAGTGTCTCTTATTCTACAATGAAACCGAAATAAGGCTCTCAAGACATTCCTATAGAAATGAAACAGTACTAAATAGCTATTATCAGAGCTGGATACATTTGATTCAGGAAACCTGCTAAACACGTTAACTATTTATTTCCATTATAATCTCACTTGATGAAACTATAGGGGATACTATTTGTCTCTGTGGAGTTAGAGATAAACAACAAGGTATTTTTTTCAAGTGTCAACACCTATGAGAATTGCTGCACTATTTCATCAGACTATCTGAACCACTCACTTTGGAATTTGCTAGCAAAAATGTGCAGATATTCTTAAAAAAAAAAAAGGAGGTTCTGATTTGCAGCATTCCCTTTAAAATATTAGCAGAGATTTGGAAATTTCAAAATCAAAGCACTTGAGAGATTATGGCCTGCATAACCTGAAGAAATACCCTGGGTGTATTCTGCCAGCTGTTGAGCAATCTTGCTGCTGACTTCCTGAAGGCCGGGTTGGGTACACCAGACGAACATGGAAAGAAGCACAAGCCATGAACCTCCTTGGACACCCTTCTGATTCATATTTGCAGGGGAGGGATGAGTTTTTCTACTTTTCCCAAATGGCTTAGTTTGGAAGATGAATTCTTCCCAGGAAGAACATGCCACCAGTCTGCAGTAATTGCCATGAGAGATAAGTCTATGGCACTGCCCGATATAACTACCCGTATCACTGGAAATCTCTGTTAAACTGCCACTCCCTGGGGAGAAATAAAGAGGACAGAAAGAAGAATGGAAATTCCCAAGCTCGGCACAGGTGATATAATTACAGAGGATGTTAAAAAGATCTGATTAAGTGAGGCTGGTTGAATGATTCATCTGATATCTGCTCAGAGAAATTTTACACTTCGAGGCATGGGACAATGCCAGAAGTTAATTACCATCATTGCTTGTCCATAATAAACATTACTTGCATAGACGCTTACAAGTCTATCTGCTTTTTAAAATTAGGAAGCTGTAGAGTACAAGCAGAGAATAAGAATAAAAGCTCATACTCTCTGCATTATATATTCAGTACAAAAAATTACATTTTACAATGCAGCATGGTACTAATAAAACTTTGAATGTAATATAGTGGAAAGACATAGCCTCCTACATAAGTCTTGCATTTTAAAGCATCCAAGGTCATACCTTCACTCATAAGAAGCTTTATGGCATCTAACTAAAAGCTATTTTATTAGCCAAAAGTGTTTCCATGCCATTATACTGATTATTCAATATGCAAAATACTTAGCCACTGTTCCATACTCTTGGATGTCTGAAGACAGTTTGTTGTCACCGTTTATGATCAGTGCCATATTTATAGGGAACTTGTCGAAATAATTTGAATTATAAAAATTAATTCAATGTCAAACAATGTATCTGGTCAAAAATGACAAATACATTCCTTTGATCCTTGTCAGCATTAGAGAAATGGAGAAGTTGCATGCAACCTGTATCACTGATGCATTCATGATAATCTCATTATTCATGGCAATCTTCAAATTCATTTCCAGTTTAAAAAAGCTTTAACATTTGAAATAATTATGTGCCTGCAGCTACTTAAGAGATATTTTGATGTTGTCATGTCTTCATAAAAATGAATATAATTATTGACATTTTTGCATAATTTATGTTCATTTTAGAAGGATGCTTATGTTGCAATAAATGACTGTCCGAAATATTCAATGGACATTAAGAATCAAAGAACATAGGAATATAAGGAGAAAAAAGGAAGAACCTGTATTATACTACAACACAGTTATCTGAAAAATTCAGAAAATACTTTGTAGTCATTTTCAGTTAGGAATTATTAAAGAGTTTAATGTTTTAAATGTGTGTAAGAATTAACAGAATTGTATAAATACCTCATTTAAAAGCAAACAAAAAAAACAACATCTCAACAAATCAACTTCTTTTATTTCGAAAAAATATTTGAAAAGAAAATTGACCATTCAAAGCAAAACTTCAGAGGAAAAACTGAATTTGATGAAAATTGAAAATTCTTCTTTTTCTTTTTTTAACATTAAAAATCTTCAGTGAGACATAGAATTTAGGATTTTTCTAATGCAAGATGCTGATGTCAGTTTGTTGTGTTAGGCCTGGGTAACTGAAGCCCCTTCCAGACAATATATGGATAATAGAGAGTTGTAAGGATATATGATGTATCTTATGAAGGTCATTTTTCCCTTACTAAAAGCCTAATCTTTAACTGTCATGTAGTAAATGCACATGCAGTTGTTGATTAGTTTGAAGTTTTATACTGAAACCAAGGAAGAAATCGGGTACAATTTGTTCTTTGAGCTTTGTGCTACAGAGGATGAAAACAAATAGATTGATTGGGAACATGTGATACTCAATGATTCTTATGTGGATTATTGTCCAACACACTTTATTTGTGTGCATTCTTCTCAGTTACTAACTTGTTCCTAAAATCGTTGAAGTTGACCAGGTTAGAGTATTTCAAACCAGGTTTCTCCTTACAGATTCTAGCATAATCTTGACAGCTCATTCCAGCTGTAGTATGCAGAGGGACTTAATCTGAGCTGTTCAGCCTTCCTGTATGCTTGTAGGAGGCTGAAGGCTACTTCTGTACAAATCCCTACACACTAAACCTCAGGTGACAAAACAGTATTTATGCTGCAGTGCACATATCTTATATAAAGCTAAAGAAACATAATTTCAAAGATAAGGCTTCATTATAAGTAGAGAGTCCATTCCTTCCTTTTAGGTGTCTTCAAAGTCATCAGAGTAATTGTGACTGCAATTAATACAAGCACTAAAGAAGAGCAAAAATTTGCATTTTTAATGAATAACAATACCTAGATAAAGCAGCTTTTAGCCATTCCCTGAATGCATTCTACCGCATCGTAACTGAGCCTAATGTTTGTGGTCACAGATCCCCTTTCTCAGGAAAGCTGGGTGATTAAATGTCTAATTACATTGTTTTCTCTATACTTAGTCAGTATGCCCTGACCTGACATTAGAAGACTAATTTGCTTAAGCAAATGAAAGATGCCTGTCCCAGCTAATTTATATTTGGCATCAATACTGTAGAATTTTTTCAAAGAAAACATTATTTCCCCTTGCCAGAGGCAGGTAGATGTGGTGTGAGTGACAACCCTGTTGTAAGTTGTAGGTTAAGAATGAGGTGGGTGAATCTAAGATGCTACCATGAAAGCACAGGGGACAAAATATCTTAGCAGTAACTCGTATGCTGCAAATTCTCTGCACTATCGATGTCATTGTTTCAAGGCTATGTCTAATTCAAAGTAAAAGGTTGCTAGGATGAGCTGGATGTAGGATTTGCATTGTCCTTTCTTGGGAAATTGATTCACAAAAAGAAAATAAGTTTAGGTTTACATCTGAGAGATTGTGAGATGAAATTGAATCTTATAGCTTATATTTTTCCCCTCCCCTCTTCTCTGACAATAAATACAAGAGAAGTTTTCTAAATTCCATTGTGATTTCTCTCTAGATGAGGCAACCTGACTCTCTGCCAAATCTTCTTTTGGCAAAATTCCATTATGCAGCTGGAGAAATCCACTGGCTATATGAGCAGAAAACTTGGATCATAATCCCCGTCATAAACAGATGTAATTGCAATTTCAGAGGTTTGCCTAGGGTGAGGGAGGTTATCAAAGTACAGCACTAGAAGTAATATTGCTGTTTTAGTTAGGAGTTTAATATCTTTTGCCTATTATGGATAGTTGGAAGGAAAAAAGGGTGCAAAACTTTTAATTTAATGAACTAGGACAGGAAAAGGAGACCTTTCCAGAGGGAGAAGGAGGGAAACATTAATTATTGTGCTAAGAATTGGAAAATATCCTTCTTAAAAACAGAAATGCTGTGTGCATGAGAAAGAAGTCCTTCCATAATGTCCACATACGTTGAAATAAAGATTTTTGTGTTAAATTAAGCTGAAATGTCAGCAATAATTTCAGCTGTACCACTAAGCAAATAAATCATTTAGTGATATAATCATTTTCAGTATCAAAATGCAATAAAAAAGATGTTGGGTATCTGTAAACCTAAGGAGACAACTTAAAGAAGATACAGTCTAGGTACCTCTTGTCCTGTGCTTTTGTTGTTTTATGTCCTCTAAAAGGAGAGAGATGGTAAGAAGCAATAAATTTTAGACATATTTTCAGCTGTGAAACTAAGCTTTGTTGTAGGGAAGTCTGGACTTGTTATTTGCAACGTTACTTTGAAAGTTCTGGCTACAGGACTTTGATGAGGCCTTTCTTAGTGTCACCAAATGGCATGGCACCTTGCATAAGCCTTGTGCCTCCAGTAAGACAGTTATGGAATAATGATACTCATTTAGTCTCCAACTGAAGGTCAGCTGAATCATATAAGCAGCAGAGAATAGAAAAAATTCTAATGTGCCTGACTATTTAAGGATCTTCCATGTTTAGAAAGGGCAACAGTTCTGGAGTTTCAAAAGGCTTTTGGGTTTACATTTTTCCTTTACTGGAATGGGTCTCATGGAAATGTTACTCATGTTTTGCACAAGACTATAGTTAATTCCCAGCAGTTACTATCTTTAAAGAATCGTATTAGTCTCAAAAGGTTTATAAAAAGAGAGAGCAGCTAAGAGGAAACTCCCCAGAATGATTTAGTGGTCTCCCTCCTTAATCTTAGATCTACTCTCTGAACTCTTTCAGATCTAAATTGCAGCCTGGTTTAGTTCTTCTAGTGATTGATCATGCCCTGCCTAAGGTGGAGTGTCCTCTCTACAGTACTCGAATTTTCTGGAGTAATTTGTATCCTATAAATAGAATAGAATAGATAGAATTATAGAATGGATTAAGTTGGAAGGGACCTTAAATCCCATCCATTTCCAAGCCCCTGATGTAGGCAGAGTACCACCCACCAGATCAAACTGCTGAGGACCCCATCCAACCTGACCTTCATTCCATCCAGGGATGGGAAATCCTCAGCTTCTCTGGGCATCCTGTGCCAGAGCATCGGTACCTTCTGAGTAAGAAATTTTCCCTTAACACCCACCCTAAATCTCCCATCTTTTTGTTTAAAGACATTCACCCTTGTCCTTTCACTATCTGATCACGTAGAAAGTTGATCCCTCCCCATCCCTCTCCTGCTTTTAAGCTTCCTCTAAGTAGTGGAAGGCTGCAATGAGGTCATCCTGGTGCCTTCTCTTCTTCAAGCTAAACAAGCTCAGCTCCCACAACCTTTCTTTGTAAGAGAGGTGCTCCAGCCCTCTGATCATCTGCATGGCCCTCCTCTAGATCTGCTCCATATCCTTCTTGTTCTGGGGACCCCAGGCCTGGACACTGTATTCCAGATGGGGCTTTTCTGAGGGCAGAGCAGAGGGAAGCAATCACCTCCCTCACCTTGCTGGACACTCCTCTTTTGATGCAACCCAGGATACAATTGCCCTTTTGAGTTGAAGGTGCACAGACTCTCTTGTTTCAGCATGTTTTGAAAAAAATAATCACTGTTACTCATTTTTCTAAACAAACCTCAAAACATATTTACCACTCATCGTCTATAAATCCAGATGAAGAAGTCACATTTCCAAACTGTTTGAATTATGTAGATTACTCCAAAAGTAATGTTCCTGCTTCTATATGTGGAAACTACAACAGATACAAAGAGCACAAAAGTGCTATTTGATAGAGCAAATTCTCAGTTACAGGATACAATTTTTCAACATAGTCACCACCATGAGTTGTGCATTTTCAACAGCGATGAACAAGACTGCAATTTTTTTTCTGCAAGGTGGAATTTGGTTACACACTTTGCTTTAGATACACTTACATGCCAAATGCCATTTTGTCAGACTGCCCCTCTGCTGCCATCTGTTGCATGGCAACAAAATGTAATGGAATATTGGTGAGAAGGTTCAGCTTTCATTGCTGCAGGTCACCATCCACCTCTGGTGTTGTGAGCCAACATCACATAAAAGGAGGCATTACTTTTGAAGAAATCTTTGTATTTCTCCTGTATAGTGTTCTCTTATGTTTCAACTCTTCCTTTCTTATTGACAACATCAGGCCAATATTTTTAAAGAGACTCTCTTTTAATCTGTCTAGCCCAAGACCCAACAAACATACAAAGTTTATCACTTTGATTCAGCTGTATGACCCTTGCACTAACTGGCCAATATTACTCTCTCGAACTATCTATCTGAAAGGATACTTCTAGACAGCAACTCAATTAAAAGCCTGTTTCCTTGATAAATGTTTATTTGATTAAGATTGCTAAGGAAGGCTGTCTTCCTTTCCTTTCGTCTGTGCTCGAATAGTTTGTCTGCTTACTGATGGGGACATTCAACATAGATAGTGAACATATTTGCATCCTTTCTGACAAAGAAATTCGAAACAGAAAGAGATGATTATCCAAAAGGCTGTGTGGAGATTCTGACTGTATACTGACAACTGAGTGCTTTTGCCATGTAGTATGCTGAATGTCTAAGCTGTTTTGAGTACCTTCTTTTGAGAGCATATACTCCATTACTGTCAAAGGACAGAAGCCTTCACATAAAAGATATACGGCAATGGGAATTGTGTGATGACAGAGAACTGAAAAAAAAAGAGAAAGGAAGGAACATAAAAGGAGAAAGGGAGGAAAAAAGAAGAGGATGAAATGCATGAAAAATGGTGAGAAAAGTTAAAAATTAGGAAAAATGGAAAATGAAATATTCTGCAGCTTTTATAGTCATTGCACTGGTTTTCCTGGAGGATTTATACAGCAATTGTAGTTGGTAAATTATGCCATGTTGAAAAGTTTCAGTTCATTTATGGCAATACAATTGCTGGAAGCAGTCTAAGATTAGTGAAAATCCTTGTATTTCTCATGTGCAAGAAGAAAGGCTTCCACCTTTTGATAGAAGTGTAGTGATATTTTTTTTCTTTGCCTTTTTTCAAAATAACAAAAATTAAAGACAAAAATTCCTATTGCAGACACACAATTAAACAACTAAGCTCTGTCATCTCCGTTTTTATCAGATCACCATCAGCTCTACCTCAGGAAAAGTATATAGTAGATCTTGATAGAATGTACTGATGGAAGAACGAAATACCATTAAAAACTCACTTTCTCACTGTGCTTCAGGATGTTTCTGCTCATCCTCATGCTTTTAAATACAATTGAGTGTAGTATCATTTTAATAGCAGACAGTAACTCTAAGAGGAGACTGCATCCTTTCTCTAGAGCACTTAATGGTGTTGTTTTCTGTCTGTAACTGATATGAGCCAGCATATGACATGAGAGCATGGCATTATACCATGCCACTGTGAACTGTGCTACATCACCACCCCTGCACTGAGATGCAGGCTGATGGTGTTATCATGTTTAGCTTAGTTCTGAAAATAATGCTCTAAAGGTTACAGTTATAAATAGACCTGGTATGCTGTCTTATCACCTCCACAGTCTGAGCTGAGAGCCAGCATCTGATGCTCACATAAGACTGACTGCACATTCCCAACCTTCTAAAGCACACCACAGCAATGCCACCAGGGTGCTGTGTTTTGCCAGTTGTGTGAGAAGTTGGGTGTTTCCACAGGTACTGAAAGGTAAATGAACAATATATAGCATTTTTTTCTTATTTCCATTCTCAAATGCTCTATCTGCACATTAATTTCGCATGTAATGCTCTAGGAGAGATAATATCAAACAATTCTCCAAAGTGAAGTCATGAGATGTTGTTAAAGTACCCAAAGCAGAATCTTATGAAATATTGTTCTCCCCAGAAGCTCCATCTGACTTAAATATGATCACTTGCAAATGGACTAGGGAAAAACAAAGGACTGCAAATAAGGATAACATTTCTGTGATGACAACATTTTGTCAAATCTCCTGGTGCATGCAAAGGAATGAGAGGATGGGTATAGCTACTTTAACATTAGCTATGAAATCTGATGCTGTAATTTAGACTTAAAACTTGGGATTACCATTAAACATCTATATAAACAGTTTCTTTGGGGGGATACTTTCATTAGTTGGGTTCTCAAGAGATTTGGAACCAGAAGAGGAAAAAGCAATATCAATTTTCAAGTCTGAAGAACAATAGTTGGAATATAAAGCCACAATGAAGAGGAGGAAAAGAATGTATTAAGAGAGGTTTGATCAGTAGAAATATTATTCAGATAGTATATTGCATTGTAGTATAGGTATCAAGGAACAGTGTGATTTAGCACTCTCCTTAGAAAGGTGGTTTACCAAGGAAAAATCAGTAGTAGTCCTCCCACACTACTGTGAAAAAAAACCACATGAATTGGTGAATTTTTCTCAGTGGAACAGATGGAGAAAAATTATGGAAAATGACAATATCTCTACCCCACAGTCCTGGAGTTGTTAATGACAGTAGTCAGATATTTATGACTAAAATAAAGGAGTAAAAAGATGTCTGCATCTATGCATTATGCAACATACATTTGCGGTGGCATTCTTTTCATCTAACTATTATGAAGAATTAATTTTACCTGCCTCATAATCCTAGATGACTAGGATGAATATCTATGTAGTAAAGTAGAACTCATCCTGCATGTACCAAGGAATGGACTAGTATGACTAAACAAAGGAAATAGGATGAAAAATGGGATGAAAAGAAAATGGAAACTATGCATTCTTAAGGCAGCTTTGTGCCAAACTGGGAAGGGTTTATGAAACAGAACCTTGCAGAGAGCTCTCCTACTTGGAATGTATTTTGAAATTTTGTTTAGTGTTTTAGATGGTAGAAGATCATTTACAATGTTTACCAGTGTTTGCAAGTTGTGTAACAATGATAAGCACTTAGAATAATGATCAGAATTTTAAAATATCCAATAGACTGAAAACAAATCTGGAATCAATATGGTAAGATTTAATAAAGACAAGAAAGAAGTGTTACACAGAGGAAATGAAAATAGAAAATAGAGAATAATGGTCTTGTGGCAGAGAAGATCTGAATATTAGTAAGAACTAAAAAGCTATGCTATCGTGACAAGATGAATTTTGTTCTGGTTGTATATGTAGTGATGGTGGCATCTGTAAAAGTGAGGAGAACAACAGTAACAAAATATTGTGTATTTATGATCAAGTTTGATATTCGTGTTGACATATTTTTAGGAATTTACTTGCTGCATCAATTTCTTCTTCTAAAAATTAACTTTAATGACTTGATGTCATTGAAAAAAGTCTATACAGGGGTCCGTGTAGTTTCTGATCTGCTGGAAATATTATGGGATAGTATCTTGGCTGCAGCAAATCATCATTTTATTGATTGTAATGGAACTGTGTCACGTAACAGTTGCTGAGATCAACATTAGGTCTGGCTGAATATAATGCCTTTTGACTAAACATTATTTCTCCTTTCAGTCATTTATCTTTACATACGACCTGGAAGTACAGACATTCATCTACTTATGGTTTTAAATCAAGCTCCTTTGTACTTGTACTTGGATCCCTTAATATTTTTGCCAGGATAAAATATAGGCCTTAGAGTGTTAAAGGGTAAAGGAAATAATGTAAAACTTCCTGCATTGATCTTTGGAATCTAAAGCAAAATGCCAATTCCAATACTTGTAAAATGCCACAGGGCATGACAAAATGAATGACCTCAGAGTAAAACAAAATCCCCCAGTAATTTATTTTATTTTAATTTTTTTAAGATTAAAGTTTTTGCTGATAGAACATCTCAAATCATATGCATAGGGGCCCAACATTCAAATATATATCCTTTTTTGGGTAGACTATCAGGAGCATTAGGAATTCAAAGCAATCTTTTACAGCAGGAGAAAAACTATGAACTCCAGAAATTGTCAGTATGCATACAATAAGGCAGTTCATGAAAATTAACTACACTATAAAATCACATCAGTCTGGCTTTGTAGGACAGAAATCACCCATTGTGAAGCGTGCAGAAAAATCATTTTGTAAGTTTAATAATTCTTCAATATTTTTATTATAGCCTAAATCCACATGGAGAAAATATAGCCTTAAGTGTTAATACTGAGGTGAGCTTTAGCTAATTCAAGAGAAAGAATTGATAAAAATGGATCTATGCAGATCACTGGCCCAAATCAATGGCATTTAAAAAAAAATCTGTAACTTTCAGAAGTTTTTTTCATGACTCAGACATTTTGTGCCTGTTATCAGGAAAAAGAATTAGAAATCTTGTTCTTGGAAGGTTTATTTTAAAATTAATATGTAATCAAAATAAAATAATTATATGATACTTAATAATTTGAAAGATAACTGCTCTGTTGGGAAAAGAACTCCTTTGTAACATGTGTGAGTTTTATACATTGACATGTGTGAGTTTTATACATTGGTAAATATAATTATACCTGATAAAAATGGACATGCAACG
The DNA here is from genome assembly GCF_019238085.1 of Lagopus leucura. NCBI lineage: Eukaryota > Metazoa > Chordata > Aves > Galliformes > Phasianidae > Lagopus > Lagopus leucura. Next base: position 19,835,362 of record NW_024962335.1, read on the forward strand.
CATCATACTTCATTTTACAAAATTATGAGTTAGGATAGAAATTAAAAAAAAAAAACAAAACCATCAGCATCACCACTTCTTCCATCTCTGGAAGATCAGTTTCCACATTAAACATCTCAGAAGCACAGAGATCATTAAGTTAGGAAGGAGGACCAAAATCACCAACATCACTATCTCAGTGGGACATCAGTTATCTACTTATTTCTGAAAGTAATTTCCTTGTGGAGCTTTAATGTCCAGGGAATTAAGCTGTCTGGCGCTGAGCTGGAACTATCTGTTGATTCAGCATCCAGTACATGGGGATTTTTTGTTGGAACCTTGAATGGAAAAATAACAAACAAACAAACAAAAATTAATACAAAGAAACATCTTGCTCTGTATCTCACAGCTGAAATAGAGTTCTAGCAAAAATTGTGCAGGGGGTTTGGATGTTTTCCAGGTCAGAGCCCCAGATCGTAGACACTTTCAAAAGCAGAAGTTACTGAAATGCAGTTATGAAAAGCATAGAAGTTCCTTGCAGCTATGCTTTGCCTTGCTGATGGAAACTCCTGCTGAAATCAACAAATCACCTCCAAAAAACTTCAACTTAACAATTTAAAGTCTCCACAAGTAAGATGGCAAAAGAGATGAGCCAGCATGATATCTCCTCACTAGTTACTAAGGGAAAGGTGTATACCCTTCACCAGAACAAATCTGTTTCTCTGACAATATCCTATGGAAACAATCATATCTACTTTAAGATACAGTAGAAAGTACTTATCCTCACTTGTTTCTAACAATTATTCTTATTTTCTGAGAATCTCAGCAGAAAGGCAGGAAAAATGTTCCTCAGGAACCTATATACATCACCTAGCTGGGTACTGCTTTGTGTTAGTAACCATGTAAGAAAAACATCTCACAGCTACTTTGGAAAAAAATTCCTACGATGCATACTCCAGTTTACTTTGTCCACTCAGTCAGCATGCACTGACATCTCTAAGGTGAAAAATAAAAGGTTTTTGGAAGTAAACTAGTTTTCTTCTTCACTCCTATCAAAATTTGTAGCTTTTCTGAAGCAAGGAGGATGCTTTCAGATGTCAGAAGGGACAGTTAGTTGGAAACAACATCCTAATCAAGTTGCAGGGATGCAGGCCCTGTTATTTCCTTATGTTAGAAAGCCATGGGCAGTCATGCTCTCCATGAACCAATTAGATTTCAATTGTGAGGCTTCCCATTACAATCAAGAGACACTACAACATAACACAACTGTGTTATGAAAGTCTTGGCACTTATTAAAAAATAAATATATTACTCATTTTCTTTGACATTAGCAAAGGTTCTTAAAGCACACAGATTTGGCTATTATTAGGTAAAATGTCAATCCTCAAGCCTGTGATTAGAAAGCTTTCAAGCAAAGGATTACAGATGCAAGACAGAATTCATGGTGGAAATGAAATGGCAGACATCTCTGGAAACAAAACAAAGTAATAATGGGACTTTTCCTCCCCGCTCCAAAGGTTGGTAATAACTACAAGCCTACACCATAAAAGTAACATGAGGGGAGTTCTGTTCAATGTTTGCTGATTTATGTGGATTTTCATATCACGTCTGCTCAGCATACAAGCAAAAGGCAATATGAGTGTCTGCGAGCCCTGCAAACCCAGCCTCACTTCTAAAATTTCCCATAATAGAAGTGCAGTGACTAAGATGTAGCTGACAATTTTGCTGATGATGCATGCATCAGAACATCAGAACATAGCTCATTCTTTCAGATTGCAATAGCTCTGCATTGCTAACAATAGAAAATCTTGGTTTGGTCAGTACATGAAGCAGAAATCTTCAAGGACATTTACATAATAAGGACCAAAAAATGCCTTTTTCCCACTTTAGACTATTTTAACTGTGTTGACTTGTGCTATCTATTACAAATCGTATTGCTTCATCACAACACATCAATAGCACTGAGGAATAATTATAATAAAAAACTTTGAAACAGGGAAGCAAGAAACCTTCTCCTGCACAACTTCAGGAAGGCAGCAAGCATGAATGGACAGATATAATCTCAGAGGGTGAATTTAGTGCAGGATCTCTCCTGTCACCTAACCTTCAAAAGAGTAATTTGTGCCATGGATGATATAATATGAGGTAGAAAGGAGCATGCATAATGATTACAGTTGTTCTCTGAGCAGAAAACACTAAGCAAAGAAATGGTTACATCCCTCATGAAACTATAGAAAGAAAGGCAGAGTACTAATCCACCTTTTGAATGTATTCTGTTCCTATTGAAAACTGACTTTTCGTCTTACTGAAGCCCTTCAAAAAACTATTAATTATCTTATCCAATAAAGTAATATTGAGCAACAAACAGAATTTCAATCTTCTCAAGAGATCCAGCTGGTGGAAGAAGTCATTGCTGAGAAATCATCTTTATATTTTTTCTTTCCCTTCTGAAAACAATAATAATAATCCAGCAGGAAAAAAAAAAAAATCTTTATAAATCAGATGCACGATATAGTGCTGTCAGATCTTGCAATTCTAACTTGAGTCGTATATTCACTCTTCCCCCACCCCACTCTTCAAACCCTGGTTCTGTGAATTAAGTAATAATAGCGTCTAATATTTTGAAAGAAAGTTTCCAGTACTCATTCTGCTGTATCAAAGCATTCCAACATCTGGAAGGAACTGAAAAAAATAAAATGTTTTATTTTAAAAGATGCTTGGTGAGGGATTATCTTCAACAAGAATGATTCTGGGTTCCTGGGACTGAGGAAAAGCTGCTTTCATATTTGATGTTTGTAAAGAGAAATTAAAAAAGAACCATCTAATGCTAGGTAAATCTTTAATGCTTATGTAATAGTTTCTGTATTGTTCATTCTTTCATTTATGAAGTGGCTTGTGATTCTAGTGAAATTACCAAACATTCTGTAGTGCTGGTGGCATAACTTAAAAACTTCACTTTACATGCTAGAAGATGACAAGATTTCAGTCATCCCTACTCCTTTTCCTTTCCGTTTTTCTATAAGAAAAAAAGGGAAGAGAAAAAGGGAATTCTAACCTTGACAAAGGTTCATTATTCTGAAAAGATTTAGTAGAATTCCTCTTGCCATATTGAACTGACAATATGACAGATCATTTTTATTTATTGGTGTACACAGCCAGTTTTGTATCAGTTTCAAACAGTTGGTGCACTGTTTATTCAGCAATACCAGAATGAAAAGGATGGATTTATGAACTTTATAAGATCAGCAGGTTGAAAAGGGTAACTTGATTAGTCATTTTTTAGTATGCCTCACACTTAGCAAAATAAACACACCAGCTGGAACTATATAGCTCGTTGACAAATACCCATATGCCACAATATCTCATAAACAATGGAAATAGTCGTCTTTTTTCCACTTTGGATCAAAATGTAATTACTTTTTAAGTGTGATTGCAATTTTAAGTGATCATTGCAGTGAAATGGAGAACAACTGGAGCTAAAGCTACAGCTATAACGCGTGAATATCAGCTGTTGTGGTGTATTGTAATTCACCACCAATCTGTCTAAAAATAAATACCATGAATAAGAGGAAATAAAAGACCTTAGCCCATAAAAGTTAGAGCAGAGTTTTTTAAAGTAATGCATTTTCTTCTTTAGAAGGCAAGAGAAAAAATAATCTTTGCACACTCTCAAACAGATCTATGCAGAGAAGTAAAGAAAGAACTGAGCCCCTCTGCCTCAGTAAGACCATACTCTTCTCTAAAGTGGTCTGAAAACAGTTACAGAAACAATGTGTGAACGTTATTTTCAAAGCATCAGGGATCTACTTGATCATAATCCATTCATGCAGTCCACACAATGTTCTTTTGAATAAATGTGAACACTTTGTTCTTGATTAAGAAAACCTTTACTTAATAACAGTGGGGACTGCCAGCCACTTTGGAGTCTATGTTTCCTTTATGACACTAGGTCACCAGCAAAAACATGACACTGTGTGCTTTTTTGCTCTCCATCTGCCACTGGCAAGTGGAACTACTGGAGATTGCTTTGGAGAGGTCTCTTACCCCTCTGTGAACTCAGCAGTATGCCAATACAACACTTGATAATGAGGAATACACTGCCTTCATCTCCCTGATTATCAGCTCCCTCTTCCCAAACATTACCAAAAGCTTTAAGGGCTCAGGTGGAAGAACAAAAGAAACAGCCACTCAGCTGTTGTTCATAGACCAATATATGGCACAAGGAATAGCCTTAGGAAAACAGAGAGCAAGGCAGCTTACAATTCAGTGTAAGTCACAACCACAGTCAATAATGTCAATAATGTCGCAGTCAATATCACATACTGTACATGCACTTTTTACGTGTGAAAGTCTTTTTTCTTTTTCTCTTTCTTTCTTGCTCTTTCTCTCTTCCCTCTCTTTTTTTTTTTTTTTTTTGGTTTCCCTAAAGATAAGAGGATTACCTCATGAAAAGCAAAAGAAATCTGTAAAAAATCCATTGCTTTTAACTTGTTTGTCAGTGGTAGCCCAGATATGTTTAAATTGCAGTTCTGTCTGGCATATCTAATAATACATCCTATGTTATAGGTTTTTTTCTCATGTTTATTCTCCTCCAACCTCCTACTCAGCCCCTCAGATAGAAATGCCATATAACGAATATAAAATGTAAACAAATCCAGCAAGCAAGGCTTAATTTTTACCACTGACTATTCCTGAGAGAAACAGTGATTGGCTGTAGTTCATCATCAGCCTCCTTGAAGTGACTCAGTGCTTTTATTCAGAACATGTGAGTAACTCAACAACACTAAGGTATTTGAGCAGCTGTCTTATGTTCTTAACTTATACTCTTCTTCCAACATGACAAATTCCTTTGCTCAAGTGTACAACCTAGGAATCAATATTGAATGATACCAATGCAGATAAATATTAACATCAAGAAGACATGATCCTCCATAGGTATGTCTACACAGCCAGGTGAAAAGAATTATAAAAAGTGGATGTAAGGATACTCATTATTTCAAAGCTTTCCATCCACACTGGCTTTTATAACTCAGAGGTCCACATTATCCATGGAAAAAGCTTTAATTCATTCATCTGATGATGATGTAGGAGTGTAGTATGCTCAACCTCACCACAGCCTAGCCTGTCTGTATCACGTACGTATGTACATCATGTACATGTCCATATCAAGAGTTTGGGTATATGCAGTGGCTGGGAGTGGGTTTGGACTCATCAATAAATTAATCTAAATCTATGAATCATAGATTATCCTCAATCAAGATTCCTAACATCCTTAAGATTAATCACTGTGGATGGAAGGCAGGTATGGCTTTGAGAATAGGTTCGTATCCATTACTTTTTGATAGTGTAGGCATACCCTTTCAGAACATGCCTGACTAGTTTGCTGTAGATAACTATCCAAATTAATTTTAATTTCATCACAAAGGACATCATTTGCCCATTCTGCTTCTTCCTTTGACAGCGAATGGAAATTTACAGCACTCACAGGAAAAAAAAAAGAAAGAAAATTCATAGCAGAAGCAAGTTCACATTGGCACACGCACGATACACACGCTTGCTATCACCTTGGAAATTTCTCTAAGTGTGTATCAGCTGTATATGTATATTGATTGCACATTAGTCTTCAACAGTGAGATGGTATGATCCTTCTTTACAGTTGTGGAAGGTTTTTATTTTTCTCCATGAGTAATTTCTTCCAAAGTGAGTGCAATGCTGATGGAACTGCTCCAGAGGCAGACAGGGAAAATAACCTGGTAGCTGAGAAGATGTTATTGGCTTCCGCTGCTTGTGAATAGCTCAACAGCATGGAGTCCTCCAGGTTGGTGTATCTCTATAATCTTGACCCACCTGGAGATCCATGGTGTCGAACCATGAACTTATGAAGACAGCACTGCCTCCAGTGGGTGTTGGAGCTCCTCTTCATCCTTAGTGTGATAAACAGTCCAGGACTTGCTGAATTCCTTTCCATTTCTTCTGTGACAGGCAAGATCCTCTGTTTCTATTACTAACTCTCTTCAACCATTGTACAGTTTAATTTACATGGACAAGAGATGACATGTGCCTTTTGATTTTAGCATATAATAAGTAGTAATCACTCTGCACCTTCCATACTCATTAGCTTCTCCGTCATTTGAAAAATCAAGGCAGAGACCCCTAGAAGAAATTACAAAATCTCTGATTCTTTTCACTTCTTATCAGTCTCAGATTAAATTTGAAGGATGACTGTTTTACAGGGATGGTAAAGAAAGTAGAAAATAATTATGTAAAGTGTTCTTGGTTGGACAAGAATGCTTTACAAAAGAGGGAGACTTCATAGTTTGTCTCAGAGATTGTCAGATTCTGGAGTGCCTGCCTTTGTACTGCACAAGAATCTTCCTAAAGATGAATCATGTATTTATTTCCTAGGAAGATCAGATGTTATGGCAAAGTGATGATGATTGTCCAGTATCATTTCCTATCATTGCCAAATGCAAAGGAACAGCATCACAAATTGTTCTTTGGTTCCACTGTCTGTAGTTAGTCTTTATGTCTCTAATGAGACCTCTCTCCCAAGCTATGGCTGTTATTTTCCAGCTTTCTGTCTTGCCCATTTCTTTCCTACTGATAGGTTTTGATGAATAAATAATAAATAACCAGCATGATGACTACATGAGCTTTATAAAAAAAGTATTAAGAAATCTTCTTCCTGTAAAGGTTTAGATAAATTAATTCCACTGAAAGAGCAAATTTAAGCTGACTGCTTGACATTAATTAGCTTAGCTTTAAAAAACCCCTGCAAAGAATTATATGAATTTTACAATATGCTATGCATTTTACAGATTGGTATGCTGAGGTTCACAGAGAGACTAAATGCCACATTATTCTTTTATGCAAACAACTGACCAATGTGTTGATTAAATTTTGTGGAGATATACTCTTGGCAAGAACCTTTGTCTTGCTCCACTGGGGAGAGATAGCAGGACATTTTGAACAGACAGTTATCTGTTTTGGAACTCATTACCCAACTGATTTGCAGCCTAAGTTTCCTAATTTTTTCAGGCTCTTTGCAAAAGTAATAGGTTTAAACAGGGATTGTCTGTTTTCTTATGGATGAATGATAATTCATTTAAAAAAAATATATCACCCCAAGGTATAGTCTCTGGATACACCAGGCCTCACAGATATGTTTTGAAGTTATGGATGCATGCCTGGAGAGATAAACCTTGAGAGAAAGGCTTAGAACTTGTGCTCAAAAAAGTCAACTACACACTGAGAAAAACAGGCACTACTGGAAAGCCCTTACATACCTAGAAGAGCAGATAGATCATCCGTTCATGATTTTGAGCTAAGTATTTTTTTTTTTTTTAGTTTTTTTTCCCCCCCTCTCTTTGGGGTGAACAAAGCACTCATCATTCACTACTGATACTTAAATACAGCATTTTCTGGTGGGTAGAGAAGTGGAGACAAGATTCCTTACATGAAAATGTCATAAGGAACACTGATGCCAGGTCACTTTATAAAAGATTGGAAAACTCAGGAAACGGTGAAGAGCGAATATTTAGGATCCTGATCAACATCATAGCAAAAGTTAGTCTTTTTTTTTTTTTTTTTTTTTTTAACCTAGAGCTATAAAAAAGGTTTTGTGTTATACTTACAGAAAAAAAAAAACAACCACCACCAACAACAAAAAAAAACCCAAGGGCTAACATTTAGTATTGATAATACACTAAATGCAACTAAAAATACAGAACAAATCAAACACCACTGAAAACTACACTGCATCAAGAAAGTACTACTGTAGGTAAAGAAATTAGTGCTGCATCTTGCACTTCATCCCTCTAAAGATATCTCACATGAATGTTTCAGTTTGCTTGATTTGAAGAAATATTTTGTTTCTACAATGAATGTGTTTGATTTTTTTTTACTATTATTTATTTATTTATTTATTTGGTAATGTGTTGCAATGAATATTTCCAAAGACAAATTATGTGAGCAAAAGTACAACGGTTTTAGGTTAGCATCTGTTCTTGCTGCTTATTCTTATTTGAAATTACAGTGCTATTTTTGACATTAACTTCAGCTGCAGAACAGAGGCAAACAAGATTTATAAGAGAGAACAAGCTCTTATTTCTTGCTTTCACTCACATTCCAATAGTAATCTTAAACAAATATATATGTAGTAATTCCAGCTGTGGTGATGACATATACTTAGTTTATATTCCTAATAGTAATTTACTTCATGAGTTACTGTACAGAAATATATGGGATTCCTTCTTGCTAAGACATTACTTCTCAAGTAAACCCCAAAATATATGGGAATCTGATGTGGTGAAGAGTAGTTTTCAGAAAAAAAAAAAAAAATGTGGCAGAATCAGAATGCAAGGTAAAAAAAAAAAAAAAAAAAAAGAGAGAGACTATCTCGTAAATCAACTAAATTACTACAACACTGTGTGTTTCTGAAAGTTTCCCACAAAGCATTAGAAGTTTCTTGATCAACTGATTATACAATGGCAGAATAGATTTGTTTCTCTTTGTTCTATTTCCAACAAGCATGAGTATGACCAATGTTTTTTGTAAAGAACTTGGTTTGAGAAAATCTTTAAGGAATGGAAAGTGAAAGACACAAAAATTGAATTTGTGCTCCCACTTTCCAGACCTCTTTTCATTTTAACTTAGATCTTCTGCCCCCTTCACTGCTCTTGTAGGACTGTAAGCCTATATTTCAAAAACACTGCAGTGATCACTGACAATAAGATACTATAGTACCGCAGGAAACTAATGGTTATTGCATTCAGTTACTCTCTCTTATGATTTTATCACTAAAATCATAAATTCCAGTGAAACACCAGAGAAAGTTTGTTAAGAATTTTCTGACTGTTAACAAGAGAGGTGAGAGAAAATATTTATATTTCATTTCTGCTTGTGTCAAACATTCTGGCTGGAATTTTGCTCCAAGATTTCTTCAGCATTTCTAATTATGTATAGTAAATTCTGGCTGACTGATCACTGTCTCAAATATAGCAGAATTTGCTGCTATGAAGAAGGGGACAAAGCTCTTTTTTAGATCTCATAAGATAAACTAGTCTCTGGATGTCTCCCTTCTCAGAGATGAATATGATTTTTTAAGACAGTTTGTTCCTTCAAAATAAATGCATTCTGATAGTGGTCTCTCTCTCAGAGTAGAGTGTTCATGTATACTGTTACACTGCTGTGTCATGGTTTTATGATTTTTGGTCATCAGTATTCCACACCATAACATCATGTAATGCATTGGGGGTGGGGTTTGATATCTGCCGAATGTTCGTCCGTCGGAGAAGAACTACATTTCCCCAGGAGACTTTGCGGTCAGCAAGGGGATATAACTCCAAGCAAGGTCACCTGATCCTTCTTCTTCGCCTGCTCTTCGCTGTCTGTACTTCGCTATCTGCGCTTCGCCGCCTGCGCTTCGCCATCTGCACTTCGCCGTCTGCACTTCAGTCACTCAACTGGACTGCACTTCTCACCCCAGCATTGTGGTGAGGTCTATACAATTCAAACAGACTCTCTCTCTCTCTCTCTCATTGTATTTTATTAATACTATATTTAGTAAAATCATTTGTTCCACCTCAGATCAGTGCTGTTGTTTTCAAGTATTTTGGGGTCCCCTGCTTCCCCTTTCCCAGAGGCGCGGATCCGCAGATCCCTCCACCCTGCTGGTCACGGAACTGGGCCGGACCAGCCCATAAACCGTTGACATGCTGCAAAATATTTTTGTCTGCAGAAGACTAAGTTATTGCAAAGTGTTTCAGAAATTGAAGTGATGTGAAAGACCTTCTTCAAAATAGATTTTCTTTTATTCCTTTCTTATTCTTTTAAATGGTTCTGTTTTGAGTCTTTCTCTTCTAACATTACAAAGACTGAATAAAACTGCCCCCAGAGATAGCTAGTATCACCAGCAGTTAATTACTAACAACTGTGCTCGACTCAGAAGTCTCTTCTCTCAAATGATAATTAGTTAGATTAAAGGAGATAGAGAATTGCTACCCTAATACAACCTGGGTAATTAAATTCCAATATTTAAAATTCTACCTGATATTGCAATGGGATACTATGTTCTATTTTCTATCCTTTGATAGAACATAATTCTTCTAAATACTTTGAGCCAGCTAGCATGTTTCAATCAAAAAGCCTACTGAAAAAAAGAGAACAGGGAGTTTCCAAGGTATCACAGTCCAATGAGCCAATATTTGATTACTTGCTTAAGGTAAAACATACATCTGTAAGCCATTTCCAGAAGCACCCTCTTAAACATAATGGAGAATATAATGGAGGTTTTGGAAGTGCGAGCTCTAAGAGCTCCAACTGAAGGCTGTGAAATCAAGAGATTCCCCAAATCTCAGAAGATCCACCTCATATGCTTTCTTAAAATACAGCTTTGAAGACTCTCTCGTAATTGCTACTAGTAATATGAGGGAATGCAACACGGACAATACAAAAGAAGTTGTTGGATAGTAGTTTTTTTAATCACTGTAGAAGAGAAAGCTACAAAATGGAAGTTATGTATGCAAAGTGGAAGTCCCGCCAGGTCAGAATATTCCCTGCTTATTCACAGTAACAAGTCCAAGAGACTTTTCAAAGAAATTTATCATAAATTGCTTAAATTGTTTACTAGAGTAGAATTTGAGTTAGTGAACTCTACTAAAGATTTTCCATTGATTTCTGTGGGGAACTTGATGAAAATATACAGTTTCCTCACAAGAGGAAAAGTGTCTCATATCTCGTAGCATCTCCATATGTGTTTCTCTGCTTGTTCATTTTGCTTTGGAGTAAACTGTTATCAATATCATCTGTCCACACAGGGATTAGATGAAGGCTTGTGGCCACCAGAATTAAAATTAGATCTGCTTTGACCTGTGTGGAAATAGGATTTCACCCATGGAAGTTGTTTCTGATCTGAGATTTTTATCTTAATCATAGAAGGAAAATTGGAAGTGACCTTAAAGGTAATTTATTTCCAACCCCACTGCCATGGGCAGGGTTGAGAGCCACTAGATCAGGTTGCCCAATGTCCCATCTGATCTGGCTTTGAATGTCTCCAGGGACTGAGAATCTACAACATCTCTGGGCAGCTTGTGCCAGTGCCCCTTCTCCCTTTGAGTAAAAAAATTACTCCTAACATCCATCCTAAAATCTCCCTCTTTAATTTAAAACCATTTCTCCCTATCCTGTCACTATCTGCCTGTGTAAAAAGTCAATCTCCCTCCTGTTTGTAAGCTCCCTTTAAGTAGTGGAATGCCACAATGAGGTCTCCTGGGAACCTTTTCTCCAGGATGAGTAAGTCCAACTCCTTCAGACTTCATAGGAGAAGTACTCCAGCCCTTAGATCATCTCTGTGGCCGTCATCTGGACCCACTGCAACAGCTTCACATCTGTCTTGTGCTCGGGGCCCCAGGAGGGGCCATTTTACACAGTACTCTGGGTGGGGCCTCACGAGGGCAGAGCAGGGGGGAACAATCACCTCCCTTGCCCTGCTGGCCACCCCTCTTTTGATGCCACCCTGGATACAATTGATCTTCTGGGCTACAAGCAAGCACTACTCTTTCTTCTCAAGCTTTTGATGCACCAGAATCTCCAAGTCCTTCTCTGCAGGGCTGCTCTAAGGAGTTCTCTCATTCTATAAACAAATCCGGGATTGCCTTGACCCAGATGCAACACCTTGCACTTGACCTTGTTGAATCTCAGTAGGTTCCTGAAGGTTCATTTTGGAAGCTTATCCAGGTCCTAGAAGAGTAAGGCTAGCCAGAGTTTAGCAATAGCATACAGTGTGTACTATTCAACTAATAAATAGTTGCTGATGTTTGTAGTATTTAAAGGGCATTTCTCTATGCTGAATCATGGTTTTCTCAGTATGTCAAAAATAAAAGGATTCTTCTAAGGTCCAGTATTTTCCTGAAGAGTCAGAGATCAGAGATGCTGCTAAAATCTTTTCAAGTGACAACACAGTCCATCATTGCAGATACGATTTTGACATTTTTCAATAACAAAAACTGACCATGCAAACTACTTGGCCCAAACACTGCCACACGATCTCTTCCATCAAACAGTTATAACCAATACTGAAGAGATGAATTGTTTGGTGCAATTGTTTTAATTGTCTCATAAAACCAAGCAGCTATATGGCAGCACTGTGATAGAAAACGAGAAAAAGGAAGTGTGAAATAATTTTATCTGGGCTGAAATGTATAATAAAAACTACTTCATTTTGAAACATTTGCTCATCAGATGTATCCATAGAAAAAAAGAGAACTTGGCTCTTAAAGAGTACTAGGTAGAGCAGTATTCTAAAATACTATCAGCTAAATGTCATCCACAGGAAAATCAGAGGCTTCAGCTACTAGAGAGAGGAATTTGGTTGGAAAGAAGAGAATACTTCTTTTTATCTAAGAGACAATCTTGCCCCAGACCATGGGTTGTCACTTCATTTAGGGATTTAAATCAGAAAAAAAAAAACCAAACAGAACTCCTACCAGTTTTATCAGTGTATATTGAAAACAAGTAGCTTGTCAGGGATCAGTTAAAATGCCTGACTCTTTTATGAGTTTAGTTTCTGCTGTGAGAAACATGGATCAAGATCAAGATCTTGATCAAGAGGCATCAAGGTGCATTCTTGTGTCCCTGGCATTTTCATGTCTTTCACATTAGGATTTTTTAGTCTTCACCAGTTCAGTCCTCACTCTGCTAGTCATTAACTGAATACAATTTATTATAATATGGAAAAATTTCTAGCATGACACAGGCCATTTTATTTACTAAAATTCTGAATAGCCACGTGGTATTTTAATGAACTGTGATTCATTTGTTACACTATCAAAAACTTCGTCCTGACAGAAGCAACTCTTTTTCATAAAACTGCTATGGGAATACTGACTGTGTTTAGGTAGGATGTACATGCATATGTGTACAGGATCGTTTTTCACAGTAATATAACAGTGGAATAAGATCAGACAGGGTTTCCACAAGGATTCAGACCTGCTAAAAATTCACTGCATCTTCTATGGAAAGATATGATCTTGGTTGGAGAGAAAGAGACTTTAATTTAATTTAATTAATGGTATTGGATTTTTTTTCTTATGCTTCTTTTGAAGTTGAAATATTGTTTATTACTATTACTGTTGTTGTTTATCTATCTATCTATCTATCTATCTATCTATCTATTTATTTATTTGTTTTGCTTTTTATAGAGGAAAAAGACATGATGCCTGAAAGAAATTGGTGAAAGCGATAGGAAGGCGAGAGAATATATCTCTGTCTCTTTTGTCCCAGCCTTGTGAATTTCCTGTTTAGCCAAGATTAGGAAATAAGTTAATTTGCAGGAAGGCATGCTGCTTCACCAGTGTCTGAAATCTCCTGAAGTCTCTAAGTATGCTATATATCATTTCTGACAGGTGGCAAAAAAAAAAAAAAAACAGAAATAGAGGGTACCATCTTAACTAGGAGAAAAATAATATACCAAGGGACAGTAGTAGAAACAATATGCAGCTTACTACAGAATGCATGGAATGAAAAATGGATGTGTAGAATATGATCTTTTTCCTCATTAGTGGTACTAGACACACTAAATAGAAAAGGAAACATGTAAATGGAAATTTGCTCTTTCAAATAATCTCCAGCAAGATAGGCTCATTTAGTGCTGTTATTGTTTGGAGCCTTAATTGAAAATCTAACTTGGGTTTGACATGTTTTTCTTTTAGTTTTCCTATTTTGTAATAATTTTGTCTAATGATAAAAGTAAAGATAGGCAGAAAAACTTTGTAATTAGAGGATAAACAGATTAAAATGGAGAAAAATAAAATGCATTAGAGGACTGATGTGTTGCAGGACAAAAAAGCAAAAAGTAAAAGAAAAAAATTAAAAACAATTCTGGAAGAAGAAACAGTCAATTACTTTTTGTACCCAGAAAATGATTATTCTTCCTTCCAGTTGAAATATTATTTTAAGATAACTAATTTTCCTCATGGAAACTGGATTTCCACTCTAACTAATGAAACTTTCAAGGAATATAGTGCTTTTGGAACATGCTGCTGTGCATAAGTAATTGGGTAGAATGGCCTGGAAACATGTATGATAGCACCAATAAACTTTGTAAACAGCTAAGCTTGGTTTTCACTAACATAAAAGTGAGAGCAGAGGTTCACTATTTCTAACACTATGATGTTAGTTCCTAGAAATGCATTGCAGAGTTAGTTAATATTTTGCATCTTGATACGAAACGGGTAAAAGATAGCAAACAATCTCAAGGTAATTATCTGGAATTAAAAACAAAACAAAACAAAACAAAACAAAAAAACTTCTGAAGTATTTTGGTTATCCTAGTTCCTGAAAAATGAAAAAAGAAGGATGTAAAAGAAACAGAAGACAGATATGTAAGAGAGGAAAGAATAAAACTAAAGAAGGCAACCTCTAGTATAACCTGTGTAGCACATGCAGTCTGCAACCCAGACATAATGTGAACTAGTTGAGAGAAAGAAAAGACAGGAAGTCAGCTGAAGAGGGAATGACTGGCACCTAAACAGAGCTTAATAGGCAAATCAGAGGCTGGCCCAAAGCACTTGATCCATTCCCAATATATGAGCATAGCTTACTAAAATCATTTGTTTTCCACACACCCAGTTTTCCTGTGTTTTGTTGGAGCAACACAGTGGCTATGTCAAATTGTGTCTTCTTAATACATTCTTTACTCTTTAAAACAGATTCTCTATGAAGGAATCATTTTGATGTTTCTACTTATTTTCCCATACATTTTTGCATAAAACAAAATATGATGTGCTAGTTTTTCATTACAGTTCAGAACAGAGTGGTGTAGCTAATTCAGTTAGGATCAGAATTAAAAAATAGTGTAAGATAGATTACTTTTATGGAAGTACAAATTTTATACATATATGTATGGGTGACCTACAGATCTTATAATGATTTTCCTTCAACTAGGACCAGAAAATAGATTTTGAAACTAAGCTATTTCTTGAAGAAGGAGTGTTGATAGTTTCAGGGTCTCTTCCTTCCATCTGTTTCCCACCTGCTCTTCCAGAGCTGGTGAGTTAGTAAAAACACACACACAAGCAACTACATAAATAGTATATAATCCTTCTCACATCATAGGGATTTCTTTGAATGTCTATCCAAAGTAGCGCTCTCTCACTATTAATGTCTCCAACTCTGTGCTTGGTCCTATCTTTTGCAAAGGCAAAAAAATATGCTCACACTGGCCATAACCAGCAGTTCCTTTTCTTTTCATCATTTCTCCCTGAGAATTAGTCAAAATACCACTTTGCAGTACAGCAGCACTGTTGTCTCCTCTTTGTACTTTCATGCTCACGACCAGGTGAACACGTCCCACAGGTTGAAACCTGCCCATATACTCCTATTAGTTTTAATGCAAATGATGGCTTGTCAAACTTCTCTTTCTGCCTATATTTGCAGGTCAAGCTGTCCAAAATACATCTCTAACTGAAGTCCTATTGTAGAAGGTAGCCCGAGCATGTTATTTAAGCTCAGTAGTTTATAAGCAGGAAAACATGCTAGTGTTCACAGAGAAAGGGAAAACATTGTAAGAAAGTAACAACTCCAGATCTCTGGCACTTGACCCTGTCCAGTCCTATCTGGTCAGATAAACTGAACCAGGAGATGTTCTGAAAAAGATTATCCCACAGTACCATTGCTTGATAGACAAAGGCCTTTGATACAGGCCATCAGAAACATCCTCCACAAGTACTTACATCTTGTGTTGTTATTAGAAAATTGATCAACTGCTCAATAGGGAAAAAAAGGAATAGGGGTTACTGTCAAACACATATACTCGTCTTTCCCAACCACATGAACTGCACTATGGAAGACTAAAAAAAATATTTATGTTCAAAGTTAAACATGCAATTTTCAAGTTCAGGAAGTATTGCTTTAGCAAGTCAGTCCAGTACTTTCTAGATAATTCCCACATTGGGCTATTCACACAAGCACATACACAAAAGGAAATTACCTATTGCATTGGAAATTAAACTCCAAATGTAAATTAATTCAGACAAATAAAATGAGTGTTTTAGTCATCAGTGTATAAGGGTTTTGGATCATAATCTTATTCTTTTATGGGCTATATCATAGTACTAATGAACACATTTTAAAAACTTACCACTACTAATAAAACACCTATGACCTTATTATCTTCTGTCTTTCTTCTACTCATTTGATCTTGCAATGTCTTTGTTGTCTACACATACAGCTAGTATGTTTTTGAGCTGACAGTAATTTCTCAAAATGATGTTAAGAATATTAGCATTATTTTTAAAATGTTAAGAAAGTAGAGAAATTAAAATCAGCTGTGGTGAGAAGGCAAAGAATGAGAGAAAACATTGTTTTCAATTTGTAATTAAAATATGATTTTTTAAAATCAAGACAGTTATTTTCTACTGCAATTTTTTAACTAACAGAAAATGAAATATATTATTGAGAAGTCTTTAAAAATAAATTAAGGAACAGCTTTTCTGTGTTTCTGCATTGTCACCATTTATTGTTTATTAATACAAATAAATAAGTTATTGGCTGTTTAATTTTTATCTTCCTCTTCTCTGAAGTGTTGTCTAGTGTTTATATATAAAAAATTGATATATCTGAAAGGAAATAAAGCCTCTCTGCTTTAAAACTCTTCCTTTCATTAGAAACAGCAATAATTCTATATGCATACAATAATAAGTAAGTGCAATGTATAAAGAAAAACTATGACTGAAAAAGGAGACAGGCTGTTTAAAAAGGAGTGAATTTGAAGTGAGAATCTCCTTACCACTGTGGCATTAGTGTAGAGACTTCAAAATGAATCAGGGAGTAAAAAGAGAAAGGGATAAAAATGAACAAAAGTGATAAAACATAACTAGAAATCTGGAGAGTCGACAATGATAAGCATAGCTTATATTTCACTTTTTATTTCCATGGAGAGAGTGAGAACGCATCTCATACATTATGTACACAAAGCCTGGTGATTTTTTTTTTACTGCCATTGATTGTTGCCATGAGCTCTGAGGTTAGAAGGATCCATTCAGGACAGCTACCCAGTCAATGCCATATTGTCCTGAAGTAACACTGTATCATTGCCTTAAAACATCACAATTAGACTGTTTTTGTCTCATTCAACCTCCCCTTTTTTTTTTTTGTAATACCAAATCAACATTTCTCTTTGAAGACTAGCTATGGAGTAAATACCCTGAGTGGGTATTTACATACCCACATACTCCCTGGCTAGTAGGGCCACAGGGTAAAACTTCAGAATCCTTGCAAGCCAGTAGCTTGTCTGTTCGTTACAAATCTTTACAGTGAACTGATACTAAATACTAGTTGATTTTCTCATGTTTATGCATGTAAACTAAGATTATGTATTTTCTACAAGTTTCTGTACAACGTCATTTGCAGCCTTCCTCCACAAAAGAGCACTGAGTTATCCCCTTGCCATTTGGATAGCCATTGTTAATAAAAAGAAGTTCCATTCCCAGGTATGGTGTCCAATTTTGCAGTCACTGCTTAAAATGCTTAAGCAAACTCCTGCAGGTCTTCTGCTGACATTCATGGAACTCTTGTGAGAGGAATGGTAAAAATTGTCAGCAGGAGAAAAATAGCCACTGTATTTCAGGATAAGGATGTTGAAGCTGCTCTAAAGACTATAGCTACTCAATAAGTATAACCAGAAGCATTTTGTACTTTTCAGAGCAGAGGGGGAATGAACTTTCACACTAATTTGTGAGCTATACTGCAAATGTTGTTACAGTTATCACCACATGCAGATTCTAAATAACATGTACAAGTATAACGTGCTAGCTGTACAAGCAGCAGGTCTAACAGTTATAACTTTTACTAGTAAGTAGATCAAATATTGTTTTGCACATAAGTATTAAGATGGAAAAAAATCTTTTTTTTTTTTTTTTTTTAACACCAGAATGGCAGTATGGAGATCTGCTCTCTTACAAAATAAAGAGGAAGAAGTCACCAAGGAAGGCACCATTAAAAAAACAAACAAACAAACCCTTTTTGCTCCAGGTATTTTGTTATTGCTCTCTTGAAATCTGAAATATAACAATATGTTGTTGAAATCTCTCAGCCACAAAAAAGTAACAAGAATATTAGGGGAAAAAAAGGGTTTTTTTTAACTTCTATGTCAGTTGATGAAAGATAGCTTTTAAACATTCAGAACTGCAATGTTTGGACCACACATATGATTTTCTATTGTGTCAAAATCTGACAGAATAAAGAAGCAGTTTACTCTCAGATCTCGCTGCATGGAAGAACACACCAGAGTTTATCCTGCTTTTTGGAGCACTTGAGTTTGTTCCCATCCCCACAAGTGTCAGTAAGAGCTCCTGTGCAGCCCTCAACCTTTCAATAGCTGATTTACAGTAAAGATACCACTACTATAAAATTATATTTCATTTGAAAAATGCAAGGAACTGTAAATGTTAAATGCAAGTACAGTGAGGAGATTTATTAAGGAAGTGGATAGGAGGTATTTGTTTCAGATCAAGCTCTGCAGTCAGGAACTGGAAAATAAAACCAGCCTGTGACAGGCAATAACCTGTTCTGATGACACAATGGCCCTCGTAATGAAGCTACAATCATTCTTCTGATGTCCCACAGTCATGTTTCTTTCTTTTCCCTCTTGAGGAGCTGGCAATTCCAATCTATTTTAATTTTCCTGATTCTAGGCTTTGATTTATGCTGCTTTAGCCATTGTTCATCCTGTCAGCTAAGGATTTCAGGCGGAGAGAGAAACAGGACTGACATGAGGGTGTATAAGAAGAAGGATATGAGAGATTAAACAATTCTGATAGGTAACAGTTTAGCCTGTAAGGCTCTGCAATTCTACATAATATTTCTCTTTCAGTCCCAACTGACATGAACTAGTACTATTTCTAATGAAATGTTGTTATTATTACTAATAATTATGGCTATTAATTATTAAATCTTCATAGAAAATTATGGTCCTATATGTAGAGTATGGTGCTGAATTTAGAGTTGGGACATCTGGGCTTTGATCCATGTGGCATAAACGTGAGACCAGACAGTACACATTTTTTCTTCCTCATGTTCTTTGATACAGAGAAATAAATTTTGATAATATCTACTTTGCAAATAAAGAATAGACAGTTTAAAAGTGATGCCTTGATTAGAATTTCCATAACTGTGATAGCTGAGAATCTCTTCTGTCAATTTACAGGTCAGTAGTGGCCCATGTGTATCCCATGCTCCTTTTGGTCATTCATTTATAAGTCTGAGACATTTTTAAAGCACATGTATTCATGCAGACAGAGATCATTGATGCCCTTATCTGTGAGTGCAGTATTTTTACATGCTGACATACAGTAATTATTTATATTTCGTACTTCAAGGGAAAATCAAGAGCTTTGACCATTAATCAGCTGTCTTAAGTGTAAGGATACCTATTTGAACTCTGTCTTGGTAATTAGTGTAAAGCCAGGCACATAGGTGCCAATACCAGCAGCAATTTTATCACAGGGTGCATAACAATTAGTATATCTGGAGGTGAAACTTATTTCCTTGTGGCTGACCAATGCTTTGTAAAAAAGCATAATTTGTTTTATTCAGTAACTGCACATAAATTCCATCTGACAACAGAAAAGTTGCTGAGTAAAATATTCCCTGTGCACATTTTCAAACGTACATCCTGCATTTTCAGTACATGTGAACAAATGTTATGTTTGAGAGAAGTGCTAAAAAACGTGGATAGGATAGATCACAAAAGATAGATCAGTCTTTGCTCAGACTGGATTCTGATTCATTCCATCAGTGTTTTGTACCAGATTTGAGAACCTGCACTCACAGGACATGACAATTGATTTGGCAAATGTTTCTGGACATTTCTTCAATAATATGCACTACTCAATGTGAATAAAAGAACAGTAGCATCTGGCCTGCAATGAGCCAAAGAGACAGCAGGTGTACATAAAAAGTGATGCTAAAACAGCAGAAATGCCATAAGACTGTAGTTCCTCTTGCTCACATTCCAAATCCAAAGCATTCAGGAAAGAGAGTAATGGAGCCGACAGATGCTTACGTGGAAGAAACCATGAGACAGAAACTAATGTCCTAAGGAAGCAAGGCCTGGGGATCAGACATACTGCCTTAAAATTGTACATAGGATTGGATTTCTGGAGAAGGCTGCACCTGCAGTCAGCATGGAGCAGCTTCTTTCCAATGTGATGGCAGTCCTTGTGCAAGCAATGAAAATATCTCCAAAAATAATTTCTAGTACTGTCCACAATTGCTCAAGAGACAGACACAAGCTACACCTGCCTGCGCTTGCTTTGATTTATTCTTTACAAAAAGGTGTGCATGATGTGAAATAATACTTCTTTAGCCTTGAACTTTTGTAACATACCAGCATTATGTACAGAGATAATTGAACCAAAGATCCTGTTCCAAGTCATCATCAAGAACAAGCTGAGATATGGAGTGAACCATCAGAGGTTCATAACAATTGTCTGATTTAGGAAAAGGGAAAATAAACATAGCCCCTGCTGAAGAGCCCATTTCTCTGGTGTTTGTTTTTTTTTTCCCTTTCTTCAAGAACTTTCTGGTCTGATATCTGTTCTCTCAAATGTGCCACACTTATGCCTTTTCCATTTTCTGGCCAGCTTATCTGTCCCACCATCTAGAGCACCTTTGGCCTTTCCTTATAAATTCCAAATCATTAAAATTAAAGGTGGGAAAATATGTCACATGAGTTAAGTAAACACAAAGATACTAAATTCTCAGCGCTGAACACAAAATACTTAACAGAATCTCTTGATCTTGATATGCTCTTCAATCTATTAATCAGACTTCTAAATTTAGCACACTTGCAGATGGACAGTTCAAAAATATGCATTGGACTAATTATTGACAATTAACAAATTGTTCAGCATTGTTTTATACTTTTTTTTTTTTTTTTTTTTTTTTTTTCCTGTGATCTGACAACAAAAGAGACCATGAGCTGTTTGATGATAGCAGGGTCCGGTTATCACTTAGCACTGAGGTAATGGCTGTTCTCAGAAAAGCTTTTCTGTTTTGCAGTTAAAAAAAAATTCCTCCATCTTTCAGGTTAATGGGAATCTATCATTTATGCCATTTTCCCACGTAGAAGCCTACCAATTATGTCCCTATAAAAAACATTTATTTTGACACTACATTCCATCATACCAAGCCTGATCAAATTAGTTGCTTGCAAACAAATTTCTTCACTGCAGATCCAAAGAATCACAGAAATATTGTGGTTGGAAGGTACCTCTGGAGATCATCTGGTCCAGCATCCTGCTAAAGCTGATCACCTAGAGTAAGGCTGTGCAGGAAAGCTTGTGTTGTACTCACAACAATCCATTGTGAGCACTTAGTATAAAAAGCAAGCCTGACATAGAGGTTTCCACTGATTCTCGGTGCATCCAAACCTGAACAGTAAAAAAGTCTCTCTCTAAGCTTCAGAAAGTGTAAATAGTTCATGAAAGATGGATTATTGTGGAAATAGCAAATGTGCAATTTTTATTTTCCCAAATGTATCACTTTCATGGAGGAAAGCCACTGAATGACGGAGGGTGATGAAGGCTCAGGCTGGTGCCCAAATATGTGAAGCGATGGTCTGTGAGGCCACTGACGAAGGGGCTGTGACATCAGTGAGAGATGACTGTGATCTCATTAACCTTCGCTATATAAATTTGGTCACCAACAGAGTTCAGAGTGGGGTTGTGCCTGGACTCTCGTTGATCATATATGCAGGGCTTGGATAACTGAACGAGCACTTAGTTGGGTTGTGCTGTGGGGCTGCTGGCAGAAGATCTCAGTGCCCATTCCACAGCATCACCAGTGTTTCCCTTGCCCTGCCTGGCTCAGTTGCCTGAATCTGAATGCACTTGTAGCAGCAAGATGAGTGGTATGGGAGCCCCAAGAATGGTTGTCAAGGAGAAAACAGTTCCTCAGAGGGTGACTGGGATTTTCAGGTTTCTCATGAGCCACTGACTGAAGGATTTAAACAACAGATGATGCCATTTGTCTGGGTTGTCCCTTTTCAAATAATGATGAGAAGTTCATGCTGAAAGGAAGAGGTGCATGGAAGAGAAAGCAGTAAAAAAGAAAGTAAGAACCTGAATGAAGAATAATACTCTGTTTTCAGATTCATTCTGAATGGAGAAGAAAATTTAAACAAAGATTGAAATACAATAAAGAAATCTTAAGACAGAAACTTTCAGCACAGCCCTGCTGAAAAAGACCTGGAAGTACTGATGGATGGCAAGCCGGAAATGAGACAGCAATGTGCCCTCACAACCCACAGGACACATCCTGGGCTGTGTCAAAAGAAGCATCACCAGCAGGGTGAGGGAGGTGATCCTGCCCCTCTGCTCTGCACTGGTGAGACACACCTGGAGTACTGCATTCCAATGTGAAGTCACAGGAGAGACATAGAACTATTGGAGTGTGTCCAGAGAGAGGTCACAGAAATGGTGAAATACCACCCCAGTGAGACAGTCTGAGAGAGCTGGGACTGTTCAGCCTAGAGAAGAGAAGGCTGTAAGGAGCCCTGATAGTGGCCTTTTGATATCTAAAGGGGAGATATAGAAAAGAAGGGAACAGACTTTTTAGCAGAGTCTGTTGTGATAGAACAGGAGGAAATGACTTCAAGCTTAAAGAGAGAAGATTTAGGTCAGACATTAAAAAAATGTCTTTTACAGTGAGGTTGGAGGGGCACTGAAACAGGTTGCTCAGAGATACAGTTGATGTCCTGTTCCTTTCAAGGCAAGGCCGGATCAGGTCCTGGGTAACCTGATATAACTGAGGTGTTCATTGCAGAGGAATTGGACGAGAAGACCTTTAAAGGTTCCTTCCAACTCTAAGGAGTCTATAATTCTGTGTTCAGATCATACTGGAGCAACTGAGTGCAGATGGTCTCCTGATGAGAAGTTGTCTTGTTTTAACACCTCTCTTCTCCCTCCTTTCGTGTACCTCTTCTAAACCCATTGAGACCCAGCTTGCCAAGCCCTGCTATCAGAGGAAACATGTTGCCAACTGACAAGAACTGGATTAGACTCCTGAGGCTGCACTTTAAGCGCCCAGAGGGGTTCAATCCAGAGCAACAGGAGGTCTGCACTCAGGATGCGCGTTAATCCTCTCAGATCATGGCAGGGAAGTTCGGGTTATGCAAAAGATAACAGTCTTTAAAGTGGTCTTGCCTGCATGCACAAGATGAAGGTATGCACTCTTTTAGTATCCATAACGCAGTGAAATTAGAGTGGAATGTGTACACTCTGAATATCTGCCCTACACATGCCTATGGTTGATCATTGCAGCAGAGTAGAACGGGTTAAACCAGGATGCAGGAGGGAGTTGGCATGACGACTGTAGAAGTCTTCTATGTGGCCTGTACAATAACTAATCATTACGTAGTAAAGGGTAATAATTATTTCTTAATGCTGCACTGCAGGATCTAGCTTCATAGCAGAGAGCAGTCTGCTGAAGGGATGAGATGCTTGCAAATGCAACAAAAATGAATAAATTGGTGCAATTCCTATCACAGAAGTCCCAATGGACCTGCAAAATAGTAAAAATGCTTCATCTTTATTTAATTACTGTCTTTTTTTCTTACTGTGTGCTCAGATACAAAAATTTCTTCCTTCCTGGCTGTTGTGCTTTTTGTTTTTTTCTTGGTTTCTGAAGCAGTAAGATGTAATGCACTGAACGCTGATACTGAGCTCTTGTGAAATAAACATATAATAATTTAAAGAACACAAACAAACAACAATAACAACAAAAACAAGAGTGTATTCCTGTGTTTTCCTCTTTGTTTTCGTTCCTGCACTAAAAACATTGTCATATGGTTAGTAAGCAATCCCTATGACAGCCACATTTGCCCTTGAGGGAAAGGGATAAAGAAGATTTTGTGGTTGTTCTATCTACCATAACTGAACACACAATCAGGAATTTTTAGCACTCCCTCTTCATCAACACAGCATCTAAAAAATTCAGGAAATGCATTTCTCTTTTGCTGTTGGTATGTTCTTTCCTATCATTCTTAGCACAGAATCATTACATCTTCAACTGGTCTTGTTTGCCAAACTGCAGAGAATGTTGGGCAACACAGGAAGGTAAGCTTTCCCTTTTTCCCTTCTATCTCCTTTCCTTCTGTAAAGACTATCTCAACATCACTTGTGCAAACTAGTTATACTATGAGGGAATTTATCATATGCTGACCTGCACTGTATATTGGCTTGTACTATTGATTTGATTTATAAACATATTGATGAGTATTTTGAGGAAATCACCAAACTGAAATGGGTCAGAAAAGATTTAAAAAAAATCAACTTGGGTGATAGATTAAGGACACAGTTAACTTTCAGACAGGAAAGGTTGCTCAGTAATGTTAGATTGCTAGAAAGTGTTTTCCCCAACCAGGCCTGGAAAAAAAAGGATGCATATCCTCAGGCCTAGCTTCTTTCCTTTGTCTTTTGTTTCCTTTTTTTCAGAATGATGTGGAGAATGCCACTGAAATATTCATCCAGAGAAAAATTCCAGCTCACTGCAGCTTGCCATAGTGCTACATGTTTTCTAGCTATAAAGTTGCCCATGAGCTTCTAAAACTCTCAAAAACTTCCTCCAGAAGATAATGCAATGCTAACTTGTGTGGTGTGGGCCTGGCTCTCCTTTGCCTTCAGTGTTTCTCAGTCATCTCTATGTATATATAACAGCTTTGAAACACAGCTCAAACAGAGCTACAGTATTTTATAGTCTTGTGGGCAGCAAGGAAATAAATTCAATTCCAGAATGGAACCAAGCCCACAATTTTCTTAAGAGATTTATTTTGTTTTGCTTGTTAAAGATTTTGGCTTAAAGTTAAAAATATTGTACCTGAACTTGGATTTCTAAAGCTATAGCCAAAACCACACAGTAACAGCTTGATTTTCAAGCTAGTAAAGCACACAGAAATAATTTTTGCAGTTGTTCAATGACAAATGTGGGGGCCTAAGCTATTATGAGCTTAGAAATCTAATTTTAACCCTGCTGTTGTGTGGTTTTCTTCATAAACAGAAATCTTGGCTTCTCTGCCCATTTCAAAGCTGTTCAGCTCACCTTTAATTTCATGCCTTTAAATTGCAGTATGGAGCAATCCCACGTAGGTGAAAGAGCAGTGTTTTCATTCCCATAGAACCATGACAATAGTTACAAAACTCTAACCTACAGTTTTGCAGTCAAGCCCTGACCTATCGTTTTCAGATATAAAAGACATCGGTAAAGGAGAGATCATCTTCAGGAAGAACCTCCTTTAATTTTATATTCTGTGATCTTTGTGATTTTTTTTTTTTTTTTACTCATTAAAAAACGATTGTTTAAATTTTGATAAAGCATGCAAAATGATGCAGAGTTTTGAGAAGGCTGATTTTGGATCTTTCAAGTGAAAAATAACAGGAAGAAATTATTTCTCCTTTGGCATTTGGGAGTCATTACCTCTTCTCTAATGAAGTAAAAAACTATATTCATGCAACAACCGAAGGAGGCACTCTCCTATTATGTATAAATGGATGCAAAAGTTTCTATGCTTATCACTTCCTTTATTATTTTTTGGTGTGTGAAAAGCTGTTTGTTCCAGATTATTTACTGGAAACAGAAAAGTGATTGAGAAAAGAGATTATTAGCAGAGCTGTAACACATTTTCCCTTTGCTAACCCACTGTTCCCCCATAAAAGGCAATCTGTGTAAAGGAAACACAAAGACATTAAGCTGAAAGAATTGAGTCTGCAAGAAATTGATCTCAGTCTGTTATATCAGAGTTACAGAGAACGGGGCAGGAAAGCACATTCTGTAACTAGCATTCAGATCTGCCTGGAAACCACATGTATATTAAAATTATCCAACTGTTACAATGGACAAATAAATAAGTCTTTGAATTTATTTGTAAGAGGTATTGCTAGGGATCCAGGGGTTAATTAAAATAATCTTCAGTGCGTCCTGTGTTTGTTTTGATAAGTGCCTAGCCAAGAAAGGCAATAAATTTTCTAGTGAATAGCACAAGTAAAACAGTTAGAGAATCTCTATCGTGAAAACTTGAAGTGATTCTTTGAATGCGAGAGCAGCTGTCACTAAGCCATCTTTCTTGCTGTCCTCTCTAAAAAGTGGCCAGCAGCAAAGAACTCACGAAAAGAAAAAGCAGAGTGGAACCTTTATTGGGTTGAAACAAATTGTGATCCTGTAGGTTTATTTGCATCACAAAGCAGTTGATAATGTAGGTGTGTTTTTCAGTATTCTGTTTTATCACTTTTTCACTCATTTATACTTTTGAAATCTGTAAAATAATATAGGATGAAAAATACCACAGCTCAATCACGCTGATTTTTAAACTCACACCTGTTAAGTTTGACCTGAGAGTTCTGGGTCTTGTATTGTGAAAGAGCTTTAATAGTCCCTTACTCATCTTCTCTATTTATATATATATATATGTGTATATATATTTTTATATATATATGTATATATATATATATATATATAATATATATATGGGCGCTTTTTTTTTTTTTTTTTTTCCACTTTACTGAATTGCATTGCAAAATGAATAATAACACTGAAATACTCCTTGCAGGGAAATGTTTCTGATGTCAAAATCTTTCAGTAAAGATCTCTACATTTACTCCCAGTGGATAAGATTGTGAAAATGGCTTGAAGACATCAAACAGATGTTTTAAACGAGAATTTAGCAGTGAGCTCTTCATATGTTCTTTCCTGCCAGTGACAGCTAAGTATAGTGGCCATCATAAATGCAAAAAGCGGAAGGGTAACTAGTGTTACCTTCCTCATTATCTACATTTCCTTAAACTTAGGAGCCTTTTATGTTTGGTTAAAGGAAGAAACTTTAGAACTAATGTGCCCTGTTCATATCTTCACTGACAGGGGTCGAGGTCAAGTATGAGAAGTCATGGAATTTCCAGGTTAAATATAGCACTTTGTTTGGTGATGGTCTCTCTTCATGTCACTCATATTCTGACAGCTTTCATCAGCTGAGAATTCACTGTTAGAAAAGTAAAATTAGTGTGGGTGAAAGATACCAGCAACAGATCAGGAAATCACTTTTCAGCTTAGTCTCAGCATGGAAAAGCAAATAGCAGAGAAGACATCTAACTAAAATCTAACTAACTAACTCTACTAAAATCTAATATTCCCTTGCCACTGAAATTTGGGAATAAAACTCATCAACCCAAATGGCAGGTTAGAAAGCTGACATTACTTTATTGCAACACTGGGTGCATGGGGAATCACCCTTTCCAGCAAGTACACCCACAATTGAAAGCATACAGATGTCATACATTTTAACATATGAATATTCGTACAATTTCTATGAAGTTCATTCCTATCCCTAGGATTGCTGTACATTTTGAAATTTCGTACTACTCACATGCTGTGTTAATCTAAGGTTCTGGTGTGGGGTCTTTGGTGGTTTTAACCAAGCAAAAGCTCATGTGTTACATAAGCCAGGTCCCATATATGCTCAGAAACTTATTCACAAAAAAATATGACTGTGGGCTATGCTTTTAATTGGCACTTTGACTTTGTTTTGTCACCCATTATCAACTCGCTCAGGATGCAGTTTGCCTCTTGTTCAAAGCTGGTGGAGTGCTTGTTCTCTGCTTTTTAGACTCCAGCTGTCGTTATCTAGGAACAAAAACTTTCCCAAGTCTCTGCTGAGGTGTTTGAATTAATTAAACAGCCCTGAAGTTATGGACAGGTATTGCCCTCATCATTCATGTTGAACAGTTCCATAGTTCAGTGAGGGTCACATTTTCCATATTCTTACTCCAAAGCAAGACCCTCTTTGAGTTGGCTAGCACCAGCTCTCATCTTCCTTCATATTCCACACATATGTTAATTCGCAGTCATGTCATTCTATGTACAAAATGTAGTAAACTGGATTGTCCACCATGACAGAATACTGTTAGAAACATAGAACAGTGAGAGTTGATACAAACATTTTAATACATCGTATGACCTAGACAAGAACTGAAATGTGTAGAACTGCTCTCAGTCTACCACACTGATGAAGATGAAAGTTTTCAGTGACCTTAGGTAGAGGAGAAAAGTGTAATCCTTCTGTCCATACGCATACGTTGCTCAGTCTATTTGTCCTGTCAGAAAGTTCAACAACTCTATTTTATGTCAGGAATGTATGTTGGGCTAAGAGGTATAAGAAGAACCAACAGGTGCATATTGCTTTTGTGAAAAACTCTGTTGCAGTATGTGATCGAAATGAGATAATTGCCTTGTTATCCTCAGCAATTTTACTCCTACTTAGCATCAACTACGTTGAAAACACTCAAAACTGAGCAAAGCCCCTGATCCAGATCCTTCACATTCAGTCTCTCTCTCTTTTTCTCTTCCTATTCTCTTCCACTAACACAACCATAAAATTGAACTTGTTATTTTATCCTTTCCTTCTCATCAAGATCTGGAGAGATTAGGGTATTCAGGGTGTTTTTATTGTAAAGATTCTCAACATTTTATTTTGTCCTCTGTTCTGACAAGAAACTTTTCAGGTAATCAGCTCCTGTAAGTTCAACTTTCTAACATCTCAGCGTAAAAAATGTGGATGTTGTGTTTCTCCTCCAATTTTCATGAACTAGTACCATACAGCCTAACCTCCATACCTGACTGCAGCAAGTCTTACAACACTGTCATGAGACCAATAAGACCTATTTTTCCCACTGCAGGAAGATGAGACAAAGCCTACACAAAGTAAGAGTTGATTTTAGGGTACCCCCCAAACAGAACATGAGAACAGGCTTTGTGGCAGTTCACAGAAACATGTCAAAGCTCAGGCAGTTAGACTATGATATACTTGATCTCAGTCCAGTGTGCTATGCTTAAATTTTCATTTTAAAAAGTGTAAAATATCTTTTTTTAAAAAATTAAATTTTGATGCCTGTACAAGGTATTATCACACTTTCTCAAGGAAATGTCTGGGATATGTATGGAGAGAAATCAAAGAGGCAACTAAGTCTAATAAAGTAGTAATCATGAATGACTTCACTCACTTGTACATTGGTAGGTCAACTGGTACAAATAGATTAGAAAAAAAATCTGTAGGTGATTTCTAGAATAACTGAAGTATATAATAGTAAATATTCTTAGTTTAGTCTTAAGTAACTGGAGAAATGATATAGTCAGGCCACCAAATAGTAATGAACTAATTAGTATATTAAGAGTGAAATTAAAGCTGATTATATTTAGTTAATGGCTTAAAAAAGCACAGAAGGCAAAAAGAAAATAGAGAGAAAAGAAAAAGACAGAAGAAAAGTAAGGAAAAGTAAAATCTGTGGTTTCAAATCAGAGATATTAACAACTTGTTTCTGATTCAAGGAAGTCATGCAGAAAGCAAACTGAAAGACAAGAGAGGGAAAAAATATTTTTGTGAAGTGTTTAGATCCACGGTGTTGTTTGAACCAAACAAATAGCTTTACTTTGGCTCTAGTGGAGTCCCCAGATAAGAAAGAGAGAGAAATTATAATGAAAAATGAATAAAATGTCATCTACAAGTAAAGAGGTCTAAGGATGCATTGACAAAAGTTAGCAGAGGGGGGAGACTGCAGGACTTTTTTGAAGGATCTTAAATTCACTGTGTTTTTGAGGAAGTCAGTGGGCTCTATTGGTCATTCAGGAGATAATGGGAAAAAATAATGGTCAAAAAGACATTACAGAATTTCTAAATGATCTGTTGGGATATAAGCTGCCACACCAACAGTGCTGTGCAAGTATGCTTCCTTGACCTTTTTTTTTTTTTTTCAAGACAAGAAAGGACATGAGTTGTCAGAATGTGAAATGTTGAAAGGGGAACAAACTGATAAACTAAACAGCAGCATGCCACAAGGATCTCATGGTTATATATGTGAAGGTTTGGAAGGCATTTGAAAATGAAGTGGATGAGCTGATAGCAAAAGTATGCAAGCTGTCCTTGAAGTAAGATATACTACAGAAGGATTAAAGTGTAACAACTGCCATACCTATCTTTAGGACGAGAGATCCTAGGTATTATGTAATGAAAAGTCTTATTTCAATTCCAGGTAGATTTACTGAAACTAACAAAAACTGGAATTACATACAGGGGAGAAAAATATCAGCTTGTTTCCAATAGGAGTCTACATCTTCTGTATATTCTTTGAAATATCGAGTGAACAGACAAGGAAATATAACCTAATAAATACATATATATGTGAATATTTATCTTCTTAAATTATTTGAGAATTTTTGAAGAAATAAAGTCATTATAAAGTTAGTTGTTTATTATTACAACTTAGAAGCCATCTAGGAGAGAGAAAGGAAAAATTACATATGAATTATAATTTTTCACTCCAAAAGATTTTAGAAGATGGGCTGTCCATGGTTCTGTATCAAGTATATCATGTTTATTGAAACAGTTGCTGTTAGAAAATGTAAGGACTGGAGCATTTCAGAGTCTGAGCAAGAGAAGAAAAGAGCTACAAGGTTCGTGGCTGAGAAAATTAATGGCACTTAAACAATGAACTGAGTTGTCCGATTGGCATTTTCACATTGTATAACAGAAAGATAATGATAGCACTGAAGGACAACTAATTTAAATAGATCAAAATTTATTTGGAGTGTGATTTTCCCAAGAAAGTATGTAATTAACCTACTGAACTCACTCCTGCATGCTATCACTGAGGTAGCAAGCTTACTGAGAGGTAAAACTGTATTAGCTGTTTATCTGTTTGGCGAGAATATCTGCAGTTTGTCTAGAACTAGTAGAGATTTCCATTTGTTTGGGAATGTGGGTATCAGTTTTCATTTGGAAGTGGTTTCTGAGCAGCAAGCAACTGCAAATTGGTAGGTATTAAGAAAGCATTTAACTTAAGGACAGCAAATTTATCTAGGATGGCATATTCTGCACCCTCCTCTGAAACATGTGGTAAAGGGCATTGATAGAGACGTAATACTGGACAAGACAAAACACATACCTGATCCAACACTGCAACAATTATATTCTAATATTCTAATAAAGTTGTTTAACTGAATGATTGAAGGTTTTTTTTTTTTTATTAGAATAAAAATGAGTAATGATAACAAATAACACAATTCCATTAATTATTCATGCTAATGTTCATGAAAATTTTGAGATGTATGAATATTTTCATGAATAAATCATTGGCTACCCATTTGTACAGAATGACCCCAGAACTCATAGTGGAATGAGCCTGTGCCATTATTCATGAAAAAAATTGTGAATCATTTTCAATATATGACCCCTCTAGTTTCTAATTGACTAAATATGAGATAGATGAGTATAAAATAGACTTCAGTCTATTTATTATTGCAGTGCTAAGGGAAAATTTCTCAGGTAACTATGAAAGTGCAACTGCTGACTACAACAGAAACTCATTTCTTATGGATAAATTGTCTATGTTATTTTCTTCCAGGCAGGAATGAATTCTAAATATGAAGGGACTGATCTTTGTAGTTTGCAGATCACAGCAAGAGAGCTTTATAAGTTCAAACTACCTAAGCCAGAGAAATTAGGAAGATAATTATTTTACATGACTAAGTTTATTTTATCTCCTTGGTTTCCAAACTAATTTTTGCAATGATTTAGAAGAAAGATCTCTCTCAAAACAAACAAGGAGAGAAAAATCCCACACCTACCCACAGTGTGTTCAGTGCTTTTTAAGAGGGTGAGGAAAACCTTGGGAGATGCTGGTTTACATCAATTCTCACCTCTCTGTGTCGTGGCTCATATTAGAGATCTACATTGCCAACATTTTCAGAGGTGTTCCACCCATTCCCAGTGTCCATTATCACATTGCATTTCCCTTTCAGGCAGAGTCTGACAACTCACAGCCATTGCATGAACAGCTGTCAAAACATTGGCATATTCTAATTACAACACTTACTATGTTTCTATGAAAGTTAAATCCTGAGCTCTATTGCACTAGCATAAAACAAAAGTAATTAGAACTAAGGCATTCACCTTTGATTTGCAAGAGTATAAACGTGATCAGAATATAGCCCAATGAATCGAACAAGGGAGTCAAACAAGACACCAGAAAGCCCAGGATCTTAGGAGCTTCTTGTCAAAAGGAAAACAGGCAAAAAAGGCACTCAGCTAACCAGCTGGCCCAAAGAGATGATACGCTTCATTCTGTCATGATCATTTTCTTAAACATGAATACACGAAGCACATGAACTGCTGAAATCCCACTGTGTATTTAAGTTTCAACGGCAGGCATTCTTTAGGAAGTGCTTGATGGAAATGAGATAAAACTCACCTCACTCTTAAAATCGTGTTATATGAGAGATGTCTCTTTGAAACATCTGCTGATACATATCTTTCTGCACAGGGAGTAGACAGCGTTAGATACAGGTAATGATACAGCTTTAAAGTTAAAATAATCAGCAGCTCCACAGACTAAAAGCATTTAAGCGGTAACAAGCTCTGGGGTCATGGGAGAAAAATGCAGCCTTTTAATACAATTTCAGGGATGCTCTCATCTTTTAATTCTGCAGTTTGTTTAGGGAGATGTAGAAAGTCAGTGAGATAAGTGAATAAGCAATCCTCATTCTGTTTAATATGGAATGGGAATGCAGCCTACTAGGCACAAGAGATTGGCGTTCAGCTAGTGGGACGAGGACACGCAAGTAGATAACTCCCAGCTTGTCTTGGGCAGGTTGAACTCAGGAAATGCTATGGAGATCCTGGCAAATCTGAACACTGTCAAAATACAGGAACTGCTGAAGACAAGGAGGAGGGTGCTAATTGTCTCATTTAGTGACAGCTACTTTTTGTAGTTCTCTGTGCTTGGTCCTCTTCACAGCTTGGTTTCTAGAGAAGGGATCTGGACTCAGATTTAACAGGGCTTGAAATGCTACCATCCAGTGTAAGCATTTTTAAGGCTACAAGCATTTGTGAAAAAGTTATCCCTGTCATTCATATGAGATGGATTTAAGCCCCTTCAGCTTTTCTTAGAATGATTACTGTTACTCACTCATCCACCTATCCAAAGAGCCCATACAAGGTCAGGGCAGCACTTTCACAAGTGAGTAATCCTTTTCCATGCCTTCAAATTTCCAACCATTAGCTGCAAGTTGCTGCAAGCTGTGAAGATCAAACTCAGAATAGTCCAAAATATGGGAATTAATGGTTCTGGCCCTAATTTCTTACTATCAAATCCTCTATAGTTTAACCCTCCCCCTGGAACCTTCAGTGTTAGGCTAGACATGACAGAACCAGGATCAGTTGTACCCCAACCTGCCTTTTTATTTTTGTAGGTTGGGATTTAGAAGATGGAATGGAAGGCATGGAATGGAAATAGACACTGCTTGAAATGCCCTTATTTTGTATCATTTCTTTTTCTCTATTCTCTATGTTGTTTTGTTTTTTTGTTTTTTGTTTTTTGTTTTTTGTTTTTTTTTTTTTTTACCAGGTTTTGCATCCCCTGTGTCTGAGGATGGTCTTCTTTGCCTGCCTCTGGCACTAGAGGGCGCAGAAATCTGGACTTTGAACTGGAAATCCAAATCTCCTCCGATCCCTGATTTCCTTTAAATCACACTCAACTTTCAAAGAAGTTTTGATTTCAGAGGGAGGGAATCTACTTCATTATTACTGGTTTGTGTGCATTTCCCATGTTGCATCGCTATGGAAACAGGACAAGAACATAACTCTTTTGCATGTAGGTCATGACATTACTGGAGCAGAGGAAGCCTGGGTGAATAGGTGAGTGGGTTACAGAAGCAAAATGGGGCAGAGTAATTATCTGGGACATCTGAAACAGTGGGGGATTTCACAGTAGATCACCTCGCAAGACTATTGAATTAGAGACCTGATGGGTGAAGGATCCAAGCATGTGGAGCAACTGAGAGCCATGAAACGTACACAGAGACGCTGCTCAGGGGTGGAAAAAACATCTAAATGATAGTGGTGCATGCAGGCAAAAGCAAGCAAACACACAAGCAAACAAACAAAGCACACTTTCATTCATAGATGCAGTTATTCAGCGGTGGCTGGTTTTCCTCTTTCTGCAACTTGGCCTCCTTCTGAGGCAGTGACATGGAACAGCATGACTGCCACCTCTTCTATCTCCTCAGGACGCTTCTGACCATGGGCAATTCAGATCTCCCCAAGCTCTGGCCAAGTTCAGAGTTACAAGTGATTCTGTAGTTTCCTAAGATCTTGGTTTTGGATCGGAGAAGATTGTGACCTTTTCTTTTTATTATTTCTCTCTCCCTCCGAAATAACTGGAGTAGGACTAGCCCAGATCACCTTCCCATGTATGAAACCCTTTTTCCTGGTGGACTACACTGCAGAAATCACTGAGCACTTTGAGCTGGCACAGAGAGGGCAGCTCAGCAGGACGCAGGCTTGACAAGCTGGCAAACCTATGTTACGACTTCTCACTCTCCAGATGCAAAAGCAAACAGGGTTGCTTTTGCAATCCAGAGGTCCTGCAAAGGGGAAGCTCAACCAAAGTTACAATCAAAAAGCCTAAAGGAGAGAGAGCAGACTCTGCACAGCATAACACGGTTTATAGACGAGTCATTGAAAACGGCTGGTGTCATAAACTATGTAATTGAGGCTGGCATGTATTTAGACAGAGCTGAGATTGCAGGCAATGCAATACCATAAAAGCAGACAGAGTGCCTAGTCCTCTATTAACCTTCCTCATTGACAATCTCTTAAAAAACAAAAAACAAAAAACTGCTAAAACTCACTGTCAAGCAAAGGCTGGCCCCTCTTTTTTATTTACTCTCATCTTTTTCTCTAACGCAAAGGAAAGATGTGCAAACACGCTGTTTAACACATAAGTGGGGAGAAGTACTTCTCTGGCTGAATTTGCAGCAAGAAATACCCCTCTCCCCACCCTCCTGTTCCAGTTAAAGAAAAAAAGAGATTGCCTAAAGGAACCTCAAGCACTTGAGAAAAATATGGACAAAAAGTTTTTCTTGAGTGTGGGGAAAGTCCCTTGGCCATTCTCCACCGAAGGGGAGGAAGGATCACCCGAGGCTCCTGTGAAGGACCTACATGCCTGGCGGCCCTGCGGGACCCCAGGTGAACTGCAGCCTCCCCCGCTGAGAGTGAAGGAACGCTTGCAAGAAACTCGCCAGTGGGGCAGGGCAGCACTTTGGCCCTCCAGAGCCCCGGAAATGGCTGGACTTTGGGGTGAGGAGGGGGGGTAACCTAGACACGGCTCCCGGGGCAGTCCGGGAGGCATTCTTGTTCCCGCTGCCTGTGCAGCTCCCTCTCGAGGCTCTCTGCTCCCGACCGCATGCACCCCAGAAGGAGCCCGGAGAAGCAGCCGGGACCGGCTCAGCCCTCCCAGGAAGGTCAGTCGAGCCGTGGTAGCGGGTAGAGCTGAGCCCGACCCTGGAGCATCCTCACCTCCTCCCCCGCATCCACCACGGACCGGACCCCGGGGACACCGACCCAGAGAAGGGAGATCGGAACCGAGGAAGCCCCCTGCCTTCCTCACCTCTGGTGGCACCCCACGTTCGGAAACCCCCCTCCCCCTCCCAGAGACCTGAAGCCGCGGGGATGGGCGCTGACCCTGAACAGATGTACAGTCCTTAGGAGGGGTGCTGAGGGAGAGGAACCGCGTTGTCACTACAGAAGCCTCCTTTTCCTATTGCCCCGTCTCCATCTCTGCCCTCCCCACTCCTAGAGCAGGCTCCGCTCCCAGCTCCTGAGGACATTTTGCAGGAGTCACCGGCAAATATGTCACAGGAAGATTTGGGAAGAGTAGCCCGGGAGATGTTCCTGCGTCGGAACGCAGCATTTGCACTATTAAAACAAAAACAAACAAACAAAAAAACCCAACTTGAGGAGCGCTTGGTAAATGTGAAGATTTCCCTAAATCAGGTTACCGCGTCTCTCCTTCCTGTCTGTACCATTTAGCCTCGGATCCGGGATGAGTATCACAGCTGTAACTCAGCAGAGGAAAGCTCTGCTGGGGCTTTGCCTTCTCTCCTCTCTCTCCCAGCCCCCGATGACAGCACCGCGATGGACCCTTTCAGCAAAAGTTTCCCCATGTTTTGCTCTGCTCCTTCTATCAGGAAGCAAAACGTAAGCTCGTTTCTTGGACATTATTTTCTTGGCGGGAGCTTTCTTATGACAGCAGCAGATGAAACTGTAGGTGCGGCGAGGAAGGGGAGGAGGTTAGAAGGCGAGAAAGAGAAGGTTGGGGGGGAAAGAAGACTAAAATAAAGACCTAAAGAACAAGAAAAAAGGAAGAGGAAGGGAAAAAAAAAAAGAGAGAGAGAGAGAGAGAGACAGGAAACGTCAATGAAATAGCGAAGGTTTCCTACCTGTGATCCAATCACCAGAAGTTGCATCCCATCCCGCGGCAAGCGGCTCTTTCCGAGAGGCGGCTGCGGAGTGGCCCCGGCTCCGGCGGCAGAGGCACGCGAGCTGCGCGCATCAGCGCCCGCAGGCAGCCGCTTTATCTTTCTCTTCCATATCTTCCAAGAGGAGGGGGAGGGGATTGGAGGGGGGGGGGAAAGACAGATTACTTGGTGCCGTGATAATGAGGGGAAAGAATAACAGTTGGGAAGCATTAAACGAGAGGTGGCATTGTCCGGGTTGATGGAGTTTTTGTCTCTCCCTCGCTCGCTCTCTCCCTCCCACATGCGCAGGCACACACACACACACACACACACACGCACACACACCGCACTCTCTCCGTGGCACTGGCCCTTGGGAGTCTGCTCCAGCTCAGCCAAGTTCAGCTTTTAAATACATATATATATATGTATGCACATACACACACACACACATATATATACGTAGAGCTATCAAACCTAGCTTAAAGGTTCAGACAAAACTGGTGAATTTAAAAATAGTGGATACTGGGACTCGTAAGTGAGCCGATGGTAATTCCTATTTCCCCCAGCACTCCTAAGGAAATGAGGACAAGCTGCCACCTTCATGAGGGTTGGCAGCAAGGAGGGGATCAGGGCGCCCAGGTGAGCATCTCACAGTGCTGGTAGCTGTGTGTCTGTGGGTCCGGGTGCTGCGTGCTGTGTGTGGGTGTGCAAGAGCCAAGTGGGCTCGATTAGCTGCAATGGGCAGGCAATTTCTGCAGAGAACATTTACAATTTTCTTTCAATATGACAGGATTAGTTGCTGTTGAGGGCTCTCCTCCAATAAGATCAGCACTGCTTTCTGATTTGGTGGCTTTGCTGAATAGAAATTACTGATTCTTGTTATCTCTCAACACACTCTCCCCTCTTCCTCATCAGGCACTCCCCTCTTCTTCATCAGAAGTCTTTATCTACAATTTGCACATCTGAACTGATTTTTTTCTGTTGTTATCTCTTCCCCATTTTTCAGCTCAAAACTCCCCACTTTATTTCTGTTTGTTTTTTTTTTTTTTTTCTTTTCTTTTTTTTTTTTTTCTTTTTCTTTTTTTTTTTTTTTTTGCCATTCTGTGATAGCTCTAAGTCTCAATTGGTATATGGGAGGAGAAAGAGAGAAAGAGATCTGAGTTTTAGATTATTGCAACCACTGGAGTCTTTGTGCGCTGTGGGGAAAATGTGCTAAATCCAGTTTAGTTTTTTAAACTGATTATTGTGTTGAAATATTCATGGGATGTTGCTTCCCCAGCACAATGACAAACCAATTAGGGGAAAGAGATACATTTTGTGAACAACAATTAATTCTCCTTGGGTGTAAAGCACTCCCTTTTAATTAATAGTCATTAGGCTGAGGAGTATTTACTTTGCTTAAGGGAACTTGCAGGTTCCATGGAAATAATCTAGATCTAAATATCTTCAAGTCTGTCTCGTCTTTGATCTGGATCAGAATGGATTTGTCGGCTGGTTTTTCTTCCCTAAGAGTCAGAGCTGCTGGGGTGGCAAACAGAAGAAGGGAGTTCACCTGATCTATAGCACGAAGAGTGAGAGGGCAGAGGTGAAGAACAAAGAGGAGAGGGGAGCACTCTGTGAAGGTGGTCCCAGCTTCTGCTTGAGTGCTGTGTGCACAGCCTTCTACACCCCAGCTCCTTTCTTGAAGGACCACTGGATGTACTGCCCACTAACTCCTCTCCTCTCCTCTCCTCTCCTCTCCTCTCCTCTCCTCTCCTCT
>NW_024962335.1:19873445-20035843 GCF_019238085.1 Lagopus leucura
CCTCTCCTCTCCTCTCCTCTCCTCTCCTCTCCTCTCCTCTCCTCTCCAGCCTCCCCCCTTCACTTTGAAGAAGTTATTTCTTCTAATGGGTTAGCTCTGAGCAGAGAAGCTGCCTAGAGTACTTGCAGACATTTAGCTGTTTTTCCTGGATAGATCTCACAATTGGTTTTACCCTCCAAAAGGTACCAGGATTCTGGAATTCTCTGCTGGGCCCTGGGATGAGTGCATCTCCTGCTCTGGCCTGACTCACCCACAGGCAGAAAGCTCTGAGATTTGAAGGCATTCATGTTTCAGTGTTACACAAGTGTTTCTCTACCTGAAGCACTTTCACAAGGTGTAATTGTTGAATTGTTGGATCACCTGTGACTCTTTAGGAGCATCAGGTCAGTTGGGTTCTGGCCTGAAAGCCTTTTTTTTTTTTTTTTTTTTTTTTTTTTTCCTGAACATGTAGGAATTTTTGCCTGGATTTCACAGTAGAGTTAATAGATAGCTGTCCAGCTACGTCAGATGAGTTGCCAGAAAAGGATATCTGATTTGACACTGGAAGGTTTGAAGCAAGCTGTGGACATGTTGTGGCCCTGTAGGGCTGCTCCTTTGGGACAGGGAACAGCCACCCCAAAGCTGACCCTCCCATGAAGACTGAGAGCTTGGCACTCGAATGAATATTTCAGCATTCATTAGTCAAGATCATCATCAGCTTTAAAAGGGGCAATGCCTGCCCCCTTTTCCCCTTATTATTATTATTATTTTTCCCTCCCAGGAACGTTGTGAGTGTTTGATTGAGCACACTGATTTCCAGAGATTTAATTAGAGTTCAGTAACAGCCTGCACGGGTCAGCCCTTTCCAAAGCAAGGAGGAGGGAGGGGGCAAGACCACTCTGCAACAGCACAAGCACCTTGGCAGCGTCCTTTGGGGATATCCCTCCCTTGGCAGGAAAGGGGCCCAAGCCTCGGCCTTGCCCGCCTCCAGCAGATCGCTGCTTTCCACGGCGCAGCCAGCCAGGAGGTGGCTGTGGCTCGGCGCGGCTCTACCCGGCTGCAGGGGGCTCCCCAATGCCGCGCTGCTTGGCGCCGTGCGGGCTCTCGGCTGCAGAACGGCAGGGCATTCCCTTCACGCAAGTCTCCCACGCCTGGGAGCATCTCCCCTCCCCATACCTATCCCCGCACTGTGATTTCCCAACGAAAGAAAAGGTCGATAATGGAAAGCCTACCATAGACCCCCTTCCTTGCATTTTCTGCAGCCCGCCCGGGGAGAAGAAAGATTTCAGCTCTCCTGGAAAAGCGCTGTGTGTGCAAAGCTGCCTTCCTGTGTCCGCGGAGCCGTGCTCGTAATCATCTCAGCCACTACATCTTGATGGCACCCGGCAACTCCGTGGTAAGCAGCGCATTTTGAGTTTGACAGAGACACTGTTATTAGCAGCTCTTCTCTTTTAAGCGCTACGTGTTAGACACACCTCCTAAGGGGAAAAAAGAATTTGCTCCTAAGCTTAGGACATTTAAAATGAACACCCCACCCCATTTATGTGCATCTACATTGTGCTAAGCATCTGTATAGACAAATCCACTGGAAAATCACAGAACAAACTGCTTAGC
The DNA here is from genome assembly GCF_019238085.1 of Lagopus leucura. Lineage (NCBI taxonomy): Eukaryota > Metazoa > Chordata > Aves > Galliformes > Phasianidae > Lagopus > Lagopus leucura. The sequence continues at coordinate 19,875,039 of NW_024962335.1, forward strand.
CCCTTCACTCATAGAACAAAACAAACAAACAAACAAACAAAAAAACAAAAAAAATCACGAGGATGAGAATATTTACCAACGATGATTTTCACCTCTTGCAGAGGAATTGAGAGATGCTCCTTGGGGGAGGAAGCCGAGACAACAACTTTCATCGAGGAGATTTCCAAAAGAAATTATTTCCATATCCAGTGCTGCCAATTGATCTCTAGTGAGAAGTAGCCAGGCTGTTTCCTGCCTTTATCTTCACATCTCCCAGATATCTGCTTGTCTCTGGCACAGAGCTACCCTGTTAGGGTGAGGTCTGAGAATACAAGCCCTGAGTGTTTTATAGCTTGGGTGGTCAAAGGGCAGACAGGGAGGACGGATTTCTCTGTGGACCACTTCCATGGTGATCTTTTCTATTATGCTCAGGGTTGTGGTACCTCTTCTTTTCAGCCCCCATATGCACCCAGGGTCAATAGAAACATCTGCAGGGATAAAGGTCCTCTCAAAGGCCATCAAAGTTACCAATGGGCTTGGGGTAAAATGCCAAGTCCTCCCAGCGCTCTCACGACATGGAGGCCTTCCTCAGCAACCTCAATGCCTGTTTCACCCCCTTGCTGGAGGGTTGGATAAGGGGTTATGAGGGAAGGGCAGGCCCCAGAAGACAGTTCTGGCTTCCTTTCCTTCCTTTCCAATCTCCATGTGGTACAGAGGCAAAGGAAAGCATCCCTTCTGCTATCTTCTTTTCCATCCCAGCACCATGTGTATTCAGGACACCTCTCTCCTTGAAGATTTTGAACTTATTTTTGGTCCTTGGGACTGGGAAGACAAATTAGAAGCCTTAATCTCTCTGTTGGAGGTTCATGAAAATGAGAATTTGCCCTAAGGTTAGTATAGGTGAAAAGCAAGAGCTGGGGACTCAGGGCTCACCTAGCACAGGTGGGTACATCACTCCTGGCAGAGCTGGGTGCCTGAGAATGCTGCCCCAAACCCTGCCCTTGATCCCCTACTGTGCTGAAAGGATCTGTCACACTCTTCCACTGATATTTAGTCCTCTCTGGGGCTTGCACACTCATTTACGCATTATACCAGACAGATGACTTTAATGATTTTGTACACGAGGGAGTCAGGCATTTGACAGATGCCAGGTATATAAAATATATATAAAATACTGGAGAGAATGAGACAATGAACCAGAAAATAATACTAGCAGTATGAAACACAGAGAGTGAGAAGAAAAGAAGTAACAAATACAGAACAAGATAACAAACAAGGCTCCATGCAAATAAAACATTAATAGACATTTACCATCGGATATTAAATGAGTTAAACAAATGTATGGTCAAACCTTTAACAGAAGAGGACATGTAATCACTTAACTATGCCCAGAGTAGTGTGTTCATAAAAGCATTATAAAACAGAATCTGATGAGGGATGGCACTGAAGTACTGACATATCTCATCTTCCAGTTTGATAGTGCTAAGGATAAAGGAGCTTCTTGATTTCTCCTCCCCTGGTGAAAGCCCTGAGCCCTTCATCACAGACAGCAAAGAGATGCATTGTTTTTACTGGCCAGCAACATTAAACACTGCCATGCTAACAAAAACTACCTAACTTTTATTTCCCTTTTCTCTACATGAATATGGGATTTTCTGGATCCCTTTGAGTCTAAAAGCTGGACGTACAAAGAATTATTTAAAACAGACCACACTGATGAAATCGAAACTCCCAGCAGGCTGCGACGAGGATCAGTCTAATGTTCAAAGCCAAACTGATCTCCTCTCGTGCAGAGCAGATATGTGGTGAACTGGAAAGTCAAACCTACTGTTTTATTAAGGATAAACACAGTATCTAGAAGAACATCCCGCTAGGCACTGTAAAGCTGAGGAGGCATTTTTAATGCAAACATGCACTTAGTTTGTCTACCGTTAAAGCCCCAGAAAATGCAGATCTGCACTTTTGTGTGTAGGACTAATTGTTATTTGCAAATGTTGCAGGGTTCCAGGTGAGTGAGTAACTATAGAGTGGGACAGATCTGAAAGCTGTTTCAGAGCAATCTACAAAATATATTTGGTGATAACCTTTGTAGTCTTTGTCCAGTCTTGGAAAGACAGCTACTAAAAATGAAGACTCCCAGTAGAGCATATGTTCACTGCTGACAGAAATACATCTGAGTGCCGACAGAAGTGTGACTTTCAGGAGAAAGCAAAGAAGAAACTACTAAAAGATATATGGCCTTGATTGATGTGATCTGGGTGTTAAACAATGTGAAAAAGGAACCAAGCACTTGTATGTTTATGTTTATAAAAGGATATGTATTATAGTTGTAAAATAAGGCTCTAAAAAGACCGAGAGTTGAATTGAGCGATCTCCAAAGTGTTTGTGTGTCTGTAGAGGGGGGGGGGGGGCTCTATCGCAGAAAAGTTTTTTTTTTTAAAAGTTGCACACAGAAGAAAAGAACATCCTTGACCCAAACCTCGGGCCAGTTTAGCTTGAAGTGATTGGGAAAACAAAAACAAAATAAAGGGAATCTCCGAAGGAGCGCGGGGCAGCCTCATGCAGCACCCTGGAGAGCAGCCGGCCCGCCGCTGGATGCGTCTGTTGGCGTGTCCGTGTCTGTGTGCCTGTTGGTGTGCCTGTGTGCTTGTTGGTGTGTCTGTGAGCTCACACGCACGTAGATTTCATCATATGCTTTACAAGTGTAAGGGAAGCTCGAACACACCATGAAGAACAGAGTAATATGAAACTCAAGATTATGAATAAGTCATTTTCATCCAGGCTTCAAGCAAATAGCTATGCTATTGCAAAAATGCCTGTGGAACTTTTCTGCACAGGTTTGCAGCCACTAGAAACCTACTCACTTTACTTTCATTATATACAGGGCTAAATTCTGGTCATAGGAAGGCAGGTGTTAGGCAAGTTATGTGCTTCTTTTATTTTAATTACATGGGAAAAGACGGGGGCATTTCAAATGTCAGCTTTTCTCAGGGAAGTTAGATCCTTGTCAGAGCTCCTGGAACTCCAGAGGAGCACCAAGGACTATTGGATTAGTGGAGAGATTTAAAGAGGGCCACCATTCCGTGGGAAATATTTTCACACAAATATTACTTTATGAAGAGATTCATGAATGCATCTTCACCAGCATGGAGTCAAGGGCTCTGGCTGCTCTTTAGGCCCTTCAAACACATGAACCAAGGTCTCCTTCAGGATATCCCTCTAGGCACTTCCCCCAGGTACTGGTGATTCTGCCATAAAGCTTGTTCAAAGTCACTCTAGTACTGGTACTACTCACCTAAACACATACGTAGTGAATGACTGTATTCCAAAGCATAGGAATCTTGATACAGAATTGCTAAATTCTGCTTCCCTATATATAGATCTATATAGGGAACATATGTATACATGTATATATATGTATATATATAACACTCTACTCCTGTAGGCAGCTTGAATCAATCCTGATAAAAAACTAAAACCGGAAAATGAATACAATCCTTCTGGAGGTACAGGAGTTGCAGTTCACACTCTATGTTCCCAGTGATAATTTTGCCTTGGGATGCTCATTTTCTCTTCTTACTCCTGAAACTGTTCTACTTTGTGTCTAGTTACACTTAATGGAGCAGTGACTGTTACAGGACAAGAACATAAAACTTCATTAAGTGGTTTAAGGTTGTGACACATACTCAGCTGAGGTGAGAATTCAAATATTAACAATAATAATAAAGTTATTTTAAAGCAGATATAACAGGAACATTCAATTAACAATCATGGATATCACCTTCTCCTTCTTAGTGTCTAATGAAGTGCTGATTAGAATCAGAATGAAGGAAATTCCATTTGTTATGTATGCTGGGGCAAACAAAACTCATTGTGATAAGGAACAATACTGCTCTGTCCTATGCTTCTCCTTTCATCCATTGGTAATAACACGAGACACACTCACCAGGGCTTTGCACTGCACAGAGTCCTGCACCTTCAGAGACAGAAGTGCTTCTATAATTAGACATGATATTGTCTAATTAGCTCCCATATGGAGCAAGACTTACTGGCTTAGGTAAAACTCCATGCTGTTGAAAATCTCTGCTTTCAGTACCTGAACTGGTATCTCCCCGGTCACTGCAGATCACTGTGTGATGTATCACATCTCTAAGGGTCAGCCTGGACATTTGTGCATCACATTCCATTGTTCTCTGTAGAAGTAGCTTTAGAAATACATCTTGAATTTGTTTCCTTTGCTCTTCAAACCGAGTTTCGTATTTGTTGTCTCTACAATGTTTACTTCTTCTGCTTTACAGCTGGAATTCCTTTCGAAGTCTTTGGTGCTATTTGTACTCATAGAACTAGAGAAGTAAAGAATTCCCAATCTGTAGACTGGCAACAATGGCCAGAATTAAGTATTTCTGTAGAAATAACAAAGTAGTTGCTCCCCTAAGTATGAAGTAATCTGCTTCCTCTATTAAGTCTCCTTCTCAACAGAGAACTACAGGTGCGTGTTTTTCCTCATCCCTTATACTGTTTATCTTAACATTAATTACCACAATTTAGAATATTGCTGGCATGCCTAGAAATATCTATTCTTCCTTATACCTTACGAAATTTTGCAGTCTCAAGGTCATCCTTGACCTGAGAATTACAGTGCAATTATGTCTTCTACAGTTCAATTAACTTTGTGAAAACTGCATTTTCTTTTATCAGTTTTGAAGTTGATACCTTTTAATTCACCTCTGATGGCCTCCATCATGCTTTTGTGTCTCAAGAGACAAGAACAATTTTCCATCTACATATTGGGTTTACTCATTGGATCTTTATTCATATTATTTCTCTCTAAAGCTAAGAACTCTCTTTTTTTCCCTTCAGTATTTTGTTGAAGATCTCTGGTTCTCTGTGGATTTTTTATTTTTTTTTAAATGTATCACAGCAGTTATTTTTCCTTCCCTGATCCTCCTCTACTTCATCATTATCTTACTCAAGACAAAGTCATTTTTTAGCATGCATAATTCCAGATGAAATCACACCACACAAATAGATGGCCTGTATAATGTTCTAATATAATTGCCTTATATTATTTTGTAAATCAGTGTAAATTTCATTGTTTAATCTTCTTCTGTCTTTGCTCTACTGAACACTAAGCACATCCTCACAAACCTGTCTGGAATTATATCCATGCTACTGGTGTGTTTAACTGAAAAAACTTGAGCAAATTATATCAGCTTTTTTTTTCTTTCTTTCTTTTTTCCAGCATCTTCTGTCATGTATTTATCATCACTGAACCTCATTTACTGTGCTGTAGTTCAGCCACTGAGCTTATTAAATGCAGTCACCTTTCCTTACCTTTTCTATTGCTTCCAGACCGACATAAACCCCCTTCTCTATTCACTAAACTGCTTTTGAGTCCCCTTTGTCAGGACTAATTTATAAACACTTTCATTCCTAATGGTTAAGTGCTCTATTCTAACACTCATTTCCTTTACACTAGCATATTATTGTTCCTCTTTTTATCTGCTTATTTGTTGAAAATAAATACATAAATAAATAAATATAACCCTCCACCAAATGCAGTTACTCTGATGTTCCTAGCATCTGCAATAAAGTTGTATTGATATTTGTCATCCATGTATCAACAGCTTCTCAATCTTTGAGAATCAAAATAAGATTGGTAAGTTACACTCACATTTTGCAACTCACGATTTTACTCTTTTTACTCTTTTACTCTTTTATCTGAGAACTGAACACTATTCCTACTTGTAGGCTGAAAAATGCCTAAGAAACACAACAGTTGGAAGCCCTTATTTGTTTCCTTATACCATTTTCTTTTTTATTTACCATCAGTAGGATACTATAGTGATAATGATAATGATATGATATATAATGATATGACAATGTTAAGAAAAAAAATGAAAATTTCAGATGCAGTTTGTCTTGGCAGATGAAGAATATAGAATGGTTGCTCCTAAAGCAATGCCTCCTACTTAAATATGTCGGCCAACAATCTTGGAGGTGGGTGTGGACTGTATGGCAGTAGAGGTTGAACATTTGTGGAGACCAAATAGATTTGAGCACAGTGAGGTGGTGGGTGATGTGTTTCAGCAGTGATGACAGTGATGTGAAAGATAAGCCATATTCTGGACTGCCATGAAGCATCAACTTGTAATTTTAAGAAATCAGCCATTCAGGAGGAGGAGGAAGGCTTTTCACTTTGATCAATAGTGATGAGGGAGATTAAGTTCCCAAAACCATCTAGCTTGAAAACACAAACAAATAAGCATGCTTTTCAATATATATCCTGTACACAGTACTTCCACTGGGTCTAAATAGTAGACATGGATACGGACATGTAAATGTAAAGGGTGAAGAAATGATCAATTGTAGTAATTCTTATCATTATCTATCTTCAGATGTAGAAATCTGATGAATAGACATAAATGATGTATATATATATATAAATTTTATATATAAATTCTGAAGTGCATATGTGTAGGTATATAAATGTAGATATTTTAACACTCCTGACTTTAACAAATTACAAACTGAGGCTTAGAATTGACACTCTGATTCCACACCAGGCAAAAATTGTAGATCAAGAAGTGGAGATGAAATGGGATTTGTGTAAAAAGCATATGATCTGCTTAACCACAACACCTCTATAGAAGATAAATATTTGCCTTCACTAAACCACACAAATATTATCCGTTGCTTGGTCCCCTGCATGGTGTAATCTGAGTAATTACCACAAAATGAAAATGCATTATCTTTTTTCTTCTCGACTCCAAAGATATGGGTAATTAATACCCCAGAAAAGAAAGATCAAGAACAGTTGCTATTTTGATATAATTTGTTTCCAGGAGAAAGAAAATACTCATTAGCTTAAACTGAAAGTGAAGTGTTTGCTCTCCTTAATTTTATGGTGATCAGCTAAATGACATCTTTTCAGCTTCTTTGGTCCTGAGGTCATGGAGAATGTTAAATAATCTTCTCATCTGTAGGTCCAGTTCCTCTAACATAGCATGATGAGCCTAAGTGTGTTGGTTTTTTTTGGAATTAATTTTTTGTTGCCTGAACACTTTACACTTTTTTATGTTACGAGATTTATTCCATCTCTCCTGTCAATGCAATGAATTTGAGTGACCTCTTTGCTGAGTAGAAATTTTGTCTGGGTAGCCTTTATTTAAGCACGCCATTCGTGATACGAGGACCTCTCTAGCCAAGTGCATTGGCCAAGATAACTATGTCAAAGGTATTGTTAGAGTCTCAAGCTCCTCATGCTTCTCTGAAGCTATGAAGGACCAAGATCCTCTTGCCCCTAGGAGAAAGATTCTCAAAAATAGGTTCAAGCATGGTTTTAAAGAACTATGCTAGAGTGAACTAATTTATCTGGTTTGACTTAAATAATGGTTAGCTGTTATTTGCATCTCCACTATACTGGACATGGAAACCAGGTAAGTAATATTTGTTCCTAACTTTAATCCACTAGGCCATAAAATTTCTCAAAATAGCAAGCACATTTGCTCTGGGAACCATGGTCAACAGGCAGATGACTGGTGCTGTAGCTAATGACTGTACTACATCCTTGACCTTGTTAGTGCTGTGTGTACTGCCTTTTACTACTTCTAAACAGGCCATGCAATGCTTAGGCAAGAACTACGAGGCAATTCAGAATCAAAACCTCAAACTACTGATGCACTGAGCAAGGATATCATTCCCACAAACATTGCTGAGAGAAAGTGTTAATTCTGGGAATAGCAGCACAGCACATGGCAGTAATCGCAGTGATAAAGCACTCTGTGCTTCTCTGTGAGTATTTGGGGGGCAGAGGCAGAGCTCACCACTGCTTTCCAACAGAGAAAGCCTATTTGTGAATATGTTCAGACCTATTCAGTCTGCTTTTCTTGTTGTGTAATTACTGTTTGCCTCCCTGAGTTACATCCTCTTTAATAGGCAATATCATTACAATAGCTTTCTCTCATATACAGTGAAAGACAGAAAGAAACAATCACCCATTGTTTTTATTAGGATTAGTTCAGCTCTGGGAGAGCAGCAACAGAGCTATTGTTATGTTCTCTGCCAGATCTATTTATACACTGTCAAATGGAACACTTTCCCTTGTTACTTGTCTTTCTTCCATGCATTGCTGAATGCCTAGTGTCTAGACAATAAGATCCTAAAAGTTTTTAAACTTTTGCATTTTATATATTCTAAATAAATAACCAAATAAAAATCCCATTGGAGCTGCAAATATAAAACCAGTGAGAACAGGTTAGCTCTTCATAGCCATAACTTCTGTATTCCTTAGAAAGAGCCGAAGTATCTCTAGGGGCCTGTGGACCAGCAGCTGGAAAACAGAGGAAAAAAGATGAGTTTTCTGTACCTTAATCATAGAATCAAGAAAATTTTGGATATTATCCAAGCAGGAGATTTTTGAGTCTGAGAAGACAGTTCTGACTACATGTACATAAGATTATGTTTGCAAAACATATCTTGTAGAAGAGAGCAGGTACGGTCTGACATGCAACTAAAAGAGAGAGAAATACTATTTTTGTAATAAGAGTTTTTTTAAGATGTAAGAAGCAGATCTCAATGTCTCTAGGCAAAAAACAGACAGTAGCAAAATATATAAAATTCTTTTTCTTATTAAAGGGTAAGGGGAGACCTTCGGGACTCAGAATTTCAAGAAAAAGTCCAGTCTACATTATGGTACTTCCTTAAGAAAAATGTAGTGCAAAATTCACCTATGTGTACATGTAACATTATAAATGTTTGCAAGACTACACTTGATTGATGTAGCATATAGTTATCCATATGTTTTTCACCCCAGATTTATAGATCTCAAGAAGATAATAGTAACCAAGAAAGAATTCAGTGATTGCTTCATCCTCAGAAGATGCCTTTGTGTCATGGTGGAATAGATCTGTGAAGAAGACAATTTTTATTGTTCCCATTTTAGCAAATATTTTATATATAAAAGCATGACTTGCATTTGTTTTTCAGAAAGAGTTGACACTGCAAGATTAAATATGGCTGCACCTCAATGGAAATTAAAAAGAGATTGAGTTGTTGTTTATATTTGAAATCACATTTACATAAATAATTCTAGTATAAATAATTCTAGTTCTAATTCATCTAGCAGCAGCTTCAGAGGAGCAAATGGATAAACTGAGGGCTCTTCTGGTAAAATCATTGGACAATCTCTCTGTGCATGCATGTATAACTTCAGGTGTCTGCATGAGGAAGGAGAGACTAATCTATCATTCATTTCTCTTCTCTATTTTCATCTAATAGTAAGTGCATTTTATGTCTTAAGGTCTTCTACACACTTCCTATTTCTGAACTGCTCTGGACTTTTCAGGAGACATTTTTAAAGTTGGACCTTGTTTGAAGTTCCCTTGTGAATTTCAAAAGAATGATAAAATATCCATGGGAAAGCAGTGCAGATAGTATTAACTTCCTTCTTAAGGTGAAAGGAAGAAGTAGCTAGGACACACAGTGACTGGAATGCTGTCACGGCCATAGGATATTTTCTCTAGCTCTTATGAACATGTTATTGCTGTTCAAAAATACATCTTGGCATACTAGATATTTTTAGGTTAAGTTTTCTTTGTGCCATATCCAATTCAGATACTATAGCAATTTGGATGAATGAAGAGGAAAGACAAAAATGTATTGCTGATAGCAATGCCTCTTCTACTGCCAGCAAGGTTTTCCCTTCTCATCTTCTAAGAAGACTCAGAAAGCATTAAGAAAGCATTACAAAAGTCCATACTTACCTAGTATGATGCTCTTACTTACTGGAACAAATATAGATTTGGGCTGATTTAGATTACCTATTGCTTATCTCTCATGGATTGCACAAAAGTACAAGAGGGAAAATAATGAATTAAAAAAAAAATCTACAGAACATTCTTCTAGAGTTTCCATCTAATAAACATTAATTACTTTCTTGTATCTTTCTAAAATACAAAAGATATAGCCTTTTACAGTGAGGGAAAAAAATGAAAGATGAGTAACTGAAGAAGAAAGAGGTTTCCATATCTGATGTATCATCTTTACTTTCATTTGTGGTAGAGATGAAAGTATACTATTTAACAGAGCTTCATGACCTACTGCCTTCCCCTTTGTATTGGCAAGTGTTTTGAAAATGCTGAAGTGTAAACAGTGATATATTAGGTCCAGGAGTCAACCCTTAGAAAAGAAAATATATCACTCAGTCAAGTTCTGCTGGAGGAATGCTGTTCCCAGGAGGATGTTCTTGATGGATTAACTGCTGCTGGCAATGGTGAATGGGTACAGAGACCTCCGGGGAAGCATGATATTACTCAAACTCTCAGAGCATCTCCAGGCCATGAAACAGATATAACAGTTTCTGTTTGGAAACAGTTAATATACACCTAAAATCTCTGCTTGAGAAAACTGTACAAACATCGTTTCAATGATAGTACATGTCACATCAGTTCAGCAAACTTTGCTTTTACTTTTGCAGATCACAGGCACCTCGGAAGTTTCTTGAACACAGCAACCAGAGTCATGACCAAATCAGGAAAACCTTTCGTGTTTTTTTCCCTAGGAAAATTGTGCTTTAATTTCAGAGAGCCAGAGGGGTCTTAAATGGTATTTACTTCACCTAATTAGGTATGCCAGTAGAAACCTCCACGACACCTCATGAGGAAGCAATAGGAGGGAATTTGAAAATGGTTTGCTTTCTAAAAGAAGTAAAGATGCTGCCTATACCTACTGTGCCTTCTTAATTAATTGTGACGTGAGCACACACAGCTGTGATTAGGTTGCACTAGAACTAACCGTTTCATAAAGTTACACTAATTTCCTGGGAGTACCAGAAAATACATCAACATGTTACCCAAAATGCAACAGGTTGAAGAGCTGCTCCTTTGTAAGTAAACTTACTCAGAGGAAGAAAGTAGTGGATAATGATTTTTTTTTTTTTAATTATTTCTAATAGTTAGATTCTTATCTCCCAAAGGATTAATTTGTTTGAGACAGCTTCTGAATATTCCCAAAGTCTTGTTGAACACAAGGGTAAAGCTTCTGAAGTTTGTACCAAAGGAGACATCAGTTTAAGAAGCACATATCTGTATGTCTGAGGAAACGTGTTGGGTCATTTTCTTCTAGAATTAAAATAAAATAAAGCAATTTTATTATCAAGAAATGAAGACAAATTATGCAGCTTGATTTCTCTGCTAATTACACTGGTTTTGCACCAGGAAACTCCATTCATCTCAAAGAAAGTATTTTCAGTTATAAATAATACAAATGAAGGAAGAATCACAGTCTTTGTTCTGAAAAGTTTGTAATAAGTGCTGAATACTTGCCATACAAAATATTTTATCTCTGTTCAAACAAATTCCTAGGACACACTTTGTTCCATTTTAGATTCTCCTTAATTGCATCCACCATTACTTTGATTTGCAAGAATGTTTTTGTCAAACCTAAACATTTTATGCAGGTTCACAAAAATTATATCTAACATCCAGTATTGTATAATGAAACTTTATATTTACCCTTCCAAAAATTCTTTCATGTTGCATCTTCTTAAGGAAAGATGAATCTTATTCATCTTCAAAACATGGCTAGAAATGAAATTAAAGGGAAAAGGCATTCTGTTCTGAGACCAAGGAAAAAAAAAAGGAGAGCTAATCTGCTAAAAAATTAATATGATTTTGTTTTGTTTTGTTTCTTTTTTCTTTTCTTTTTTTTTCTTTTTTTTTTTTTTTTTAAATCAACCTTTACTAGAGATTTCCAGAGAAACCTTCTGAAGGAAAATAATTTCTTGTAAATCTGGTTTTAATATGATAAAAGCTGATCAGTATATTAATTTCACTGAAGTTACTCCTGGGTCTGTCTGGAAAGCAGAGTGCAACTGCCTATTCTGCCTATTAGTTGCAGCACTCATCAAGTTGTTTCTAGCAGTAAATTCTAGTGTATGATATTTTTTTTATGGAATCATAGAATCACCAGGTTTGGAAAGACCTCCAGTCCAACCATCCACCTATCATAATATTTCCTAAACAGTGTTCATCGGTACAACATCTAAATGTTTCTACAATACCTCCAGGGATGTTGAATCTACTAACTTCCTTGGCAGCCCATTCCAGCACCTGATCACTCTTTCAGAGATGAAGTTCTTTCTAAGGTTCATCCTGAATCTCTCCTGATGCAATTTGAGGCCATTCCTTCTAGTCATATTGCTAGTTTCATGGGAGAAGAGGCTGACCCTCATTCTCCACAACCTCCCTTCAGGTAGCTGTAGGGAGTGATAAGGTCTCCCCTGAGCATCCTCTTCTCCAAACCCAGTTCCCTCAGCTGCTCCCCATACTTGTGCTCCAGACCCCTCACCAGCTTCATTGTCCATCTATAAATGTGCACCATTGATTTTCCTGTAGTGAATGGCCAGTGTTTGAGGTGCAGCCTCACCAATGCTAAGTACAGAGGGATGATCAATTCCCTTCTCCTGCTGGTGACGCTATTTGTTACGCAAACCAGTATGCCATTGGCCTTCTTGGCCACCTGGGCACACTGCTGAGCTGGGCTCACATTCAGCTGAACGTTGACAAACAACCCCAGGACCATTTCCTCTATACAGTCTTCCATTCACTCTGCTCCAAGACTGTACCATTGCCTGAGGTTGTTGTGGCCAAAGCTCAGGACCTGGTACTTGGTCTCGTTAAACATCACGCTCTGGCCTCAGCCCAGCTATCCAGCCTTTCCAGATCCCAAGCAGATCAATAATTTCTCCCAACTTTTTGTCATCTGCAAACTTACTGAGTGTGCACTCAATCCCCTCATCCAGATAATAGGTAAATATATTGAACAAGTCAGACTCCAATGCTGAAGTCTGGGAAACACTATTTGTGACCAGTTGCTGGTTGGATTTAATTCCATTCACCACTACTCTCTGGACCCAGTCATTCAGCCAGCTCTTCATCCAGCAATGGGTGTACCTGTCTAAGCCATGGGCTACCAGGCGAATACTGTGGGAGACATTGTCAAAGGCTTTGCTGAAGTGTAGATAGACTGCATCAACAGTCATTTGTGTCAGTACATCAATATATCACTTGTTTGTTATCAGGTGCATGAAAAAGGTTAGTTCACATCTTTCTCACAAATGCCAATGATTTTCCTGAGGAAAAATGGCTGCCACTATCAATATAAAAAAAAAAAAAAAATAGAAACATACTATTACCTCAAGGATGTACCATGTACAAAGCAAGTTCTTGAGAATGACTGGAAGAATGCTGTCTAAAAGCATAAAGTTGAATAATGCCCATAATTCTGAAGAAATGGAAGTCCATGTGGGTTGGAGAAGTCACATACTAGAAAGAGCATCTCTGTGTTACTAGAATAGTATTCTGTAGTGTTGCTGATGAAGAGCACTGAGATCATGGGATTGCCATCTTACAGTCATTTTAAATCTCAGTTAAGTGATAAAAAGGAATGAAATATCAGGTAGGAATCTGTCAGAACACCAGATCTACTCATCCACAGTCTGTGCGATATTTTGTTCTAGAGCCAAATGTTGTTTAGGCTCGGTGCCAGAGATCTAGTGTAGTGATTCATTATTAGTATGCCCAGGGTAAATGAAAGCCTACTACAGCTGTGCACATATTGATTGAAAGCCCAAGTACTGCTGATGGAACTACTTGCTCCCAAGAGTTTAAATCGGTCTAAAACTGGATTCCTGAGGATATTACTAACATTCTGTTATACATCTTAGGCCCATGCAGACATGTAGCTATCTGTCCACTTGATGAAACACAGAAGTTTTCAACAGAAATATCTAATCTGATATTAGCCCCACCAATTCATATGCAGCTTAAGTTCCAATAACTAATTACAATGCAATGTGCTATAAACTAAGCTATGTTCTTGCAGATATCTAGTACTCATCAATGATACTGTAAAGCCTTCTGCTTATGTTTTTCATTCCTTTATATAAAAGGCCATACTAAAATCTATTCCTTTAATTAAAAAATGTTGAAGCAAGTATCTATAGCGACAGGAAGTAGAAAGTATTTTCAGAAAGTATTTCAACTTTGCTTTTTTTTTTTTTTTTTTTTTTTTTTTTTTTGTATGCAAAAGACACATCCATAACAGCATCATTTTCTAGCAGGCAAATAACTAAATTGCAAAACTATTTAAGAGAAAATTGTTAATAATTAATTGCATGCTTTAATGCTCAGCTTCCAAATGTGGACATAATGGTATTTAAGGTTAAGTTTATGTAAGAGAGTAATAACATCTGAAAAAGACTATTTTTAAAATTTACAAAAAAAAGCTTCCAACATCAGCAAAACATGGGAAAAAAACATTAGTTGCTTTGACTTTGCAGTCTATATATATTTACTGGAAGATCTGCTCATAAATAAACACATATTATTTTGAGAGACTTACCTATTGCTGAAGTAGTGACTGGTCATTTGTTAAAAGTTGCGGAACAGAGGAATAATTTATAAATGTGCAACATAATTATGAAATATCTAAAAATTACAAAAATACAAGACGGGAAGATGAGAGAAGGAGTAGAGATGGGCACAAGTCCACAAGTTCTGATTTATTTTTGTATTTACTTCATGTACCTTCATTTGGAAAGGTTAAATTACTATAAACGAATATCTCTGAGGCCTTGTTTCCAGAGAAAGCAGGTTATGAAGGAATGGAGAGAAAATTCTCATCAAATGCCATTCTTGAACCATTTAAGACTATAGCTTTGCATTCAGATTTTTTTCATCAGAAAATTTACTTTGTACATTTGCTTTCAGTAAACTGATTATATTACCTATAGCTTGTCACAAGACATAGAATTTGTCCATTCTGTCAGTAAGTTTCCTGGAAAATACATTATGCAACATGTGGAAGGATTGGTTCTGATGTTTTCTTGGTTTTGATACATGTCCCAGTTTGGAAAGAGAAATCTCTCAAATATGGAAGCAAAAAAGTCCTCAACAACACCAGTACAAAGATAAGTTTCAAAGCTATAGAAACATCTCATGAAAATGGTGGGATTAAAATAAAATTTCTTCAATTTGAAAAAGTTATTACTAAAAAGAGGCATCAAGCTGAAAAACTACACCAAAAATGTATCTCACTAGAATTAACATATTTTTTAAAGTGTTATTCATTTCCAAATGACCACTGTTCACTTGATGAACAATTGAATAGTGGGGAATTTGAAATAGAATCTTTGTCAGTATGGGATTTTTCTTCTGCCGTGATAAAAAATAAACTCCATTACATCTATCAATGTAGTCAACATGAAAGTTAATGTAAATTATTAACTAAAAGTAATTATGTGTGGAATATCAACAAAGTTTAATCCAAGAATCATATTAGGGTTCAGGTCCCTATATTTTAATAAAAATATGTAAGTGGTTTTCTAAAACATTTTAAGGGCTATGATAGATACTGACACAGCAATAAGAGTTTTTAATGAAACAACTTGGAAACACTACTGAATTTTGAGGGCTCTCTTAGTAATGATTGTAGGTAAGTCATTGACTTCTATGATTTCACAGCAAGTCATTAAACTTTAAGAAACTATTAATAATTTATTAACAAAACTATGAAAAATAGGATCTTAACAGAAAAATGTAACCAGTGAATTATTCAAATTAGCAAAATAAGGCAATTCCTTGAACAGTAAGAATTAGAGTCCATTTAAGTCAGGAGAAGTGGACCTGTTAATGTCAACTGATTACGTAGTTCTTAAGACAAGCTTAAGTCTGCTGTTCTCTCATTAAGTAGAGAGCTAGAGATCTTAATGCACTGAACTGTAGAAAGCCTCTGCATAGTGAAAAACATTATTCTTCTGGTATCACAAAAGGAATTTGGAGGTGTGGAGAGGTTAAGTGATTCGCAAAGGCCATGGAACGGATAAGCGGCAGAGCCAGGAATAGATCTGGTATGTCATGACTCCCGTACAGTAACCACAGAACCATCTGGCTTGTCAGAATAAATACACATTTAATTATGTGATGTTCTAAGGGCAAACAAAATTGTCAGCATAGGTTAAATGTCATCTAATAATTTGTCCTCATTGCAGTTCATCTATAACGAGCAATTGTGTGGCTGATTTTTTATTTGTTGCATCACCACTTCTGTTACATGATTGTTAAGAAAAGAACCATCATCTGTGTACTTGAGTACAAACTCAGACAGAGTAGTGCTGGTTAGACTGTGCTTTATTTGGAAGTATAGACAAAAGCCTCTCTCAGTCTACTTCACTGCTGCCCAAGTAACACTGAATCTCAGTAACTCAGATCACTTGCATTTACTGCTCTGTCATTTGTTAAATGTATTTTCTAACTGGGAAACAAAACTCACCTGATTTTACTTAAGACTTTCCAACTTGAAATTCTGTTGGGCCTCTCTCCAGTATTGACTATCTGTCAGACATGGGATCACTTATACAGATCTATATGGAGTACTGACCACTTCATGGATATATTTATCTTAAATTGGCCGAGTTTGGATTTGAGATACAAATTCCAAGCTCCATAATATCAGAATCTTTCCTGTATGTCTCCCTTTCTGCCCCTCCTCTCATGTTGCTCTCTTAGTAACAACTATTACTAATTAAACAGTCTTTAGCTGAGGAGCCAGCTTTAATAGCTGGGTAATTCTTAACTCATTTTACATTAAAATAATAAATTTCAGGGCATGTTTTCCCAACATATTCTTCTTGGCAGTAACTTTGCCTTTCTAACCTTTACTCCTACGTTCTCCTCTTTATAAAAGTTACCTTGATGACAGATGTATTTTTCCAACTTCCCTGTGCACCTCAGAACATCTAATTCACCTTCAGAATATCAAAGCGTCCATAAAATGTTCTGCAGCATTAACAGTACAGGAAAGACCGTACAAAAAAATGAAGGGAGATGAGCTTCAGGTGTTGAATTATCAGAAGTTATAATGACTTGTTTCAACTGATTACCTGACTTACAGTCACCAGTAGCAGCTGGGCTATAGGTCTAAAGTGACCTTTCTACTGTTGTTTCTTTTTGTGTATGTGAAGTTCAGGCAAATGCTGTACAGAATTTCTCAGAAAAGGGAGAGAACTTCAGACTCTTGTTAAGACAAACTATTGTTATATATATAATATTGCCAACCACATTCTACCTCAGTGATAATTACCAAAGAGTATGAGAACATACCTGCAATCATAAAGTAAATTAAACATATAAATAAGTTTCATGCAAGCAGTTGCAAACAAAATGAGAAGAAAAAAAAAAAAAGAGCACAAGAGAGAAACAGAAAGGTGGAATGAAAACAGAGATTCAAAATTGAAATGTGATGAAAGACTTTGAAGATCCTCTATCCTAATTGATGCAACTTACAGAAAAAAAAAAAAAAAAAAAAAAAAACAAAACTGGAAGGGAAATGAAAAGAATAATTTTAAGATATATATTGATTCTGCCTGCCTGCCTTTGCTGTTGCTTTGTAATTATCCAGTTGGGTTGTTCAATTGTCCAGAAGGACAAAATTCATTCTCAAGTTTCATTCTCACCTGGCCTCTTCTCCCTTTCTGCAAGGCCCTTTGACAACTTATTAAAGGCTAGGCACTGTGACCTGCTGTAGACAGCAACATAACTGTACAGTTTTGGCCAGCAGTCTAGACAAAATCTTCCAGGTGAAAACTTTGTCATAGAGATACTGGAACTGGACACTGGAGACACCTACATCCCCTAAATACGACCTTTGAGAAAAGTGAATGGACTTTTCCTCCTCATCCTTCTTTGATGCCTGTTTGCAATCCAACTTTCTATCTCATTCAAATTTAGTCTGTGATACTGCTATATTCGCAAGTTAACAAATCTTACTGTCAGAGCCTCCAAGTGCTTTCTTCTTTCCCTGTGCCCAACAGTGTGACTATGCACTTTGATTTCTGGAGGTTGTAAAACACTCAGAATTACTTAGAATTACTTCAAATCTGCAAGAAAGACACAGAGGCCCTGGAGCAGGTTCAAAGAAAGGTGACAAAGCAAGTGAGGGATCTGGAGCGTAGGCCTTTCGAGGAGCAGCTGAAGGAGCTGGGATTGTTCAGTCGGGAGAAGAGGAGGCTCAGGGGAGATTTTATTGATTGTAGCGAGCTGGGGTTCAGCCTCTTCTCTCATGTAACTGGTGATAGAACTAGAGGGATTGGCTTCAAGCTGCACCAGGGGAGATTTAGGCTGGATGTTAGGAAACATTACTTTTCTGAAAGAGTAGTCAAGCACTGGAATGGGCGTCCCAGGGATGTGGTGGATGTGTTCAAGGAACGTTTGGATTTTGTGTTGAGGGACGTGACTTAGTGAGTAACATCGGTGATAGGTGGATGGTTGGACTGGCTGATCTTGAAGGTCTTTTCCAACCTTGGTGTTTCTGTGATTCTGTGAATTCTTTTTCCCATTTCCTTTTGGTAACTTCTGTTTCAAGGCTTCAGCTTTTCTTTGAGGTAGCTAGGACAGGATTACTTTCTGACTACCAAACAACAGATGTATTTGTGTCAAGTCACAACTAGTAGAAAGCATATGCTGCAAACTCTGATAAAATACATTTCCAGAACATTTGTTAGGCTTTAGTAGTCTAAACAGTAAGAGACCAACTGAGGAATATGAATCAACTGAATTTTCTTGATTAGAAATGGAGTTGTCAACATCTGCATTCTCTGCAAGCGAGTTGAAATTTGAAAGTGTATGGATGTGTGCATCTATATATATTTTGCTATATTTTGAGAGATGATTTATCCTAGGTGGCTACTAAAAGAAATGAAAAAAAAAAAGGAGGAAAAAGAAAAATATGAAAAAGAATAAGAGATGGCTATAGCACACACTCAGCTAAAGGGTCTTTCAATAATGCAACAACATAATGCAACTTCATTTTTGTGGCTTCTTTCTCTGATTGTATCCCAGAATGCTTTACAAGTTTAAATAATACAAGACTATGGATATTACTTTGTGTAAATTACAGACAAGCACTGGCACAAGGATGCTGCATGAAGAATATATTAAGGAGAAGAAAGGCCACTAATGAAGAAAATAGAAGAGGGAGAAAAAAATCAAGAGATGCAGGCAGGGAAATGAAGACATGTTTGCAGTTGAGACCCAAAAAGAGACAGAGAATTGATGAGACAGATACTGGAACTCTATTCCAGATGGCAAGAGATTATGTACAGGGACATGAGGAAGCTGGTGTTAAGTAAGCAGAGGGAGAAGAGGGGGAGAGGAGTGGAAGGCCTGGAATGCTCTAACAAGGCAGACATTTCGCAGCTGGTGCCTGAGATGAATGGGAAGCTTGGGGATTCTTCTGGAAACAGAAGGAATATGAACTGGTTGCTTTGCTACAAGTACAAGACAGTGGACAACATTTTTCTTGCTGCCAAGGAATACAAAAGCCTAAGCCAGAATCTATATTTAAATCCAAGAAATAGGGACTTGGTCAATAAAGAAAAAGCAATAGCCTATCTTCAGACATTATTTGCTAAGTCCAGGTGCAGATCCCAAAGAAGTAGATACAACAACTCTTATTTTAAAGGATGCTGATCTGGTGTGGCTCTTTAAATTCCTTTGCTATTCCTGCTCTGCCTCTTCTTGTGATTTTCCTGTGACAGTATGTTGTCTAACAGACAGTAAATATATTCTGTACAATTTGTGTTATCAACATTTTTAACAACTGTTGAACATACAAGCCTTGCTGTGCACAAGGTATTTGCACTCACAGATTTGACAGATATCTTTAGGTCCATTTGTTCAATGCTGGTTCTGCTGGAGTAGAGCCAAAAGATGTTAAAAAGGTTTGGTTAGGAAGGTTTGTTTCCTAACTCATTAACCCTGACTTCACTAAATATTACCCTCCCAAAGCTTTTGTCCTATAACACTAACAGTAGCACATTTACTTAATATTGCTTCTGTGCTGATGAGGTTATGTCTCAATACTATAGAACAGCTTATTTCTCTGATCAAAAGAAAATGGCATGCTGCATCATAGAGCCTGAGTCTGAGGTCTCATGAAATTTTTTTGAGAGCTACAAGAAAGAAGGGGACAGAATTTTTAACAGGATCTGTGGTAGTAGAACAAGGGGAAGTGACTTCAAGCTTAAAGAGGTTGGACATAAGGAAAAAGTCTTTTACAGTAAAGATTGTGAAGCCCTGGAATGGGTTGTCCAGAGATGTAGCTGTTGCCTCATCCCTGGAGACTTTCAAGGCAAGGCTGGATCAGACCCTGGGCACCCTGATCTAGCTGTGCACATCCCTGTTCATTGTAGGGGAGTTGAACTAGATGATCTTTAAATGTCTCTTCCAACTCTAAAGATTCTATGATTCTACGCTCCTATGATACTTGTGCCACTTACTCTGATCCAGCCTTAATCCCAAACTCAGCAAGTCATTTTTGTCCAACTCAGTCATTCCTGTGCAAGATAAAATCTTCAGAAGAGGAAGAGTTAAAAGTAAATTCATTTACATAGGCATGTATTTACAGAATCAGAATGGCTGCTTCAACAACTGGTCTGGGTGTAAATCTAGTGCTCACTACGTCTATAAAATCCACTATTATGAAGCCAAAAGGCTATAAATTAAGTCTTTGTTTCTGGATCAAAAGATAAAAATTCTAATACAATGTAAGAAATTGTTATTAAAATATCCCCTTGAGCTCCTCAAGTCTTCAGACAGCAAATCAAAACTGGACTAACTAATCAGTTTATTTATTTTTTTCCGGTATGCTCAGAGATCACTCATTTGTTCTCAGACTGATGTAAATGTAAATTGTATGTCAAGGAATCATGCCAAGATGTGCTCTAGGCAGATGAAAGTGAAGAAGAGGAGCCAAAATTCAACAGACCTGATGAACTCACCTGTGATATTAGGTATAGATACTTTGCATCAAAACACTTCTTTCTTTTGTCAGAGAGGTAAAATACTAGCTGTTGGGCCACATACTTGTCAAGTGATTTTGCCGTAAAGTATAGTCATACTCTGGTAAAAATAATTTCCAAAGAGACAGGCAGACTGCAGTAATGTCTTGAAAGTTTATCTTTCTTCTTTTACTCCTCATGCTGCAATTGTCCATTTTATGAACACTAAGTTTCTCTTCCAGTGTTTAACAGTTACATGCAAAGTGTTACTGACTGACTCATAACTCAGAAAGAAGGAATCATAGAATCATAGAATGGCCTGGGTTGAAAAGGACCACACTAATCATCTAGTTTCAACCCCCCTGCTATGTGCAGGGTCACCAACCACCAGACCAGGCTGCCCAGAGCCGCATCCAGCCTGGTCTTGAATGCCTCCAGGGATAGGGCATCTACAACCTTCTTGGGCAACCTGTTCCAGTGCATCACCACCCTCTTTGTGAAAAACTTCCTCCTAATATCTAACCTAAACCTCCCCTGTCTCCGTTTAAGACCATTCTCCCTTGTCCTGTTACTATCCACCCCCATGAACAGCCATTCCCCTTCCTGTTTATATGCCCCATTCAAGTACCAGAAGGCTGCAATGAGGTCTCCCTGGAGCCTTCTCTTCTCCAAGCTAAACAATCCCAGTTCCCTCAACCTTTCCTCATAGAGAGATGCTCCAGCCCTCTGACCATCTCAATGGCCCTCCTCTGGACCCGCTCTAAGAGCTGCATGTTCTTTCTGTACTGGGAGCCCCAGACCTGGATGCAGTACTGCAGATGGGTCCTCACAAGAGCCGAGCAGCAGGGGACAATCACCTCCCTCTCTCTACTGGCCATCCCTTTTTTAATGCAGCTCAGAACACAGTTGGCCTTCTGAGCTGCAAGCACACACTGCTGGCTCATGTCCAGCTTCTTGTCCACCAGGACCCCCAAGTCCTTCTCCGCAGGGCTGCTCTCAAGGAGATCTTCCCCCAATTTGTATAGATACTTGGGATTGCCCCGACCCAAGTGCAGCACCCTGCACTTGGCCTTACTGAACCTCTTTAGGTTTTCACAGGCCCACTTCTCCAGCCTGTCCAGGTCCCTCTGCATGGCTTCCCTTCCTTTTAGTAGGGAACTGGAAGGAGCAACTGCACTGCTCAGCTTGGTGTCATCCGCAAACTTGCTGAGGGTGAAGTTGACGCCATCGTCTGTGTCACTGATGAAGATATTGAAGACAACTGGTCCCAGGACTGACCCCTGAGGGACACTTCTTGTGACTGGACTCCACCCTGACACAGAACCATTGATCACAACCATTTGGCTGCAACCAGCTAGCCAATTCCAAATCCACTGAACAGTCCCTCCTTCAAATCCAGACCTCTCCAATTTAGAGAGAAGGATGTGGTGAGGGACTATGTCGAACGCCTTGCAGAAGTCCACGTAGATGACATTCACCACCCTTCCCCTGTTCACCAAAGTCATCACTCCATCATAGAAGGCCACCAGATTGGTTAGGCAAGATGTTCTCTTGGAGAAGCCATACTTGGCTGTATCAAGTCATCTCTTTATCTTGTATGTACCTTAAAAGCTTCTAGGAGGACGTGCTCCATGATCTTCCCTGCCACAGAGTTGAGGCTCACCGGCCTGTAATTCCCGAGGTCTTCCTTTCTCCCTTTCTTAAAAATGGGAGTAGTTTCCCTTTTTGTAGTCACTGGGGACTTCACTGTACAGCCATGATTTTTCAAATATGATGAAAAGCAGCTCGGCAACCACATCAGACATCTCATTCAGAACCTGAGGACTTGGACTTGTTCCACAGTTACAGTGGGACAGAAACCATTCCCCACACGCTCACCTGGAGGCTCATGGTCCTGGCAGACATAGGAAGCCTGACCACCCATGAAGACTGAGGAAAGCATTCACTGAGTACCTTAGCTTTTTCTATGTCTGAGGAGGCCAACTCTGCATTACCTTTCATCAGAGGGGGAACACTCTCCTTGGCCTGCCTCTTCCTGCCTACGTACCTGTAGAACCCCTTCTTGCTATCTTTCATATCCCTCATCAAGTTCAGCTCCATCTGTGCCTTGGCTTTCCTAATCCTATCTCTATACACATGGACAACAGCCCTGTATTTCTCCCAGGATACACAACCCTGCTTCCACTTTCTGTGCATTTCCCTCTTTTCCCTCAGTTTAAGCTGCAGGTCCTTGCACAGCCACAGTGGTCACCTGCCTCCCCTGCTCGACTTCTGCTGGGGAATGGAGAGTCATTGAACTCTCACACAATACAACAGTTGATTTTTATCTAATAAAGAGAAGAAACAATAAATGTGTATGTCATTTTTCCCATATATTTTAAGTCAAATTGGTAAAGATATGGTTGGTATCTGATGCAGGATTTATGCATATACAGAAGAATACTTCGAATATTACATATGCAACAAATATATCCACCAGGGACATGTCACAGAATGTTCACATTGCAAAATTATATCTGCATTTGCATTGCTTTTCTTATAAATGACCTGAATGTGTGTCTAAGGATATACTTTTCTCACTGGTCATACGAAATAACTAGACATAAAAATAACAACTAACTTGACTTCCCATGTCTACAATCAGCATTTCGGCAGGAGTTATGAGTCTTGCAGCATTTCTTAAATGCTGTTTGTCTTGAGATTCTAGCAATGGGAGAAACAAGTGAAAGAAATTAAAATGATCCCTAGGAGCTATCTGACCACAGACTCTGAGGTTTTAGACCAGTGGCGTCTCTGATAAAGATGTGGAGGTCTTCCAATAACCAATTCCAACATAAGAGGGAGCAGCACCTTAAATTACATTTTTCATCTGAACAAAGTAAATAGGTTTTAGAAAAAAAGCAAGAAAGGTTCTGGTGTTTAATTGGTTTGGCACACACAGACTAGCTAAACTATGTGCCTGGTAAAGCTCAAATCTTCAAGTGTTGTCCCATGTGTTGAGAACATAATACTCTGAGAGCTTGGACAGCTAGTTTACATTAACTAGTGGAATTAAGGCTGACAAGGTGTGAATCAAGTCAGTGCTTAGAGAATATAAGGGATTATTTTGTCCTAATCTTTCTACTAAATTCACAACAACTATAAGAAGAATAGAAATCCTTGAGATTTTTACCCTACAGATAACACTGTAAATTCCAGTGCATGGCTTAAAGTTCACTTAGAATCTTAAGTGGGGATATAAAAAGACTTAAGTGATGCCTACTCTATTTCTTTAGAAGCATGAATTAAATATTCCTAGGTCATTATTTTCAGAACTATTTCTACATAGAGAGAGAGAGACCATTACAGTGATGAAAATACAAGGAAACTACTGCTGAGAGGAACATGTCGACACACTGGAGAAGAATTCAGAGGATCTATGGAATTTTGAACAAATCACAGTATTGCTCCCAGTGTTCCTTCCCATCTGAATGTCTATATTTCACAGACATAATTAAACTGGCATGATATCTAAAGGCCTTTGGAAAGCACTGTCCAAAAACTTTGTAGAAAAAGTGAATGTTAGCACAAGCAGTAAAAGATGAAAGAAAAAAAAAACATTTTTAATATAAAAATATGAATTACTTCAAAAGTATTTGCAGAAATTTCCAAGCACTTCAAAGGTATTTATGAAAGGGATTGTTTTATTTGCAAGGAAGTTGTCAGAGTGCCACAAATACTAAAGAAGACATTGCACAGCATCTCTGGGAGAAAGCAAACATTTGTTGCTGCCTCTTTCCATCACTGCTTTCATTGTGGCAACTCAGCGGTCATTGGATTCCTTGGTGAGCTGCTTCAACTCATTAGGCGAAATACATTTTTAAATGAATAAAATAAATAAAAATATTGCAAATAAACAAACAAGCAAATCTCTTGAGTTTGGGGGTTTTCTGCAGGACTATTGAGTTGATTCAGATCAGAAAAATCCAACAAAAGGGAGAAGTGGAGCTGTAAGTATGTGTTCAAGGATCTGAGGAGAGGAAAGTAAAAAATAATTATTTTCCTTTTATAGGGAGGTAGAATTACATTTCAGTTTTGTATCATGCAATTTCACTCTTACATGTTTCACTGAAAAAAAATATCCTTGGAAATGGTGTGGCTGCAACGTTGAAAGTTATTCACAGATATAAGCAGGGTCCTATCACTGTCACAAAAAAAAGAAAACAACAAAGAGCCTGCCCTCTTGCTCCCCTTCTGAGGAGCTGTAGGTTGCCATGAAGTCTGCTTTCAGCCTCCTCTGCTCTGATTTGAACAAACCAAGAGACCTCAGCTGCTCCTCATGTGTCTTTCCCTCCAGATTCCTCCTTATCTTTGTAGCCCTGCTTTGGACAATCTTTAATAATTTTACGTTCTGCTTATGTTGTGGTGCTCAGACCTGTACCTAGTGTCCAAAGTAATGCTACACTGGCACAGGGCCTGTGTCAGGGGAGAGTCAGGTTGGATAACAGGAAGATGTTCTTCACTGAGAGATTGGTCAGGCACTGGAACAGGCTCCCCAGGAGCGTGGTCACAGCTGCAAGCCTGCTGGAGTTCAAAAAGGATTTGGAAATTGCTCTCAGTGATATGGCTAAATTTTTAGGTAGTCCTGTGTGAAGCCAGTAGTTGGACTGGATGATCCCTGTGGGTCTCACAACAGAGAATATTCTGTGATTCTATGGCAGTGCCTAGCAGACCAACAATCTTGTTGAATTCAATCTACAGTGAGGCTCCTAAGAATGTCCATTAATTCTGTGACTAATTTTTGCCTGATAAGTCTATCTTGTTTGAGTCATTAAAATACACCTTACAGACATAAAAATAAACAGCAGGAAAAAAAGACTAACTTGCAAGAACATGGAAGAAATACTTCAGCGTCCATGGAATGAGCTGACTCAGAAGTGACACATATATGATTCAGGAATAGAACATTTACATTACTTGTGTCAAGGATATTGCAAACATCAAACTAAAGTTAATCCAAATTAGTCTTACATGAGCAGAGTCCAGCTGTGAAGAACCTGGCTTACTGAACCATCTTCATCAACATGCTTTAGAACCTATAGAGAGAGTGGCTTGAGGAGACAGAAAGAATTCCAGCTCCAATCTTGAATTATTTTCTCTTAAGAGAAAATATTCAGCCTTAAACACACAAGCAAAGATCAAAAAGGAGACCAAACAAAAGCAGTATCATAAATAGGTTCTCGTAACACTTTTTAGCTCTGTGGAGTGATTATATCCTATTTACTTTGACTTCTTGCAGATCTGTTATTGTATTCTACAGGGGGAAAAAATAAAGCTCTTTAATTATTCTTCCACACTTTTTGCCGGCCAGACCCTATGTCTTGGATTGAAATCAATGTTAATGGTTTTTGAGACTCCAGTATAGATATATTTTTTAACTGATGTCTCCTCTTCCTCCTCCTGATCCAGTTCTCATTTTCATTATATTCAAAAACACACTGACGATCCACTCAGATCTGATCAATTATTTTAGCTCCTTTCTGTAATAAATAAATTTAATATTGCTTTGCTGGCACAATTTAATTGCTGGCACAAACGTCTGAAATTTGTGAAGAACAGCTGAGCCGCAGTGACAGAAAGCAGGTGGTCTGGTAGCTGTTAAGATCCAAGTGGCAAGCAAACTAAAACAATGCAGGCTACTGGGTGGATTCATTACTACAATTTTGTTGTTTGATTCTTTTCCTTATCCATCAGCTGTAATTTTTATTCTGTTTGACAGGGCAGTGGCCATTACAGCCTTCTTCTGTGTGACTATTTATAGCTATGGAGAAGGCACATACGTAAGAAACTGCCAGGCGAGGAAGGAAGAAATGGAGCAAAACTAGTCAATGTATCCAGAATGACAGTGAAAAAATTTCAGATGCTGAAGGTAAAGCTTAAAGAGAACAAATATATAAGCATTTCCATATAAACAGATGATGAAGAAAACACTCTGAGGGTTGTTACATAGAAATAAGCCTTAATTTCTATTACATTCTGCTTTGTAACTCTATTTCCTGATGGTCATTGAGGGTGCAGACTATGTTTCCATTCATTAAGGTGCCATTTTTGTACTTCCTGTCTTCTACAAAAACTTGATAAGAAGTAGATGGCTCTGTTGCCTGTTTCTGTAGCAGACTTGGCTGGAATTAATTAGTACTTTAAACATTAAGTAGATAGGGACTGGAAACGTGATGATTGCTGGAAACCTGCAGAAAGTATGACAGAAACTATGAGGCTTGTTTCCTTAGGTCTAAAATCTGCAAAAAGTTTCAAGAATAAAGGAAAGAGATTTTAGAAGGTAGCTAGTGAGTAATGTAGGAATACATTTTTTATGTGTACATTTATTTTCTTGCAAAAGATGAGAAATTGGGAGATACTTTCAAAAGGACTGTCCATTCAATGGAGAAATGTAATTGATGTATTCATGTATGACTACATAGAGACATAACATATACATATATGTACATATAAATATACATCCACATAATAGATAAATACTGTTCTCAAACAACAGCTATTTAACCTTTTATCCTTACTGTACTTGGAGAGGAGCAGCTCAAAAGAAAATAAGGAGAAGTTA
The DNA here is from genome assembly GCF_019238085.1 of Lagopus leucura. Classification (NCBI taxonomy): domain Eukaryota; kingdom Metazoa; phylum Chordata; class Aves; order Galliformes; family Phasianidae; genus Lagopus; species Lagopus leucura. Next base: position 19,902,458 of record NW_024962335.1, read on the forward strand.
AATCATGTTCTGTCTACAGTAGTTTTGCTTCTTACATGGTCCTGGACATAACCAGAGGTGGATTTACCATAACCAGAGATTTACCCTCTGTGTTAACACTGCCTCTTGTCCCAAATAACATTTCATGCACAGTGGTGAGAAACGTGCTTTTTCCATATTCTCCTATGAGCTCTATGTCTGCATGTAGCCATGCTCACAGCTAGTTCAGGGTATAGCTGCCATTGTGGTATTTTTGGTATCATGAACAGGAAGACAAGTTCCTTGAGGCAAGGAGACTGAGATGTGTGTTTGCTTGGGTAGCTCCAGAGGAGGTTCGTAGATCTACAGATGATTTTCCCTGCATAGCAGTGAAATGAATCACATTTCCCAAGAACAGAAATATCCAAATGCAAATCCTGTAGGAGTATTATGAAACATTTTACTTGCCATCAGCACCACATAGAGAACAGGAGGCCTTAGTTTCTCACTGTCTTTCAAAGAATGTTTGTTGTGTTCTGCAATAAGAATACACTCTGCTAGAGGAGAAAAGTTAAGTAAAAGACTTCTTTTTATTCCACAGTATGCTTTAAAGTAACAATCATTGTTACTGTTACAGATATAGAAAATGTAGCTATGTCTCAGGATGCATTTTCCACCAGGTATTGTCTAAATATTTTATTTACTTCTAGAAGTTTTGCTGTCTTCTACATGAGCCAACAGGTGAATTTGTACAGACAAAGAAGCATAAGGAAGGCGTGATACAGAACTGCATCAGGCTCATAAAAAGTCACTTCAATATACCAGAGCAAGCCTGCTTTTTTTCTGCTGCTCACTTGGAATCTAATAGAGGACTGTGGGGTAGCTTTGCACAGGTTTCTGGATAGCCATTTCAAAACATAAGAGATTGAATGGAAGTTGACATTCATTTATCTAAAACATTAATAGATTATCTGGCTTTAGGTAAGCTTCCGCTCCCTTTTTTTTTTTTCTTTTTTTTTTTTCTTCATTACTTCTGCACTGGATCAGGATTATTCTAGACTGACCGAAGGAAAATTCTGCAGTTCAACAACCGATCAACATTTTTTCATTCTTTGCAGTTGGAGAGAGAAAAATCTTGATAATTTTTTAAATCCTTCTAAAACACAGACACCACTAACTCTAGATACAATTCCTAAGTAAAGGATACAACACAGGCATATAATGATGGGTAGTAAATGGAATAGAATAGCCATCAGAAGAAAAAACCAAACAGTATTCTTAAAATTCAAATACCTGAGTGGCAATCTCACCACAAAATTTGAGTATGTAAAAAAAACTGATGTGATGTAGACAGTTGTTTGTATACTGTTCTTCACTGCCTTTGTAAAGGATATCTTATACACTAAATTCATCAAATGTCCTTCGTTATGGAGATCTCACACATCAAAATTGTGTTTCAAGCTAATGAAGATGAAGAGGTAATCAAGGATGCTAATAATCACAGTAAGATGTGATAAATCCTGATAAAAATAGTGGTTGTAGACAATAAATTCATCCAGATCTGCTGGGTATGGCTTAGAGCCACCTGAGACAGGCTGACTGCCAGTAGTATTGAAGATAAGCATCCTCCAAGTTAATGACACTCATATAATAAATATAATCTTTTATCAGAGCATAAATTGTATGACCAATGCAAAATTAGGTTGCCTGAGTTCATGAACACGTGTGTTCAGATGGAGATCAAGAGAGATGCAAATAGAATTATGAATGCACCTGCAGGCTATTATTTTCCCTCTTTTTGGGTTCTCCAATCTTTGTTCAGCAGCTATACTCTCAGATGGCTGCTTAATCCTGAAACTGTGTGGCAAATTCAGGTTGTAATTTAAGGGCCATTTGGAAGTCAGTAATAAAAAATCAGCACATTTGTTTGGACTGAAGGCAACTGTTCTCATAGCCATTAATGCTGGCTTTCAATTCTCGGGTGAAAATGAGCAATCACTGAAGTTTTCATTATTCAGGATAGAGAACTGCTTCCCTATTACTAATGAACACTGGCCAGTATACAACCTATGAAAGAAAGTTCAGTCAATCTTTGTGTGCACCAGAGGACCAAGAATTCCTAAGGATTCTTCAGTAATTTTCTAAGAAAGTTTAGAGATTGGCATGCCATAACCAGCTAAACAACCATAGAGGGTTTACGCAGGGTGATCTTAGCAGAGATGTTGTCTTTGTTTCCTGAAGTTCTTGCTGGTTCTGGTCAAGGCGAAAGAAGAAGGACTCATTAGGGGAAAAACAACCCTGAAGCACAGTTATAAAAACCCCTTGTAGGATAGCAAAGTATTGAATAGTAATCTCTGTTGTGTTGAAACTAGATATCTAAAGGAGCTAAAGGTTAATCCCAACTCTGCAGATAGTGTAACTTCTGCTATTGTTGTGCCTATGATGAGAAGAGATGAGTATCCACACGGATGTATGAGATGCTTCACTCCTTGTCTCTGAGAAGAGTTTTCATCGAACATGGCGTTCATGGTGTCTCATGAGCACAGTCCCCATGGTGATCTTTTCCAGTATTCTTTATCTAGGGAAGAAATGCCTCCCTGCCCCCAGAGAGAGTGTTAATCATGTTGTGGGCCTTTTTCTATTTTTGTTTGGTTCTAATTTTAACACATGCTCGTGTTAATGTAATGAAAACTAGACACCGGTTTCCCAGTTCAGATGCTTCTTTTGGAAAGATGCCCTTTTCTTTTTCTTTTTTTCTTTTTTTCTTTTTTTTTTTTTTTCCATTCATATGATGCCATGAATTAGTTCTCTTCCCAGACTGAGTCCACCATGTTACCACATTCTAGAGAGTAGGTTAAGTTCCATGTTACTATAAAAGAGAAACCTGCACTTCCTAGATGTGCTAAGGAAAGTGGGACATTATATAGGATGATGCAAAAATAAAAGTAAACCAAAACCAACAGACCAAACAAAAAAAAAAAAACTGTCCTCAAGGCAAACAGGATTCTTGAAGCCTTATTAAAACACTTCAGAGAAAAAGAATTTATTTTTGACAGAGTTTTCTGAGCTGCTGGAAATCATTGCCATAGTGATAGATCTGTTAATTCATAGACTAATTTATAGGTAAATAATGATTATTTACCTATCTCTTGCATCTCCTTCACTTGGATACAGTACTGTAAATCATCAGGTAAATGGGTTTGTAATAATGTAAATGAAATAGAAAGTGCTCTGGACTTTTCAGAGTAGGAATGTTGGACAACTAATTTAGTATTAAAGGATTATTATCTTCTAATTCTACCCTTTTTTCCCCTTTTCTTTCTGAGAATGAGCAAAAACACTCTACATACTTAAAAAGGGTCTTGTTGGCATTCTGACAGCATAGCTCAAAAGGTGAATCATAGTAAGTGGTTCACTGATACATGGATTTCTGAGAATCTTACAAGTGCAATCAGGAAATGAGTAAAGTCTTCAATGATAGCTTTTTCAATTATTCCCAGCTACAATATTTACAAGAGAAAGTGAGAAAAGATACACATTAGCAGACCAATGAACATGTTTTGGGGATTTAATCACTTTAGTATCAATGCCACTTAGGCTCTTGCGCTCATAGCCTTCATTAAGTGTCTTTTGTTAACCATAATACCTCCCCATGACAGATGGCAGTGGAAACTTTTTCATCCTTTCCTTTTTGCTTTTTCATCCTTTCCTTTTTGCTGCTTTTTTGGCAGCAAGAACAGAGTTGGCTGACAGAATTCACTGTGTTTTTCTGTCCCGTCCTACATTGAGCATGTATTGAGAGAGGCAGAATGACACCAATACTGAACAGCCTTCGAGGGGTCGGGATCAAGCAAACCCTCTTAGAACTACTGTTAAGGATAACTGCAGGTGGGCATATGTTGCTATAATGTTTATATGAAGGTCAATTTTTTCTTCGAATAAAGCTACACTTGTGTCTATGGAATAGTATGAGTTCTTGAGCTCTAAGTACAGTCCTATAGCATCTAGTTCTCATATTATTTCAGAGGAAAATTAAGTATATCTTGCTACAAGCAAGAAATTTCTGACTGTTTTCTTTTTTTTTTTTTCTTTTTTCTTTTTTCTTTTTTTGATACACTTGGGATAAGTAGCTTCTTTGCTTTCTTCCACCATTCACATCCACCAATTCTTCCATTAGAATCAGTATTTAGGAAGCTGAACTTACATCAGGTGGTGTAAGACTCCAGGAAACAGTTTTTAACAATTCATAGCAGAAAGATGTTAAATAAGACTTTTGCTTGATTTTTCTTTCTATACTTTTTCGTTTTTCTATTTTTACTTTTAAAGAAAAGACTTCATATTTTTAATATTCTCAATTGGAGTTAGGAGTGCTGCTTCAAGAACCTCATTAGCATTCACTTTAGCAGCATACAATAAGATCTTACAGCTGTCCCCTCTCTATAGTATTTACCAAGGCAGATGTAGGAGTTATTACAAGAATGCTAATAAAGCAGATTTTCCATATCCAGTAGTCTGAGAGGGAACTTTCAAAGTCTATGATGCCTCTTTCAAGTCTCAGTGTTTCCAAATTATCATCACTGGTCCCTACTATGATTGTACTTGTGCATTTTACTTTGTTTGATGCGACATTTACACGCCTGCGTTCAATTCAAATAGTTGTTCTGTATCTGGCACTACTTAGAACTTCTCATTTTCAATTTGGTTAGACAGATTATCTTTTGCTTAGAAGATGGAAGTAAATTCTTTTATTGTATTTTATTATGAGAAAAAGACTAAGAAATATACTAGATAGTCTTTTTTTTTTTTTTTTTTTTTTTTTTTTTTTTTTCCAAAGAGACTGAAGTAATCAGATACACAATAAAGGTGAAAAAAGGGGAAAATTAGTTACCTACCGCTAATACTAGGCATGTTTAGATGTAAACACTCTTGGCATATTTCATCCTTTTTTGCTGAACAGTTCCAAAAGTATAGTTGTCACTAAGAAGAAAATAAAATTACATTTGATCTGTATTACGCTACACATGAACCATGCATTCCAAACTGTGCTTCACTTTGTTTACCTGTTTGTTTACTAATTTGTTTGTTTTAACCATAATACAAGTGACTTTGTCCTGACATCACAACTGATATTCAATTCACAAAAAGACACTGAAAAAAAAAATAATCATGTAATATTTAGGTTAATTTTTCACAAACAAATCTTCTTTGGAAAGACTTCTTAGAAGACTTCTTAGTACTACATACTATTCAGAGAAATACTATCTGTCTCAAAGAAGTCTTCATAAGAAACAGGGTGTTCTGAATACAAAATGTTGGACTATGACTTCTCCAAAGAGTTAGGGAAACCTACAGAATCAACCCAGTTTTTACAGACTTCATAAACAAAATGACACTGGGAAGACAAAAATGTAAATTCCATTATGAAGTTCAAACTGTGGAGGACAAATATTTTACTATATTTTACTGAAGTTAGAAACAAAGCATACACATATCTGTATCTATCTATCTATCTACACAAACACAAAATCAGGGAAGATTGCTCAGAGTTGCCTAGAGAAAATAAACATAAATGAATTTCCTATCAGATTTGGAGTGGACTCTAATAGCAAAATACATTTTGGAGACCAAACTCCTCCATATTTCCCATATGGATATATTAGATCCATCCTATAACAGGTATCTGAAAGATCTGCCTGTAATCCTTTGGCTGCTCTTGTACAGCTTATCAAGCCAATTAGATATTATTAAATTGAATTGAACTGAGAAATGAATCATTGGTTGCAAGCCAGCTCCTAGAGAGCAGGTGTCCACTTCAAATAAAACATTTCTACATTATTTTGGCATCACACCATGTTTTCGTTGTGTGACTATAATATGCCAGTCGAAGGCAGTTTCTGCCTTAAGATAAGCAGAATGAGGAGGGCACCTGAAATATCTATATCCAGTGAGTTATGATAAAGTCATTCCTGTACCTTTAAGGAAGCAAAATTCTCCACAAGTTCCACGTAGTAGCCTTGCCTTCCCAGATGGATGAATGTAACTTCAGACACAGATGAACTTTAGACACTGCCCTGCAATGAACAGGGACCTGATCTAGCTGAGCATGTCCCTGTTCATTGCAAAGGAGTCAGACTACATGACCTTTAAAGATCCTTTCCAACTCTAAGGATTCTGCGATCCTATCAAAAGCTAACAGGGTGGCTGCCAGGAATATTTCATGGTACTTTATAGATAAATAGCATATTTTAGTATACAATGCAAATGACTGAAATGTTATCAGTGACAAAGTTTGTAGAGCAAGATTTTTTGCTTCAGAAGAAAAAAGGATACTATAGAAAATAATCTATTCTTTTATGATCTCTAACCTGTAATTTTTTAAATTAAAATAATTTTAAAATTAGAACTAAATTAAAAACTAAATTTCTTATTCGTATGTTAAGTTAAAAAGAAAAAAAAACAAACCTCAAAATCTCAAAATACTTGTAACATTCTTACATTCTTTAAAGTTCTTCAATAAAATGTGACAACAAATTTATGCTAAAATAAAATAAAAAAAAAACTTTCAAGAACTTGTCTTTGGCTAACAGATCTTCTGAAGCAGAGATGGGTCAATAGTACTGCTATCAAAGTGTATTTGGAAGTAAACAACCAATCATTACTGTAAGTTGAAATGGTTAGCATCCAATTTACCTACTAACGTGTAGGTTGCAAGTGTCCCCGTGTGAACTAGATCTGCCTCTACTCACTCTTCATTTATCATGCAACACTGTGCTTACATTTGATGTGCACTTGGTAGTTATTCTGATGTAAATACAGAATTTGCATCAAAAGGGCTATTTGTGAAGGAAAATTACTTATGTCATTCTCAGCCATTATAAACCTATAGTGTCCCAATGAAAAATCATACTAGTCTAAGGAAAGAGACAGGAACACTCTCATTGTGAATATGCTGTCTAACACAGACAAAAGACTTGATTTCTCTTGTATATAACAACTCAAGCAGGAAGCACTGCAAAAAGGAAGCTAGGAGAAACCTGGCAAACAAGGTCTCAAACAAGCTAGGAGAAAGAGGGCTTGATCTCTGCAGAGGCAGTGGTGAATTGCCTTCCTCTGTTTCCAATTATAGTTGCTGTACTTCCTCTTATGACTATACATCTACTTCTCTAAGTTTGAACAACTTTGGTGATTGAAAAACATCAGCTTGAGCATGCATTAATTGACAGGTCAAACTCTGGGTAACACTGAGGGGACGCATGATCACCGTAGACCCTTGCTGAAGACTTCTGAATCTTCTAGAACACCAAACCATGCAGATGCAAGGGACCAACTAAACTATATCTTTTCTCTTGATCTACTTTTACTTCCTTTTCTTTGTTAGCCATTGCCTAATTTTGCCTTAATGTAGTTGATAAGGAAATAACACCTGTGGTGAGGTTCTCTTATCCACAGCACTTATGAATTGATGTTAGAAAGTTATCTACTATCATCTCAAAATAGTTGATTTGTTGTTGTGAGAAAGATCAATAAATTACTTTCATCCACTGTCATGACTTCGTTGCTCCTGCAACCCTGCTGAGCAAAGAGTGCCTTATCTGGGGGATTCCAAGTATTCACCTGTCCTCACTCATCTAGTGAGGTGAGACATTTACTTTGGTGTCATGAGTAGGATCCCCTGAATAAGAGGACAAAAGGAACATAGAGGGGAGATTGGCCAAGATTTAATTATCCGTGTCCAATTTTTCTGGCAGATGGTCACGACTTCCTGCGTTCAACCTAATTTTGACTATTCTCTCTCATTAGAGTTGCTGAAGAGCTATAAAGCATGCTCAAATCCAAAAAGGCACGGATTTGGGCTAAGGAAAATTGGCAATCTCTTTTAGTTGCTGTGGGTCAGATAAAAGAATTGGCAAAAGAAAGTAGGCTGAGGGCTGGAAAGGGGAAGGCGATAGTCTGTGGCACTTTAAGGGTGGTGGTAACAGCAGCACAGCAAGATAAATGTGTCGTGGACCGCACAGAAAGAGAAACAAATGAGTTGTTGCAAGAGTTAGTTATACAACAGAGAAACAAGTGGAACAGAAAAAAAAAAACAAAACAGCAGCAAACAGAAATAACAGTGAACAGTTTGCAGAGCCAGTTGCATAGTGCTTTTGTTAAAGAACAAGATTTGTGGCTGGAACTAGCTGAGCTGCAGCAGGAAGACCTTGAGAGTGGTTGTGGTTTTAGCAGTATGCCTAAGGACCAGGATTTAATTGATAGAGAAGTGACTTGTCATTACCCCTGGGGAGAAAGCAAAATTACATTATACAGACAATATTGCTCCTCAAATTCAACCACTTATTGAAACAGAGGATGGGCCAGAAGTTGTCACTAAATACCTCACAGTGCAATTGAACTGGCAAAATTGAAAGAAAACTATAGCTGACTCCCTAAGAGGCTGAGTATGTGTGGAGAGTCTCACTAACTGAAGAAGATACAATAAGGCTAAATGAGGATAAGGTTCAGGAATATTGGGGTCCTGGTGTGTTCCTGACCATGGAAGATAAGTGGACACCCAGGTCTCTAAATTAGCAAGCGGTATATTGTGGTGGAAAGCTAGACCACTAGAGAAAGGGGATCCAGTGGCCATTCCCACTTCAGAATTAGACCAAATAAAATGTGCAGAAAGCAGTTTGCCTTCAATTTATTTATGACAGATGTCTGGCACACCACCGGTTGTCCCTGATACTGAAAGCTGATCTGGATCAAATGACTCCTTTGATAAGGGGCTGTCCTGACCCTTTAAAGTTCTATGCTATCCATACTCAGGATTGCCTAAGGGCAGTGTTAGCTTTGGGGAGACAGATGGAACACACTCAAGCAGAATTTACCCTTACTTGGAGGAAAATTTCTCAAGAACTACTTACAACTGTAGTGTGTGATATCAGGAGGGAACCAACAGGAAGAAGCTGTAGCCAAGAGAATGGAGGCAGAAAACATAACTCAGACCACAAAGGAAGAATTCAGGATCAAATAGGAATCAACTCTGGATAGAAGATCTGGGTAAAGAAATCTCTAGAAAACTGATGGATAGCTTACCCTTCCCCAGCTTGCAATTATTAGTGGAAATATAGAAAGATTCTGGAAAGGGTTCTCCCTCAGAGAAGTGAGATACTGTCAGACAGGAAGCACTGTCTATTGTTTGCCAGTCAGAGAATGCCTGGGTGGGAAATCTGTCATGCTGTCCCTAGAATGGTGAGCCAGGGACTTGATCATGGTTTTATCTAAGGAAGCACACTGAAAATTCAAAAAATTTGTTGACAACTTTCTTCATTTTGAAAACCAATTCAAGTGAGGACTGAATTTTTCCTATTCTTGCAAGCAGAAGAGGAAGGAAACTGATCTTTGCCTGTCAAGAATGCCCTACTCAGGGGATGGCAAAGATTCACATCTCCTGCAACCCACTAAGTGGGATGGAACACGCTGATAAACATGTATGTCTTGCCATCTGTACTCTGGTATTCTGCATTCAAATAAAAAATAAGGTTTGCTAAGTAATTTTCATTGATCTAGTATTGTTATTTTGTTGTTGTTGCTATTTGTTATTTGTGCATTTATTTATGGAAAGCTACTTGTAATTTCCACATCCAGTGATTCAGGTATTTGACTTGATTTCAAATGGTTTGTGAGGAGAAGCCAACCACTGAGGACAGAGCCAGGGAACAAACTTAATTATCAAAACTAGAAGTGATGATAAAGAATTTTTCCTTTTTTTTTTTTTTTTTTTTTTTTTTCTTCCTGTTTTGTTTTAAATAAAAATGTTAATTACTCTATTTTTTTTTTGCATGGATACACTTAGGCCACCTTTCAGCTACCTACTATCAGTATTTATTAGAACATAATCTGAAACTGCAATCTTATTTTCATTTCGCTGTTTGTGCTTTACCTTCTCACTTATAATATGGACATGAATGTTAAGAGCAGTGGAGAATAAGAAACTACTCCAGCACTCATATGCTCATTTTGACACTCAAGTTCATCATTACTTAATCATAGATTATTCTTGTTTAAATGTTTGTCTCCTTTTCTTAATAATTCAGCAGGCAAAAAATAAGAAAATTCGGAAGTAGTTCACCTTTTAAGTCATTTGAATCTTCAGTAGCAAAAATGTTCATACTGAAATGCTCAACTAGCAATATATGATGGACTTTTTTTTTACCCCTCTTGCTACGAATTATCATTTATGTGCTAGTAAGAAAGGATGTGCGATTTTACTAAAATATGAATGGAATCCAAGATAAGGCAAAAACACATGGAAAAGAAAGAGAAACTAATGGTATATTGCAGAAGAAATATATTAGGGCAAGGGCATTAAGTTTAAAGAGAAAGTAAAACATGGATTCATGCAGAAGCTGTATTCAGAGGATTGAAAAAGATGAAAATTGATGGTAAAATCAAAAAGACACAGTAAGGGTGTGTAGAGTGACTACTAAAACCTAGGAAGGATTTCCAAGATATTGGTAACTGCCACTTTGACAACAAACTAAAAGACATTTAGAAAGAGACAGCTCTCCTTGTGAACCATTTGTTCCAAAAACCATCTAATCCATCATCAGAACAATTCTATCTTTCACACAGTACAATGATCTCTGTAAGAATCATATGTCACTTCTAGTGCTTCAAAGAAAAAAAATATTCTAACATCACAAACAGGATATCACCAACAGCAGAGTATGATCATGTCCACAGGTCACATCCAAGGATCACTTCCATGTCCACAGACTATTTCATGACCACGGGCCATGTGTCACATCCATAGGCTATGAACCACACTGCTTGTGCCATATTCACTTGTCTCATCCATGGATCACCTACCATATACAGAGTCCAAGCTACAATGCCATGCCCATGTACAGTCCATAGGCCATGTCCAAGACTAACGTCCAAGGTTTTTTACTATATAAATTCTGGATGAACTAGAATAGCTTATTTAATCTCCTCATTTCTCAGGTTTCATATTTGCAGAATGATCACAACTTCCCACATAGAATGAATGCTTTAAATTCTGTACAAGAGAAACAGTAAGAGATGGTTGACACAGCTGCAGAGCTCTTGTAGAATTACTTTCAGCATCTGTGGACTATACTTAAGCGAGAAGGGCCCAAGGGAGCTCCTTTATGGATACTAATCCAACTTCTAAATAGAAAAGTTGACAAAGCCAAATACTTTGTGTCCAAGGGAAAAAAAGATCATTGCCCTCTCCAACACTGAAACATTATTATTAGGTCTGTGATGTAATTGCCTTTGACACTGTGGTTTGCGTGCATTGTGTAAGAGAAACAATACAAAAAGTGTTTTGATGCAAAAGCTAACAAGACGTACTGCCCTGCAAGAACCATGAAATAATGCCAGCTCTTTGCAGATTGGTAGTGTATGTGAAGCAGAAGAATGGAGAAAAGTGAACAGGGAGAATAGCAGCAAGGCAGGTGAACAGCTCAGCCTGGCAAATGGCAATATAAATTAAAAAAATAAAATAAAATAAAATACACAGAACACCCTGGATTACAAAATGACTTTTTACAGGATGCTTAGTGATATCATACGTGATAGTAGTGATAGTAAGATAGTGCTTCTACACTAGATACAGGGTTTGCATGAGTGGGTGAGGGAAATAAGTGCCAGCACATTATTATTATTATTATTATTATTTATAATTTTAAAATTTATTTATTTCAAGATTGGCACAATTTTGTACTAAGAACATTTTGTCCTTCAGTGCTCTACACTGCTCACTTATTTTGTTGTTGCTGTTGCTGTTGTTGTTGAAGAAGAATTGAAAGAAAAGCTAAAAGAAATTTAGAAACAAAACAAAACAAAACCTGCCTATTAAACTGACATTTAAGACTGGCATAATTCATTTTATTTCTAGGAGATAAAAGAAGGAGGAAATAGAACTGAGGAAGTAGGTGAGTAGGAAGGAGGTGAAGCTTTATTTTTGTGAGGGGAACTGTTCCTCCTCTTCCAACTTGGAAAAATTTTTATCCCTCAGCATTTGTTCTGAAAAAGTTATGCTCTTCAGTATGTCCCTCATGAAAAAGCTGAGGATTATGAGACATTTATTTATTTATTTATTTACTTATTTTGTGAGGGATAAGATGGAAGTTATTCAAGAGGAAAGAAAAAAAAAAAAAAAAACAAGTTTTCCTCACACAAGATAATTTTCCCTTTGTGTTAAACCACAGTCATCCTCCAGAGTCTGCACAATTATATCCTCTTTGAACAGAGCCAGAGCCAGCTTTGGAGACATTTGTCTGTCGAAGAGTTGTTAATATTAAGCCATGTTAACATAAATCACTGATTATTCCATCCATTTGCCAGTGAAAAGAACCAGCCAATTCAAATAACCTCCCAAGAGCCTCAGCTGATTTAGCTGATACGGAAACACTGATACTACTAGAGTTAAGCTGAGTCATACTTACGTTCTCCCCCAGTAAATCTTTTCCTGCAAACCACAGTCCACTGCAACAAAGAGACCAGGATGAAACTTTGGATAAGAGCATCATGCTTCTGCAAAGCAGGCCTCCTTTCAGTTGGAGGACACTGCACAAAATCAGATCAACAAGGACTGATACGGGAATGCTCCTGAGTGTGCCTGTCTCTGCATGTCCTGGCTCTGTTCCTAAATGTGAATTCTTCATAGAGTTCAAGGACTACTTTGGAAATCAAAAGTATATGGCAACATTTCTCTGTGAGCTTTCTGCAAAATATCTTTTAGCAGAACCCAGGGCCAATCATAATTTGTTGTGTAAAAATAATATTTACAGAAAAATTGTGGGCTGCTCCTTATCCCACCTTACTTGTCAAGAAAGTGCTATGGGAAGAAAAAGAAATTTTCTTAAGAGAATAAATGGGAAACAATTTGTTATTTGTGTTTATTTGGGATAAGACATTTTTTGAAAAGTCTGCTCTAATAAGTACATATGTAATGTACAGATTACCAGAGACTCAGAGCTATAAGGGACTTAAAGCCACTGAATTTTATCCCAGTATGGAACAGGCCGTAACCCACTGCACAAAAGACTCTTGGAGGGCGTGGATATTGTAAAGTTGGTCAGAGGACTGGCATGAGGAAATGAATCCCCCTCTTGCTGGACTATTATTTCTCTGGTCAATATGTATATATTTTTTCTATGTAACTAGATTGCATGCAGCTGCTTTTTTTGGCTTTCATAGGACCTTCTGATTTTACTCTAGGAAGACATCAAACTGTGTCAAACTTACGTACTGCATTAATAATGTGCAGACATGTCTGGGACAACCATCAGAACTCACTGTTATTTGAAGAAAATAGTGATACCAGACTCAAGTTCAAATAAATATATACTGCATATACCCAGTGTTAAAACTGATCATGTAATAACAAAAGTGCGTCTCACTGTGTTTACTCAGTGAGATCTGTTAGTATTCCAGTTTGGAAGATGAAAATGATTTATAAAGGACAGTAGAATCCAGTAATGAAGAATTAAGTGAACCGAATTTTATCACTGCAGATCTGGAGTGATCTGCAGACCGCTTTTAATGCAGTGTGGTGTTGCTTGCTATGACAGAAACAGTTCTCTCTTGCTGCAGGTGTACAGAGAAGTACTGTGGAAAGCGCTATTAGCAATTCTTTTTTTTAAAATTATTCTGGGATTTTCCATGAATTCACCTTTTGTTCATGAGATTTTTTATTTTGGAGATGATCATTTTGCTTAAGTCATCTGCACTTCCACATTCTTACTTTCATATCCTTCAGTCACTATGTAGCATGTTACTAATTATCAGAAGAATTTCAAACATGTACAAGATTTTTTTGAAAAACATTTTTTGCCAAGACTGAAGACATACCTGATGTTCTCTGAATTTAGTGGTTCACTTTGTGGGATCTTTGTAAACTGCTGATGAGCTGTCATTATTCAAGAGTTGTCACTCAGCTGTCATTGAATGGCAATAATATTGAGTCAGCAAGGTCTCAAGATTATTACTGGAGGGTGATAAGATTCTTGATGCCCTTCATCTGCAGAATGTGAAAAAGTAAATATATATTCTGAACCATTTTGTCAGCATATTTTGTCCTTGTGTTTGTTTGACCCAGATGTCTTAGCAGAAAGATATTTTGACTGGGAATTAACTAATTGCATTCAACTTTTTAAAGTTTTGATTATATTGGAAGAAACGATAGGATGCATTTTGGTACCCTTAGTTGACAAATAGAGGGGTTATAGCATTGTTGTCTAAATGTGTAACTGATTCCTATTCTTTCATAAGTAATTAGATAGATTCAGCTAAAAGTGTTTAAGAGAGATCAAACTTTGCCCTTAAAGGAGCAAGCTATCCAATTTTTGTATTTCTTTGTATCTGGAAACTGCATTCATTTCATGATTTCTCTGGGGAAATGTAGAACTGGCACCGCAGTATATGATTATTAAAATATTCAGCCTGACTTGGATTGCCAATGAAGCATCCTACAGGAATGGAAGGTGTTGGAGATAAAGAATGTCTTAAAGCAGTTTGAAATTTGGTTACAGATTATGTCAATTTGCTCTCTCAGGAAATGTGGCCACACCTAATGCCCAGGAAATATTTCATTTGGGACTCTCTGTATTAGGAAGACATTTCAAAGGGCATCCTTCAGTTTTGGAGACTTCAATTTTAGAACAGTAAAATATAGAAGATTAACAGATACTGGCTTACCCTTAGGTTTAAAAAAGGTTAATATGTTAAACATTGTGCCAGGATGCAGTCTTGCTCTGGACTTTTAAATCTTGGAAGAGAGCAATATAATTTACTTTTGCAATATTTCCCTTTAAGAAAGAAAGTGGAAAGATCATAGGGTAGTACAGCCTTCTGTGAAAATTGACTGTCTTTCAGAATAAAGATTTATGTCAAGAGTGACTGCCGCTTTGCATTTCCTCGGAGACGAAGTAGAAGAAAATGGAATAGATTGAGAAACCAGCTATCCAGCTATGTACAATAACGACATAATCTGTGATCCCTCTGGAGTTTATGTTTATTAGCAATAATAATTTTAAAAATACACAATTTTGTTTTATATTGCAAGGGTAACATACTAAAGCTTATAGTTTTTTTTTCGTAGTCTAACATAAGATAGTCTAATGTGTGTAGCAATCCTGCAAGGCATGTGGAATACTCCCACAGGCAGGGAAGTATTCTTTTTACCAAAACTTCTCAGACACATTTATTATTGAAATTGAAAATTGGAAGATATAATCATTTATTTCTTAAGATTTAGTTAGAGCGCATCATATACTTTTCTGATAGTAGGGCTTCCTTAATGTTCCAGGTTTCGTGCATTTGTTGCTGAGCTACAATTAGAAGCAGAAAGGTTCAAACAGACCTCAAATACCTCTATAACATAGAAGAACTAGAATAAGAACAAGTCATCAATAAAGCTTTTTCCGTGGAGTCATATGCCATAAGTATTTATTAGGCTAAAATGCAGCAATTTATTTTATGAACAGATCAAGCACAAGCATTAAATTCTCCTTGAATGATCCAGTAACCGGACTGAGGACATCACCTGTGAGTCAGTGAGCCATATTCACAGACGCAGTCAGATACATGAGTGCTATGTCACACACAGACACACACAGACACATATTATGACTGTGACCGTTTTCAAGAAAAAAACTAACACCTATCCTCTTAACTGGAAAAACACGATTGACTCTGCCATACCAATGCTCTAATTTCATTGTCATAAAGGCATTGAACTTTCCAAAGAAGGAATATCTTTTATGTGTACAGCACCAAGGCTGTAATCTGATTCTTTAACATCTAAATGAATCCGTGTGAATGGACTCAAATTAGGACTGCATGAAACAAGATAATGAAACAATATTTTTAATGCTGTTAACACATCTTTGTCAACTTGGAAATATTTTTCTTAAACAAACAAAAAAACAACAACAACAACAACAACAAAAAGAATACTGTAGTTCAGTTTTTCAGCAAAGAATGAAAACACTTTTTTTTCCAGTTTCTGATATGGTTTCATCATGAACAAATTGCAGTGCATGAAGAAGCAAGAGGGCAGAAAATTGGCACAAGAGTCCTGAAACAAATTGTGCTGAAGTGCTGCATCTTTTCAGCCGCACTAATGTCAATTTATTAGTAAATGCAACATTTTCAATGTTTTAAACATTTGATTTCCCAATATTTTTTTTATTTGCAGGAAAAACATCAGTAACGACATACTAGAGTTTTCTTTGTTATCTAGATGTATACAGACTCCCAGGGACTTATATTTTCTCCTCATATTACCTCATAATACCTCAAAATGAGGCAGATCACTTTTTCCAAATATTTATGCACACGTGCTTCTAAAGTATCTATAATGAATGAAGCAATGATGCTCTGAAGGAAGTACCCCTTTAATTTCTTCATTTTCTAGCAGAAAACCTACATAACCTCTGTCCTTTTTGCTAAGGAAGACAATCTTAGTCTTACATCTACATTCTTCTACCTACCAGAAATGTCACTGAAACTTCTTCCCTTCTCCAGGAGGTCTGTTTGTGATTTCCTGTTAGTTCTACCAGATTTATGAGAAGTATCAGTGGCCAGAAAGGTTAATCACAGCACAGTCTGCACCACAAATCTCTGAGATTATTCTAGGTGCTGATACATTTCAGAGCTCTGTTTGCTTTAAATGTAAAGGCAAAGAAGAGCAAAACAGTCAGTCAGACTTATCATGTCCACCTCAAATGAGAACAGAAAGGCCTCAGGTGTCATGAACACACAAAAAATGTTTGATACTGCTGAAAAAACACTATCACTAAAATTCTCTGTAGTCCAGTGGCAGAGAGTAACTGATCAAGTGTCATAAAAACAGGTATAAAATTAATGAAAAGCTTTCAACTAGAATGGTTTGTTTGTAATTGTAGAGTATTATGTTCCATTAATATCATTAAATCCACAGAGACCCCTAAACCAGCATTCAGTGCATTGCAAGGCATGTCACTCTCTGAAAACTGGATGGTTACTGCTATAACCTAAATAAGCAATAAGTAGGTGAATATTTGTCTGTGAAATGTGGTTTCTGATACTCTTAATCCTAATTCAGAAGAATATCAGGAGACACATTTTCCTGGAAAGCATTTAATCATAATAAGTAATGGTTGGTGTAAACAAAGAACAGTGAGTTCATGTAGAATCTTACACTCCCTTGGAGGGCCACAAAGGTGATCAAGGAGCTGAAGCATCTTTCTTATAAAGAAAGGTTGAGGGAACTGGGCTTGTTTAGCTTGGAGAAGGCTTGGGGGTACCTGTTTGTAATCTTCCACTACTTAAAGAGAGCTTATAAACAGGAGGAAGACTGAATTTTTACAGTGATTGGAAAAAGGGAGAAATGACTTTAAATTAGAAGGGGGGAGATTTAGGCTAGATATTAGGGGGAAATTTCTTAATGAGAGGGTGGTGAGGCACTGGCACAGGCTGCAAAGAGAAGCTGTGGGTTCCCCATTCCTTGAGACATTCAAGGGCAGGTTGGATGGCGCCATGGGCTTCTGGATGGTAGCTCTGCCAACAGCAGGGAGTGAGAATTGGGTGAGCTTAAAGATCTCCTACAACTTAAGCCTTTCTATGACAATTCTATGACATGTATTTATTAAGAACATTTTGGGCAACATAACAAACCAAAAGTATTTTTCAAATTAAGAAAGAAATAATGTTCAACAGCAGATAATGAAAACTCACCTAGCCGGAGGATTTGGTTTCCATGGTGCCTTTACCCTAAAGTACTGCTCTTTCCTTACTGAGAAAATGTAGTTTTGTATGAAGAGCTCCTTCATAAAAGCAAGATTACCATACAGAATAATGTGTATATGTAAGAAGGTCCTTCCTAAACTGTTACTTCTTATCATACATAACATCTCTGCCCTATTTAAATCAGTATCTGGATTTCTGCTCACATAGCATAATTACAGTTATTGATCTCTAATACTTGGATGACATCCAAGTTTTTATTCACAGTATGGCAGTTACTTATGAGTAGAATATGACAAAAATTAACAATACCAAGTATATTCTTCTCAGACTATCAGCTCCACTTTGCAAAAAAAAAAAAAAAAAAAAAAAATCTACAAAAAAAACCCCCAACCAAAAAAAAAAAAAACCAAAACAAACAACCAGCTTTAAATACTGCGTTCTGTCGTGTAATAATGTAAATTCAGATGGTGTTTCCTCAGCAACAAACAGCCGTTGACATTCTCACACTGCAGTTTTAAAGATAAACTCAAGATGAGAGAATGAGAGCAGAACAATTCCACAAGGTTTTTCTTCCCAAATCTGCTCTAAACATGTCAGAAGTATAGATGGAGTAGTGTGTTATGTTGTGTAATGATTTGTGGATGTTGTTGTTCAAAGAATGAAAGTATTTTCTTTCTTGTTCGTGACAACCTATGGCAAAATCTCAAACCTATATGCGATAGGCCTTTACCAACTAATGCAAGCTTTCTCAGACGTATTAATAGTTTGTCTTTTTACATTCATTTTTACAATTTCACTGTGACTCCTTGCTTCCTAAAGATTCATGTCATTCATTTGGGTGTTTTCTCCTGTTTTTCAGTGCATTAAATTTTTGTTCCAGCATCTGATTCAGAGTGGCGGTGGTTCAGTTATTTCAGAGACCCTTCTTGCTTTCTTCCAAAGCTATTACAAATGCAGCTTCACTCTCCAAGGAAGGCAGTGTCATTAACTTGCACTTTTTTTTTTGTATACAAATACAGAAACAATTAAAAGGACAAACGGCTACTTTGAATATATACATAGCAAGCACAGAGATGGTAGAATCCAGTTCCATCATACTCAATGTATCAGTTTCCCGTGTTTCTTTGAATTTCTTTGAATTGCATTTGATGATTATTTTTTTCTTAAGTGATAAAAGGAATGATGATTTTACTACTGTTAGCACTGGAGAACCAATATAGCCACAGAAGGTTGAGCTGGATTCAGTTTTGCTTCACACACCACTAATAAACCTGTCAGCTCAGCTGTGACTGCAGGAATTCTATTTCTGATGATGGGGAAATAATGCAGTTCAATTTTCCACTCTGGCTTGGGTTTGCTACACCTACATTAAGTTTTGATTTATAAAATCAGCAATGCTGAGGTAGAAGCCTTTGAGAAAGGCAGAATTTTTGGAGAGTAACAACATTTTTCTCTGCCTTCTGTCATTCTTACTTAATTTTAAAAGCTTTGTAATGACACCTTTATTTAAGTTGGATCACTATCTTGCAGATAGAAAATGTGATAGAAGGGATTAGATAAGATAGAACAGGGAGACAGAGAAACCACAGCAGCCCAGTTATTTCTGTATTTCCTGCTTGTTGTGTAGGGTCCACTGGGCATGTCAGATACATTGCCTAACTAATGTACTTCTGTTAATAGGCGTATAAAAGGTAGCTCTGAAGAAAGCAAGAAAGCTCATATTGCTGCTTACTCTAGATGACAGATGGGAATGCAGCAAGAAAAAGAAAATAAAAATAAAAGACATTACTTCAGGACGATGAAGAATGTTCAAAAATGTAGATTAATGATCAGAATGCAGTTGATATCTACAGATAAGAAAACACAGAGGGATGAAAGTATTAGCACTTTATTTATCATGACATCTCATGTAAATATAAAGGCATTCCCACTGCAACATCTGGATGCTAAAAAGTATCACATGACATAAAAACCATTACATGGAGTGGTCCAGCATATCACAAGAAAAAATGTTTTTAAGATATGCTTTGAATCTAATAGTATACATTCCCTATTTATATCTCTACTGAGACAACATTCACATTCTTTGATAGCTCTGATAACAAGTGTCCAGAGAGCTGGACTGAAAGGAAAGGTGAGAGCAATAATCTATCCTGGAAGAGATGAGGCTTGCTGAGATATGCCTCTGGCTCTAAGGGCTGAGCTGTTCATTAACTGAGGGAAAATCTTCACCTCTCAATTAAGAGTTCAGTGAAGGTGTTAATGTATCATGTTTTTATCTCTTCATAACCCAGTAAATGCTTTAAATAGGGGTTTAACTTCCACGTGATCTCATCTGTATCTTGTTGAGTAATAAGATTGTACTGTAGAAGGGTCAGACTAAGGAAAATCATGGTCTTCCTCTATAGATGGTGTGTCTCTGCCCAGACTGAGATGTCCTGGGGACTAGGGTTGCAGGTGCCTCAGAGCATGAGGGCAGAAAGAGGGATTTCCTGTACTTCAGCTTGCACTGGCAAGGAAAAGCATGGCAGTGCTATCAGTCATACTGTGCATCAGTAGTTTAACAGTCAGTCCTTGATTGGTAAGCAGTAAGAGGGAGCTGAAAAACAGCTGATGATACTGGGTGAACACTTCTTGAGAAATAGGAGGCAAAGAGATTATGGGAGATATTTTTCTGGCGAAATGACCGCCCATCTTCCAGAACCACTTCATAGTTTATTGCTCTTATAACTCTACGGTGTTTCCTACACCTTCTTTTATTTTTCCATGCCCCATCCCTTACTATCAGTCACCTTCCAGGGACAATCTTGGCAATCCCACTGAGTGGTAACAAATTAAAACAGTCACAGCACAGAGAAAACCTGAGAACAACATAGAATATATAGAGCTTAATTTCATGCCAGGCAGCCAGCCATAAGGTAATTGTACTCTTGTCTGCCTGTATATAAGACAGCAGTACAAACTCCCCCTAAAATATTCACATGAAGCTGCTGCAGAACGTACAAAGAATCCAGATTCTAAGTGGGGATCTGATGTCTTTCTTGTCAGAGAAAGACTGAATTGCTGAAATTATTCAAGTAATTAAAATACTTGATGAAATTGGAATTCAGTGGCTGGAATTCAGCCACTGTTTTTTGTTTTTTGTTGTTGTTGTCTTTTTTTTTTTTTTTTTTTTTTTTTTTGTATCAGTCTTCAGTTTACTGAAACTCAGAGAAGTCTCAACTATTATGTCAAGCAAAGTTTGGAATGAGCTGATGGATATAGGTGCATTTCAAGTGTAATGTAATGAGGGAAATAAATCACCACATTTCAGATCAATTCTCAGGGTTACTGGTGATGTGGTTCCCAGTAGTCTAGGTCCTAATGACAAAGTGTTAAAGTGTTAGATGGTTGCAGCATGGCAAATTATGGATATCTCACTGCAGTTTCACAGAACTTGAACTTCCTAGTCTCAGAATCATTTGTTTTAGTGGGTCACAATTATCTGTTTTCACCTTGACTTCAATAACAGCCACAGTTATTGTTGGTATTTCTAAAAGATTAGATTATTTATTTTTCCTCAGCCCCTAGGAGCTGAAGAATAGCACACCAATTAAAGACTTTTAACAGCTGGATTCTTCCTAGCTGCTTAGTAGAACCATTATGCCTTCCCAATAGGAAAAACAAAACAAAACAAAAAACCCACCAATCAATCTGCAGAAGCGTAACTTCTCAAAAATAATGAATAAGAAACTCGTTGAAAGCTAAGGAAAATAAACAGTTTAAATTATACATTGATCTACATTCAGATAACCGTAACAGTTAATAGATCAGCGCTGCCCCTCCGCTCCCTGTGAGGAGCTGCAGCCGCCCTCAGGCCTCCCCTCAGACTCCTTTTTGCTGGTCTGAGCAAACCAAGGATCCTCAGCTGTTCCTCATCCATCTTTCCTCTAGAATATTAACTGTTATGGTTAAATGCATGGCTCAGTTTCCCCCTGTACTGATTATATTCCGGAGGAAGTGGTGAGACTATATGATCATGACCTGTTTCCTTTACAGTGATCCTCTACACTGGATACTCTCCAACATACAGAAATAATTTGCTGGTGGACTGAAGTAATATTATTTACACTTTCTCTTGTATGCTTCTATGAAATATGGGTCAAGGGCAACTTATGACCGTGTGCTGAGTTTCTCTTATTCCCAGCAAAAGGTGTTGTCCTGGGTCAGCTACCATCCAGCAGTTTGTAGTATTCTACAAGCTGTCTGAAATGAATCTATTTTTGATATGGTCTTTATTTTTGAGTACCGCATTCTTCCAATAGTAGGCTCAGAAGTAGAAGTACCTTCCATCAGCTGGAGTTCACATTCTCTTCTGAGCACACAGTGAGAGAACTAAAACAGCTGCATTTTTTCAATGTTCTACATTCAGCATTTTGCTCACTAGCCACGAGGGTGCTTGTCCCTTTTGACAGAACATAGTGCAAATCTACCTGGGCTTAGTTTATAGGAAGTTTATCCAGCAGCCCCAAAACAAGATACAGTTACCCCTCTTGTCCCAGAGAACATGCAAAGAGGGCTGAAGATCTAGGTCTTACTGTGGATCCTATCCCAGAGTTTCAGAAAAACTTTTAACTCCAGAATGACTTCTAAAGGAGTTTCTTGACAGAAGTCTTTAATAATGCTCAATGTTTCCTGGAAAGTCAAGCTAGAGAGAGTCCAGAACTTTGCTTAATATAATTCTGGTCCTTGAGGCAAGCTACAGTGATATGTTCAAGCAAAGATTTCTGATGGATATAGACGCTGGGGCAAGTTGGAGTTTGAATGAACTTAGATCTTGCCTTAATATCAAAAAGATGTATTTGTTGGTCTCATTTGTCTTGCTGACCAGTAGGATTGAGGCAGGGGGGATGAGATGCTGGAGAGCAGGAAGATCTGGGAGTCTTAATTGACAGTAAGTTGAACATGAGCCAACAATGTGTCCAAACAGACAGTAAGGTCAACCATATCCTTGGGTGCATCAAATAGGGCATTGCTATGTGGGTGAGAGAAATGATTGTGCCACTCTACACTGTACTGGTGCAGACTCACTTTGAGTACTGTACGCAGTTCTGAGCACCATGGTACAAAAACAACGTGAAACTATTAGGGATTGTCCAAAGGAGAGCTGCACAGGCTGTGAATATTTTAGAGGAGAAGATGGATGAGGAACAGCTGAGGATCCTTGGTTTGCAAAAAGGAGGCTGAGGGGAGGCCTGATGGCAGCTGCAGCTCCTCACAGGGAGCGGAGGGCAGCGCTGAGCTCTGCTCTGTGTGACAGCGACAGGGCCCAAGGGAACAGCATGGAGCTGGGTCAGCGGAGGGCAGCTGGGGGTTAGGGACAGGGTCTGCACCAGAGGGTGATGGGCATGGGACAGAATGCCCAGAGCAGTGGGCATGGCACTTAGATGCCAGAGTTCAAGGAGTGTTTGGACAACACTCTCAGATATGTGGTTTGATTTCTAGGTGCTCCTGTGTGGAGCCAGGATTTGGGCACAATGATCCTTGTAGGTCCCTTCCAAGTCAGGATGTTCTATGATTCTATGAACATCTGATTTACACTGGGGAATGTGTTCTGGCTAATCTCTGTTTAACTATTCTCTCTGCATCCTTTCTGGTTTGATAATAATAAGCTCTTTCCTGATTAATATTTCAAACTCTTAAATATGTAAGAGCTACCTAATTTTCTGCTGCTCTGTACCTAAGAAGATACAGCATGTTAATGAAAGGATTTATAATCAACTAGTATTTATGGTGTTATCTCCCCTCCCCAAAATATGTTTGCAAGTATATGTGGGAGATTCCTCCCACTACTCAATTCAATTTAAAATAAATATTTTATACTATTCCCTATATACTCCTCCAGCAGGGCACTCTGATCTCTGTGATCAAAGTTGAAGCAGAGTATGAAAAATCCAAGATTTTTCAATGGCTTCCCTCAAGTTGATTTATTTTGCCAATCATCTGTGCTGTGATCTGTAAAACAGTATTTCTATTTTGTTGTAAGCATAAACATCATCAGAAGAGCAGGTTGCATGAATGTGATTAAATATTTAAGCTATGCAATACAGACTAGAATAAAGTGAATTATGCACAGAGAGTGCACCTTAAGGTTTTATTTAATGCTATCAGGACTTGAAGTTACTTACATAAAACAGAATAAAGTGTTCCATGCTTTGCACGTCTATTACTAAATTAACTTGGGATGATCTTATTTTTTAAAGAAGTTTGATGCTTTAGGCCTTCAACTTGCATTTCACCTTTTCTTTTTAAAGAGATAACTCAAAACAAAGGAACAAATAGATAAATAAATAATGCAGAAAAGAATAACAACCAACAAACAATCACAACACACTAGTTCTGAAAGTTTCTTCATGAAATAACCAAACTATAACTGATTTACCCTCTCTATCTTGTAATCTTACATGAGTATCTTACATGAGGGAAGGGAAAGGAAGGAAACAGGAAACAAGTTAGGGAGTGAAGCAGGATGGGAGGTTTCTACTATTTTGATACTTACTGTCTGTAATACTTAAGAGTCTTCAGGTTAGTTCAGAAAGTATTAAATTTAGATAAAATAGTGTTCTGTTTAGTAGAGATTTTCAAGTACTTCATAAAATAAGTTAAAAGAACATTAGAAACAAAACCCATTCCAAAATGAAAGAGATATTTTCCCTCTTCAGTGTCGAAATATACTTTGAATTGAAAGCTATGAAATCCTTGACTTTGAAAATATCAAATAAAAGATCCAAATTTTCTCTCATCTGCCTTTGCTTTTCATTTTAACTGAAATAATTTAATGCAATTGATATGAAATAAAAAGATGCACTTATTTTGTATATTATTTTTCCTATTCCTTTTCTTCTCCCATCTTTGTAGGCTAAAAATATTTGAAAATATTTAGTAGTTATCAGCAACAGAACTCTGACATTGTTGTGCATGTACTGTTATTTTTTATTTTTTTTCAGTAATCACCGTTCTAGAAAAGAACTTACAGTATTGATATATATATATGCTTCTCTCAGTCCCAATATTTTGTTATCATCAGATTTTGTAGTGTTATTCTCTCAGCTTTTATTTTTCTCATAACTTATTATCTTGTGTTCATGTGAACATGGCTTAAAAGATGGACAAACACATATCTACAAGAACAAAACTGTTGTTATTTGTTTTCATATCTTTTCAGCTTCAACAGAATAATAACAGATTAATTACAGATATTTCATGGGAAACCCGGAAATGCAACTTGTGTGAAGGTGAAAAGAAGTACTTGGATAGATTCTGAAGTCTCTCTTTCCCCTCTCTTCAGCTGATCAGCTTCCTTAATTGCAATCCCACTCCTTTGATTTTAGGCTTAAGAAACTCCACAGACTAAAAACTTGAAAGATTATATGTAATGAAAAAGGCTAAGGATAAAGGTGGGATTTTTTGTTGTTTGTTTGTTTGTTTGTTTGTAGGGAGAAATTGGTAGAGTTGAAAGAGATCAGAATGGAATAATGAAGGATGGAAGAAACACAGGAAGAGATATTGCAACAACAAATGAAAGTACAGTTTCTTTTCTGAATGAGAACAATATTTTTTTCTTTTTTTTCTTGTACATTTCTGAGATCTTGCTACCAAAACAAAACCAAAAACAAACAAACAAACATCAATCAGCAGACAAATACATTTAGGAACCATGCATTCATTAAATTTCAAAATTTGAAAGGAAAAAGCATCTGTCTCAGTCCCAGCTTAAACCTGGTTTCCCAGTTTAGGTGAGTGAATGAGTCTTACTTGGAGAAAGAAGAAACTAGAAGTGTAATTTCAACCTCTCATTTGTAGTGACTCCAACACATATATATGACCCATGGAGAACATGTTGCTGGTATAAAAGAAAAGCAAATAATAGTAACAATCAGAAGCTTCTCTTCCAAATTTTGAGCTCTGGAAATAGCATATTTCAAAGAGTCAGGTTTCTTTTCCATCTTTCCTTAGAGAATGACTAGCGCCAAAAGATCCTTTCTATACAGTCATGCAGAGTACAGAAGTGGCTTCCTACTTCTTGGCACTACAAATAAGATGAGAAAAGAAGTGATACTTTATTGTGGGGCTCCACTAAAGTCTCATAAACTGAGAGTAGAAGCATATGTGTTCTGTTCATTGGTCTTATATTCGATCTCCTGTTCAAAGGAAAGGGTGGCATGTTGTTACCTGCTCAGTATCCTTACAAACATTGTGGTTAAAGAAGTGCCATTAGGTAGCAATTGCCATGAGTGCACTTAAAAACATTGTGGTTAAAGAAATGCCATTAGGTAGCAATTGCCATAAGGAGTGTACTCAGAAGCGTTTTGTGTGCGCAAGATGTTACAGGGAGAATGAAAGTGACTTGGTAAAACTGTAATGTACAGACGGTTTTTTCCATGCTATTGAAAAAATTTTCCTCACATTTCCCCTTTCTATTTCTTATAACCTAAGTTGGGATATCAATAAACCTCTTGTGAAACAGCTTATTTTAAGTAATAAAAAATCTAAGCAAATCACAACAAACAATACACCTGAAGTGGACATTTCCCTTTTCAGACAGGATTGGCTCTTCACCCTCAGCTTTCACGTGATATGCTTCTTGAATGTACATTTTGTTGAGAGAAAACTTTCTGAAACAAGTTGAGGAATTAATGAGTTTTAACTGTAACCATCTATATTTTAAATCACATCCACAGAGGCTGGATTTTTAATGGAATTTAATAGTAACAGATTTGAGTTTGGATATCTGTAAGCTATTACACAAAGGCAATTAGTACTGTACAAGCCATCTGCATAAAAGTGAACGCCTGTTCATCAAAATGTGTTAAATTACAGAGAGTGATGTATCTTTGAAATAACTCTGCTTACTCAAGAAGTAAAATCAAGCTATGTTATAATACTAGAAAGCAGTACAGCACATCAGACCTGGATATACAGCAGTAGAGAGAGTAACCTGTGTACTGACCACGTAGTAGCTGCCTCAGATCTGTATTATGCCTTGACAAATAAACTCTCTCTGCCTTCTAAGCTTTAGTGAAATAAAATTTCAGTGCTACTTTTTGCATGTTGCCTAAGTTCCTGGCCACTTATGTTAATTAAGGGGAGCGACAAGAATAATCATACATAGCCTTTTTTGGAGGGTAATAAAAATAACTTCTAAAAACAACCAAATGGCTATTTACCAACAAATTACAGCATAGTAATAACCATATGTCAAGGGGAAAATATTCTCCAAACAATTCAGAATGGGAAAGGTGCCTATTAGAGTATCACTCAATCAGAAATGGGGTTTGTATTTCAAAATTAAAACATACGGGAATGAGGGTCCTTGGAGTATTTTGTTGACTTCACTTCAGATAAGAAAGGGGAACAGAAAAGTAAAGCATAATAAAAAGGATTTACTGGATTCTTAAAAAAGAAATTTTAACCTCATTTCTGTGTTTGCTACCTTTTGGTAACTACCATAGATACATGCTCAGTTGTGGAGTGGATGAGAAGAATTGTCCTGGCTATCAACTCTACAAGCAACCTGGAATCTTAAGAGTTTAGCTATTTTTTATTTTTTTTTATTTTTCTTTTCTTTTTTTTTTTTTTTCTTTTTTTTTTTTTCTATATTGCTCATCATCATCAGTAATAAAGATTCTGTGTGCTACAAAACTTGTGTAGTCTTGAACTGCTCACTTGTGACTGAAGGCAAACTCTACCCTTATCACTTGACATTAATTAGCAATTCTCTAGAAGATACTTTTGTCAGAAGAAAGATCTAGTCTTTGTTTCCTTGTATCTAAACTATGTTTGCAGTACTAAAAGGAGCAAAATAAATGTGTTTTTTCAGTGTATATAATGAAAAGATTTGTAAATCAAGAAATCATTGCAACTTCATCTTTTTACAGACATGAGCCATGGCCTTAAGCTAGGTGTAAAACTATGTTGTAGTCAAAAGATATTCTGTTTGTTAAGAACATTTGTTGATTTTTTTTAGTAGTTCATCATACCTAGTAGTAGTTTTAATGTCTATGCAAACAGCAACTTGAAAACAATGTGTCCTGTTAAGCTGGTTTCCAGAATAAATCAGTTATTATTCTATTTATAACTGATGGCAGACGTCACAAATAGTAGCCTGATTCATTAACCATGCTTATTTTCTTTCTTGCAGTCTTTGTTTTCTTTCTTTCTGTCTTGAATGACCTTACCTGTGTGTAGGTCATGCTACTCACTATTATGTACTGTGCTTTTAATGCAAAATTATAAGGTTTGGGGATGACACCTCCTTTCAGGGTTCATAAATGTAAGATATGCAGTTCAAAAGGAAAGTAAACAGTAGGGTGCAAACTGCTTCTCTGTTGCATTCAACACAGTCCCCACAAGACAGGCATCACTCACAGAGGAGCTTTGCCTCTCTGCAGAAGAAATCTGTTAAAGATTATTCCAGAAAAAAAAATAGACTAGGAGGCATTCAGAAGTACTAGAATTGCACGCAGATTTTAAAATTTTTTAAAGAAAAGTTGTCATTAAAAAAGCACATGCACACACACGAAAAGAGATAAAATATTCGAACAGAATCTGTCTTCCTTTCAGTATATGAGATCTATCTTAACTCTCAACTATCTAAATGCTTTTTAGAAAGAAATATAAGAACAAATGTGTATACCACAAGAAGATTTTAGCTCTCCCATAATGGTTATCTAGAAGTCCTAAGTATTTGAAGTAAAACACCTGGAAATCTCGACCACATAAGCCAGAAATATCAAGATAGAAGAATTTAGTTTGATCCTGAGTAGTAAGGACAGAAGTTCTGGTTTGGAAAGTCTGCAGATGTACAGATTTTTTGTACCTGCTCTGTAAAAACAATAGACTGGCTATGGATAGTCAAACTGAAGGTCTGTATAGCTCCTCAAAATGTGCTCAGCTGTGTCTAGCCATGGATACTAAGGAAAAACCTACAAACAGGATGAGCAGATTATTTTTATGTTTTATTTACTGTCCCAGATACAATGATATATATTATCAAAAAGTATCTTAAACCAGAGGAGCTATCTCTGGATTTAATGAACCTTTTTAAAGAGATGATAGGAAAAATAATAATAATAATAATAATAATAATAATAATACTTATACATGTTATTTCAGTTGATGGCCCCTCATTTTTGTGTTATCAAAAACAGTAAATAATAGGTTTTTTTTAATCATTTATTTTCACTGATGGTTGTACACATCCATATCTTATACTGTTTAGTTACACTTTTTTTTTTTTCATGCACGAATCCTACTTCACTTAATCTCCCACTAAAGGAAATCACTCATATATTTGATCATTCTTACCATCATTCTCTACATTCTCTTTTTTAGTTCTTCTGTATCATTTTTTTTCTTAGGCTTGATAGCCAGTAATGCATTTACATTTCATGATTTTGGCACCCTGTGGATCTATAACGTGACACATTTTCTGTTTTGTCATTGTATTTCTTTTCTACTAATTCTCTTTATTCATTACTGAGTGATGAACTGACATTTTAATAAGATTATCTTCTATATCTCCAAGATGCATTTTGATAGTTTCATGTGTATCCATTTGCATTTAGGGTAGGCATTCTCTCTCTGTGCTACTCTATATTTATTAGTACCCATTTTCATCTGCCATTTGAGTGTCCAGTCATGCAGTGCTAAGAGATGTTTCTGCTACTCTTCACAGTCATTTTACCACTCTGCTTTTCATAATGTTATCAGATTTTTGACACCTCAGTCTATTTCTTTTGCCAGGCAATCACAAGAGCAAGTTACACCATGGGCTTCAACATAGGTCCCTATAAATTTCCACAGACTGTGAATCTTCAGAAAGAATCTCACTTAATTTCCTAGCATATAATCATTTATTAAATCATTGAGAGGATTTGCTTTTATTCTTGACAGTTTATTCTCTTCATTAATTTTCAAGAAGAATCTGTTGGACAAATCCCATTTCACAATGTCAAATGAAGCACATTTGTCTGCAGTACATTGTGGAAAAATTTCACTGATTTGTGAAGACAGACTCTCTGTGATGGAAATCAGGTTGATTCTTTCCATTATTATAGGAGAGCTGAAGTGCTACACTGAGTTGGAGCTGTTCTCTTACAGAGGTCTGCAAACTTAATGAAACCACTCTTTCTTTGTCATGACTGCCCCCTGCAGATGGCTAGACCAATGGTATGAGCACACATTGATGAGGTAACTGCTACCACTCAGTTAGGATAGAACTATATGGTCATAGAGATTTTTCAGACCTTGAGCCATACTACAGAGGTGCAAGTCTGACACATAGCTGAAGTTCTTCCTCTGAAGCTTTCTGCAGATAGTGAAGGATGGGATCTGTATGCTTAATCTAAAGATTTCTTCAATTGGCTAAACTGAATATTCAGGTTTACTAATTTTAGCTGATTATCATGTTTCATATTTGCTTCATAATTTTTTGAATAGTGCTAATTTTCTGCCTGAGTATCGGTCACAAACATTATTTGTGTCAAACTCAGTGTTTGACTACCTATCTGTTGGTTAGCCGAGGCTGGCTTTTCAGGTAAAGGTCACTTCTGCATTACGTCTGTTTTCAATGAATTCTCATCTGACATAACACATGCAGATGAGGATTTGCTGAGAGCTAGTTTGAGTCAGGTATTTTCTTATGCCTGAGGACTTGCCTCAGTCTACAGAAAAGTTATACGTAGGTTCAGGACAGCTGCTCACAGCTGGTATCCAGTTTCCAATCTAGGAATCACAATTTGTAAATGTTTTTGAAGTTAAAATTTCTTAAAAACATCATCTCACTAGAAATCCTGATGCTATTTACTTTTGACAGGAGGGATTAATGTTCATCCAGCAGATTAAATTTCCTGTCTCTATTATTTTTTTATAAAGATATCCAGCTATTTAACAGAAAATGCAAGACAAACAATATATGACTTATTTCAAGTAGTTTGAATATTTTCCTTCTTTAGGTCACAAGACTTTGACAAGTGCATCACTTTTAGAAGGAATTCTGAATATGCACAATGATTTTGGTTGTCAAATTCGTATAAAATAGCTCTCTATTGTATGCAGATGTAAAAGAAGCCTGTCAAGGATCTGTCTATACTGCTTAACTGCTTTCATGTCTTGTCTGAGATTACACCTTTGAGAAATCTTCTCTTGCATCATACCAAGTATTGACTTTATTAGTGCAAATACAAGTATGGAAACATACTCTGGATTTCTCTTCACACTCCTAAAAAGACTATAAAATATAACTGTATGACAAATGCTGTTCTTTCATCTACCTTAAATCCTATCTTCATCTGCAATTGAATTAAATAATACTTTTTCAGCCTAAATCACCTCTCTCTGTCTTTGTTTTAGGTAGTATTTAGCTGACACAAAACAGTGTTATTATTTCTAACAATCATTTTTCTTTTGCTAACTCTTAAATACAATAACTGAGATTCTTAAACACTGTCTTAGATTCTTGTTTTAGATTCAACAAAGATGAATGAGAAAATTCAGTCTCTGAATAATTCATAGTCAAAATAAAACATGAAAAACAAAGGAGAAAAAGAGAATGAGATTAAAAGATTGTATGCTAACAGTTCACACGGTTCAGTGATACTTCTTGTTATACATATGCTTATACCTAGAGGACAGTTTTTAAATTAAGGGCATGAATCTCATGTGTGGCTAATTGGAAAAACCTCCTGGTAAGTCACAAGGCTCAGAAAGGACTCTCTTGCTTTCTGAACTCCTTAGAGAGGATTGTAGGTGCAGTTAGGTTCGTTTTTAGTCCAAGTTTTGGTCAATGGTTTATGTCTAAAAGACACTTAATAGCATCAATGCCTGCCAGAGCACCCACAGGACTTTCATTGAAACAGTGAAAGTTTGTAGACTTTATATCACTAGTTGTGCTAGTGTTAACCATTTTTAACCATCTTAAGGCTAGAGAGTAATTAAGTAGCAGTTCACCTAGTATCACACATGAGGTGTGAAGCAGTCCGTGGTACCTGAGTCCGAGCCATTGATCCACCAAAACCTCCCTCTCCACAAAGTGTTGCAGAGGCCAGATTTATACTCTAAAGGAGATGGGACTGAGTCATATGTGCTTATCAGCATCTTATCACAGAATCACAGAATGGGTTGAGAAGGACCATAATGATCATCTAGTTTCAACCCCCATGCAATGTGCACGGTCCCCGTCATAGTCTTATGATTTTGGTTATCAGTATTCCACATCATAACATCATGTAATGCACTGGGGGTTTGACTGCTGATGCTCAAGCTCCGGGTGCCTGTCCGGAGGAGAAGAGCTACATTTCCCCAGGGGGCTTTGCAATCAGCGAGGAGATATAACTCCTGGCAAGGTCACCTGGTGCTCTCTTCTTTGCCTGCTCTTCTTTGCCTGCACTTCTCTGTCTGCTTTTCTTCATCGGCTCAACTGGACTGCACTTCTCACCTCAGCATTGCGGTGAGGTCTATCCACCTTTCAGACACACACTCTCTCTCTTTCATTATTTTTTTGCTGATACTATGTTTAATAAATTAGTTTGTTTCACCTCAGATTGTTGCTGCTGTTTTCAATTATTTTGGGATCCCCTGCTTCCCTCTTCCAGAGGCCCGGATCCGCGGATCCCTCTTCCCCGCTGGTTATGGAACTGGGCTGAACCAGCCCGTAAACTGTTGACAGTCCCCAACCAAAATTTTTATGCTAATTGATGCAGGGGGGGCAGGGAGGTGCAAAGTTATTGAGGGGTTGTTAAGGAGTTGTTGAGGGGCGACACCAGTATTTGATACAAAAATGCGATTGTTATTCTGGCTTTACTAAAATAACTTATTCACATTGTGTTGTGAGGCCCTCACCTCAACCAATACCAGATGTCACTCTGTCACTGCAGTCATCAGACATTAGGCAAGATGTCTATCAGTGCACTGGCCATATAAGATGATTGCTTAGCTCCCTCCTTATTCAAGCCTGGCACAAGCTGGCCACATTGATTAAATCACATTCTTGCTTAAACTGCAGTTCTCTGCTTATTTATGGTCATTCTGTTCTTCGACACAATAAGCTTGGTGGTTTCCTACAACTGTGTGAGATTTTGTTTCTGAAACACTCTGGTTGTTCCATTTAAAACTATTTCCTCTTTCTTTATCCATACTTCTCCCCTTAACAGTCCCCCAAATTACAAAACAAGCAAGACAGTCTGATTCGAAGAAGGAACATTCAAGAGAATCAATGCTATCTTGGAAAACAGAAAGGTTAAGGAAAACTTGGAAGGAACATTCTAGTTAGGTGGAATATAACAGAAAGATGGAACCTGGTCTTATACTAGAGTACATGGGAGGAGAGGGAAAAAACAGGGCTCCTGAATTCAACCAGAAAAGACTATCACTGAATATCACACATTTTTCATTGTGAGCGTAATTGATCATTGTGGGGGGGGAGGGGGGGACGGGAAAGGTTGAAAGGTTGAATACAAAATTTGCAGGATATTCATCTGTGGATGCTTGAAGTCTGACTTCATTATGTCCTGAACAAGCTGCTTAGAACAGTAAGTCAAGATAGAGATCACACCCAGACCCTTTCTATCTGAATTGTCCTATGGAACAGATTTAGAAGTTACAATGGCGCAGATCTGCAGTGTAACTTAAATTCTCATATTACCAGATTTGCATGACTATTTAGAAGATACTCAATTCTACATGGTTAAAATTCAAGTATTTAAGATACAAAAAGCATAGAAACAAATCAATCCTGGCCAAACCCAAACAGAGACACTGAAATCATATATTCAGAAACATCATAAACATGAAGGGTCCTTATTATATTTGCAAATGTTTACCTTAGTGTGATTACAGAGAGTAGCCTCACATTAAGGTCTCTTTAAGCAAGACACAGGAACTACACCAGATAGTAACAGAGATGCAGACATAAATGGGTATCAGTTATTGCTGGAAGTGCTGCTTGTTATTTATACTGACATTAAAGTGTCAGTAATTCAAAAGAGTTGAATTGTATTTGACAGAGTAGGATTTAGTGCTCATTTTAAGATGTCATCCATAAAAATGGACACCACTTCCATATTACATAGTAACATGTGACTTAGCAAGCCTTTCAGGTTTTTGATTGATAAGGAGTATCTATAATCAGCCTACTTCTCTTGTATTCAATCTTTCTCACATATATAATTTTTAATTAATAAAAATGATATCTTGAAACTAAATATTTATGGGGAAGAGTTGTGCTTCTTGGGAAAGAGTAAAAAAAGTTTGGTATCAATAGTAACTGTTGAAGATTAACTCCCAAATTTACCAGTGCAGACTGTTCAAAGTAATAGCCTTGGCACAAACACAGTCCAAGAGAATGAGCTGACTATCACTTTCTCCTCTCTCTACAACACAAGTCATTTACAAGCCATTTATAAAGGAAATTGTAAGGAAAACGCATCAGACCTGAAAGGCAGCAGCAAAAGCTTCAGAGGTTATCAGCATCACACTACTGAATTCAGTAGATTTACCCTGATCTACGTGAACTGAAAAGCTGGTTCAGACCCTGTGAGCAGCTGTTTCTAGCATACCTTGATACTGTTTGCACTGAATAACTTATCCTCATTGCTTTCATGAAGCACATGAAGAAAGAGGACACTTGGAAAAATACTTAGCCATTGCTTATTGCCTTTTTCTCTGCAGCTGATTAATAAGTTCATGGGGTGTTTTTCCATGCTGTTCTGTGTGGAGTGCAAGTACATTAAACTAACAGTAATTTTTAACTACTAAATTAAATGAAATAAATAAACCAAAATATCTGAAGTTTTGAAATCTCAGCAACCACCAAGGCATAGCAGCTGTTATTCTGTAAAGATATTAAAATTTGATGAGGGCTACCAAACTATCAGTAAGATTATCCAGTAGCAGAAGTTCATGTGTACACATGCAAGCCCACCTGTGGATCCCTATGAACTTCAGAGAGAGAGGGCAGAAGCTACAGATAAAAAGAGAAAAGAAACCAACCTCTCTCAGTAATATGTGATCTCTGAAACACAGACGTCCAAGTAGAGTCATGAATAAAAGGCAGCTTGACCAGTGTCAGAGAAAGAGAATGATGTAATCAGGATCCAAGGCTTTGAATTTTCTAGGAACTTCAATTCCATTTCTCAGAACTACCCAGCGTACAGGATTTCTCCAAGAAGGAATGCCAAAGATTCAATTTTCAGAATTGCTCAGTAGAATCCAGTTGCTAACAACAGATTCAGCCCTTGGCCTAACCTGCTCAGAAGTTACTTCTCAGTGGATAGTGGGGGAATGACTTTCACCTCACCTTCTCATGACCCAGTTTCTCTCGGTGTTTTTCTTTTACACTTCTTGATTCTGCAGGCATTTAAGCGTAAAATTACTGATTTATTTTCTTGGAAGAAGTAAGAATATGGAAATCAAAGGGAAATAAAAGAAAATATATAAAAAAATAAAATTTTGAAGGATAGATTTTTCAAGGACACATGGTTGCAAAAACTTTATCATCTTCCTACAGATCAGCCTGAGGCTTACAATACTGCCTGGTGTGATGTTTCTGTAATTGTGGCGCAGACACTGTTATACCATTAGCTCCTTTCACATGGAACAGAGTCGAGACTTTTTGTAGCAGCTTGAATGAGTTCTCTCTTGGGAAGTCGAGAGGTCAGTAAGTGACTGTTACTAAAAATTCTGATAGTAGTATCTCTGCTTCTATAAAAGCTGGACTTAGCTAAACTCTCTCAAAGCCCAAAAGCAGTGCCTGTCTCTGATCAGACACTTTGACACATTTTTCAGCTTGGGGTAAACCAGATGAGACTCAGAGGCTAGTGTTTTAAAACTGAGTACATACATCTTCGTATTTAGCTTTACTTAAAATCTAGGCCCACAAATACCAGGACCACTTGCAATCAGTAGAGATTTTCTTCTTTATAGTAAAGTTTAAGTATATGTGAAATGCTGTCCCTCTTCCTACTTTAAATCTCGTGTCAAATAATCCAGTTAAGTATCTTTCTAAAATATTTACTATAGACTATGGTCAACTGGCTTTCCCTGGTTCTTCTTGCTCATCTCATTGAAAGACAACTGGACATTCCTTTCTCTTTGCAAGGCAAATAAACAGAGAAACCTGAGGTTTACAGAAGCAGAACTACTGCTCTTTCATCACTTTTGTAGAGGAAAGCACGGTTAGAGGCTCGCAGGGTGGAAATCTGCTGACTGCACACCCCATCAGACAAGACTCTGGCTGTAATAATTTCACCACCATGCCTTGGTGCTATCTTTCACATGAGAGCAGCAGCTTGCTGCAGACTCAGCTGGACAACTCAGGAAGAGTTACACATGGATTAGCGAATGTGAAGTAGAGAAAGTTAGAGACTACGTTTCTGGTTTTGTTTTTTAAATTGAGATTTTGTCACCATGTCAATGTGTCAGGAGCTGTGAGTTTAAAAAGGAGCCTAGCTTTGCTTGTGCAAAGGGAAAAAGACATGCACAAAATTCAAGTAAATAGCATCAAGATAGATTTTACTTTTTTCCTGCTGATATTTATTCTCTCCCGCAATTGTGGGGTATTATTAAAATGAGATGTAGTTTTATTAACTTGTCTTTTGCAAACAAACTTCCCATTCAGAGAAGATCATCTGAATAGGCTGATGTGGCTTGTGTAAAGAATGTTGTCCAAAGATAAAACCTAAATGATTTGGAATTGTTCTCTGAAAAAAAAGTTTATCTTTTTAATTAAAGAATTTTTTCATTAGTGAAAGAGTACAATTTAACACTTTATGCAGTCTTCCTTGTTGTCATATCAAGTTATTTTAATTCTTTCTGTGTCTTTCTCTACAATGATCTACACATCAAAGATGTGAAGTCATTAGAATTAATTTACTACATATACTGGATAAGTTAAAGGGAGAATTAAGCTATTGAACTGTACATCCAGTTGACATAAATTTAGGATGACAGTCAAAAAAGCATTGTTTCAAAGAAATGCATTTGAGCAATGATCTGAATGAGTCAGTGGAAATTGCAACCATCTGTGCAAAATATACGCATTAACTTCTTTCCAAGTTAAGCCAGAAATCCTTACTCAGGTTTTATTGATGTACCTATCATAATAAAGCCTTTTTGTCATATTGGTCAACTCTAATGATCATTTTCCATGTTAGAAATAGGCAGAGATTCCTGTCCATTGGGACTAGACAGAAGTGTGTAGAATAGAATTCATCTTGGCTCTCTTTTTGCCATCGAATAGTTACATATATCCACGCTCCAGCTGTAGCCAGGTTAGGGGCATAAGCATCTTCTGAAGAAAGTGCAGAGAAAGAAATCACAGGTGTTATCTGAAAACAGGGTGAACTGCTAGCCTGCGAATCTTGCCTGCCTCCCTGGGTGACAGAATTTGACTTCCTTAGCAACCTTTAGATGGCTGAAACTGAGTTGAACCACTTTGATCCATTGGTCTACTTCTGATAGCTAGATGCTACCTGGTATGCGCACTGGCCTTGTCTTCTTTTCCTCGCTATTCTATTACTCTTAAAAAACAATTGTCCACATAGGATAGTCATTCCAGATATAAGGGAGACTAAGATCACATTTATCTCAAAATAAAATGATGTTTCTGGAGAGAGCTTGAGTATACCATTAATAACAGGATATACATTAGCTTGCCAATGGGGAAAAAAAAAATCTTCTGGAACAAAAATTCTCTATGAAGAGTTTGGGAACATTTTAAATTTCATCGTGCTTTTTCTGTAACTTTTTTCTGCATAATTTCTATGTGAATATTATTAAGAAATTAAATCAAATTATTATGGATTTTCTTCCTTCTACTAATCACTTCAAATAATCTGTTTAAGAATCTTAAAATTTTAATAGTGTAATGTTTTTTAATAAGGCATGACAAATAATAGCAATGGAAACAACTTTTTGATAAATACTTAATTGAAAAATAAAGCATAGTTCAAGATAAAGGCTCTTTGTTAAAAAAAAATTAACTGTTCCTAATAAATTATTCCAAACAAATAATTATCTTTGTTAAGTTTTATGACAATGACACTTAGAATAAATGATTTATCTTCTTGCTTTTTTTAATAAAGGAGATGGAATTATTCTTGTTCATTTGCAGATTTTATTAAGAAGCAGATCAATTTCTGTAACTGGAGTACTAATGGGCTTTCAGGAAAACTAAGAAATAAATAGATTTCTGAAGATGTAATGATACTTTTCATCCCCCATTCTTCACTGTATCAATTATATTACGTCAGAGTTTCTCTCACAGCCATCCAATCAAAGACTGTCATTTCTTCTGAACAGTTTGGACTTCATAGGCACTCTGAAAATGTTATAGGGTTAGATTTAGTTTTACATTTTCTTGAAGGGAAAGACTAAATAATATTTATTTATTTATTTATTTACTTATTTACTTATCCATCCATCTATTTATTTATTTAAAATCTCATTGTGATTAATGTACTTTACATATTATTGTATCTATATACAGCTTCTCAGAAACTATTGTAAGATATGCTTACAAATACCATTGTGTGTCTATTAGCACTTTGGCCCTCTGATTGGAGCCTCTCAGGCTTCCAGTAAGAGGATTCTGTCAACATATTTGAAAAAAGTCTGCAGGTTTGTAAATGAGTATAGTACTAAATTTATTCTTAATTTCTCATTTATGAAATAGAGATAATATCTTCTATTCTGAAAGAATAAGGTACAGGCAATTTGAGTGGTTGTCCAACACAGATGGTGTGCTGTGCTCACAGGTCAACTTCTGCAGCCTTCTACCTTCAGTGGTAAAAAATAGCACTGGTAATAAATGGAAACACTAACAGTAACACATACTGTTGCATAGAAGGTGCAGACAGATTGAGTTTTGTTGTGCTGGCATTAATATAAAAATATTTAGAGAGTTTTGTTTTAGAAAGAGAGATTTCAATTTCTCAGTCTAAACAGATTCTTTCAGAACTTGTGGGGACAACACGGTGTACAGACCCACTTTGAAGGTAAGTAGACAAATATGCAGTTTCTTGCTGTGTTGCTACAAGGCATATGTATTATTTATTCTTCTTCTCTACCCAGTTTATTTTTTCAACACCAATTAATGGTTTATTCCTGTCTGAGTCCAAAACAACTTAGATTTCAGCTATTCAGTGTATTTGCTGTGTTCAGTCTGTCTATTTGTTCTGCAAAGAGGACCACCAGCTCACTCACTGCAAATACCAAATCAGGACAACATCACCTTATTTTTTTTTCAGAAGTTTCCATTTTGTAAGGAGAGATATGAAGACAACCAATATTATAAAAAGAGAAGTCTTTTTGTCCAATAAAATAAGTCTCTATACATTATGTATATTCCATTTCTCTCATTCACATTCTCATATTGCTCCAATATATATTTTTTAGTACACTACCTTGTAATTTCATTTCAGATTCTTGAAAGTCATGAGTGGTTTTCTTTTCTCACTCACTGTTAATTCCTCTTGGCACTGATGGTTTTTATCTTCATTTGAATATCAGTCTGGCTTATGAAGTCAGTCTGAATCTGAAGAACAGGTTTGTATGTTAAATGTTCTTGCAAATCAAGATCTGCACTAGACATTTCAATGCCCCAGGAAAACATGTTCCACTCATCCAAGTCACAGCTAGCCCATTCAATGAGTAGGAAACCACTGGGCCAACATGGTACATGGCTTCATCTGGCCCTAATTGAGACATGGAGCAGGACATTCGTGTGTGCATAATTGTGTACTTTGACCAGTGTGCGTAGGGAAAAATAACAACTAGACTAAATTTCCTAATTCTGATGCAACTCTTCTTCCAAGTTGGAAACTGGCAGAGAATGTGCTGAGAAGGTTTTAAGGTTCTCCTTGCAGATCTCCACAGACCTGTGCTGTTGGACTTGCACCAAACAAATTGCACCAGGGAGAAATTACAATAATTCTCGATCCCCTTGAATAGGGAAGGACCCCACCTGGAAAGGAGTGAGTGCCAAATTCCATGGGTATTTTCAGTATTGCAGTTGTTGATAACTCCGAGGCTATAAATCTCTAGCATGGATTTTGTCTGTGTCTCCTGTGATTTTAGCAAGCAGGTAT
This sequence comes from Lagopus leucura, assembly GCF_019238085.1. Taxonomy (NCBI): domain Eukaryota; kingdom Metazoa; phylum Chordata; class Aves; order Galliformes; family Phasianidae; genus Lagopus; species Lagopus leucura. The sequence goes on from NW_024962335.1 coordinate 19,942,282, forward strand.
TTACTGACATTGAGAAGACACTGCATTTATCCTATTTCTCCACACCTGTTGCAAACCCTAGATGTTGCAGACTATCTTCTTCCCTGCCTTTTTCTTCCTACGTGTGACATCCAGCTAGTAGATATGCTGACTTCCAGTAGGCAAATTCTTGACACAAATTCAAGACACAGAGGATGCTTCTTTGTGTTTGTGGGTTACAGAAATAGTCTTATCACTTCAGGTGACCTGGCCACAGCAGTGGTCAATAGGAAAGGGCACAGGAAGGAAGAGGGGCCATCAGAAGATCCTCTGGTGAAGCATTTCATTTAATGTTGCCAGACATGGTATTATAGAATGGCTTGGGTAGAAATACAACCTTAGAGACCTAGTTCTAACCATTTGCCATGGGCAGTGTTGCCACCCACTAGATCAGGCTGCTCAGGACCCCATCCAGTCTGGCCTTTTACACTACCAGGGATGGGGCAGTCCTATCAGTTCATGTGCAAACCAAAAAAGGATTTTAGCTATTAACGATGGCATACAATAAGCTTTCTACCTAGATATTTATTTATTTCTGTGACTACAAATGATTAACCAAACACAGGCAGAAGTTAATAAATGAACATGAGCAAGAACAAAAATGGGTGCAAATGTGCCCCTCAGATACTATTTGTGGATAAAGCGTGATTTTTTAAGGATGTTAGATCAGAGATAATAGGTCAAACTTCAGTCAGGCTTCTTCTCTCCATGTACAAGAGAGAAATTTGCTTTTGACTATTAACCAAAACACCTCCTCACAGTTGCTCAGCTTGCATGTGTTCATACAGTCCAGGCTGCAAATTCAACATCCTTCTGGATGGAAGTCTGTCCACTTCTAAATTGGGTGTAAGGGTAGGCATGCCTCATACAGAGAATAAGATACATAGCTGAAACCTCTATCTATTACTGTATTCTTGTTTTAAGTTCAACATTTAGTTTTCTGCTGGAATACAATAATTTATAGGGAATTTCTCTGTGACAGTTTAGTTTGAGGACAGTGGAGTGGAATTGACTTTGAAAAGCACAAGATGATATAGGGGATGTAAACATTCATCAGCTCCTCTGAGGAATGGCAAGACAAGAAAATAAAAACGAGGGAGGACATACATATGGACAGAATTATAAACTGAATATTTTATTTCATTTCCTAGTACCTGTGGAACAAAGGGCTGTCTAATCACACTCAATGTAATCCTATTGAAGATTGGAGAAGAATTGATTGCATGTTCTTTAAATTCTCGCTTTTTTACATAGCACATATGTTAGCACCAATTTGTAGCCTTTACTGCATCTTATAAAGTTTGAAATAGTTGAGTAACTATAAGACTGGCAAGACATCAGTGCTGTGAAAAAGACAAGAGTGTAGCAACTGGGAAAAATATCTTTGCTGCTAAGATTGTTTTGTGAGCCATTACGTTTGGTACCTTTCCTGATCTCAGGGCAGATTTTATTAATGGGTTCTTCTTAAGAGGGTTTGCAGCAAGATACAGATTTCCAAACAGGCTGCCATGGAAACAAGTTGCTCATTATGCCCCCCCCCTAGAAACCTTCTGCCCCTTTTTTATATTGTTAGTGCTGAGAATGACACTCTGTTCAGATTCAGAATTTTGTTTCTCACTATTAAGTTTAGGGGGTTTATTACAGTGCAAGTATTGCCTGCCATTGGAGACTATGAATAACTACTATTTCCTCCCTTTCAGGCAACATTTGCGCAGCTGAAGTAGAGTGAATAGAGCGCTCCAAAACATGGAGAATAATTGAGACTAGAAAAACTGTAAAGCTATGTGACAGGACCCAAATAAAATCTGGCACTACTTAAGCAGATAGGACGAATTAAAAGAAATCAACTATACCAGTAAAATACCCAAGTAATCTGATCACCTACGTTTGGACATAAAAATCTGCAATATTTTCATTATGAAGATTGCAAAACATGTTCATTTTGCATATTTTTAGCAAGGAGGCAACCTTTCCTTATTGACAGAAATAATGGACAGATGATGTCTAAATTCTCATGATCTCTGAAGAAACTTTCCCTCATAGTAGGGATGCAATCAGAACTTGGAGTCAGGATTTCTAAACAAACAGGACAACTGGGAGTTTTTATCTCACCGTAGATCATGAGAATTTAGACATCATCTGCCCTCTACCATGTGACTCTACAAAACACGGAAATTAATATTGCACAAGCTCCTCTTGTACTTGGCAGTGAGAATAATGCAGGGCTGTATGTGGGTTTTCCTATATCACTGTCCAGTGTTTGTGGCTAATGCTGAATGGCAGCACAGAGGTTACAGCAGCTTTAGGATAGTTAACCCAGATATGCTAGCAATCTGACTGCAGCTCAATGAAGCCTATGTTTGTCTACTCTCACCCCTAGTGCAGTCATACTGTAGGTTCACCAAAACAAGAATGACTCAGAAGGGTGATACTCTTACTGATTTCTTTTCAAGTACATTTAGGGAGAACAGTGTACCTCTCCTTTTAATTGCAAAATCTGACCTCTTACAGAGGTAACAAGTTTTGGTATTTTATTAATGGTCTTTTCTCTTCCTTCCTAATGGAAGTAATTGTTTAAACAATTTTAGTATGTCTGCTAGTGTCTGTCATTAATAGGCTCTGCTCTGTAATTGCCATGACACCCCTGCACAATATTAGACTCACACAGAAAATCTTGCTCCTATAAGCCATCAAATCCATGGGCTGGAAACTCAGCTTGTTACTGGAGAGTTTCCTCTCCTGTCAGTAGTAGTTCACTACTGTCTTAAGATAACCTGTCAAAAGAATTTCATTGTCAAAAGAAAATGGATGAAAGGTCTAGAGGAATTTGTATTCTATCATCCTTTGCCTTCAAGTTTGCTTTCTTAACACCATATTGATTAGTCTGTCCTTGTCTGTCTCTTACTCCATGTCTCTATTTTCCCTGAAGAAGCTCTTCTTAAAATTCCTTACTCTAGATAGGGACTTCGTTTAATGACAGGGTTTGCTGCACTGCTCTCCATGCAATTAGTGGAATTAATCCTTAACTCACTCTTCTCTGTTTCTTAGGTCTCTGGAAATTTGCAGAGATTTATTTGTCTTGTGCCTTATGTTTGTCCTTCCTTCCTTAGCTAACATGGGGTAACAGCTAGCCTCTCACATGCAGAGAGTGTGGTGAAAGTGAAGGTGCCTAGATCTTCCACTGGTTGAGGCAGAAATATCCCACAGATTCCAGGAAAGCCTAAATAGCTAAGTAACTATTTTTAAAGATTATACAAAGCCACTTCTTTATCTGCCAAATAATACAAAAAACAAAACAAACAAACAAACAAACAAAAAACAACCTTGGCTGACATTCATTGGCAACCCATTTGAATTCAAAGGCAAATAAGATAGTAAAAGTCGGTAATTGGACCTTGGTGCAGATGTCATCAGGCCAAGGTAAGTATCAGCTATTTGTACATGGACATAATCAAAGTTTACAGTAAACAACTGAGACTGTGTGAGATTAGGTTTGAAATATTTCATTAATTATATAGTTGTAAGATAAAATAAAAAATAATACTTTTAATTTGCATAGTACTTTCACCCACAGATCTCATCTCAAAACATGTCATAAACATTAATTAAGTCTCCTGCCCCCCTGAAATACATACTAGACTATTATTACTACACCATTTTTTAAAATGGAAAATAAAAAGAAGCTAAGTGATTCACTCAAGGTCACTTTCTTCATAATCAAGATGGCTGTCATCTGATATGAGGTTTCTGAGCTCTAAGAATGGATGGGAATGGAATATTCTGGAGAGGATAGAGAAATATTGCTGTTTCCTTGTGATTTTCATCTCTACCAGAGATGGAAAATCTTAGCAATATAGGTTAGGTCTTCATGTATGTATGAGTCAAAAAAACAATTTTTTGAGCAATAGGTGACTAGTGAAATATGATTTTCTTTAGATGTTTGTATCCTGTGTGTGCTAGGATTCTCTGCTACAAATTTTTCTTAAAACTATTGTATTCATAGCATGATATAGATTCCTTAATGTCTAATTCATGCTGAGATGACTTTTCAGCTTTCCAACATTCATTTGTGTCTTTTTCATTCATTTGCACCCTTGTTTTTCTGAAGCCTACACAATGGGGATTTTTAATTTAGTTCAAAACTGGCCAGTGCATTCAACCACCATTAAGAAGGAATAAACAGACCCATAAAGCAATCACAGCTTAGTTTCCTTACGCCTCTACTGCTATTGCATACATCAGCTGAATACCAGCACATCACTCAGCACACCAATTTCAGAAAAAAAAATAACAAGTTTTCTTTCAAATGGATTTTTAAGCTGTATGTGCAGGTTGCATAACAAATTGATTTTGTTAACCAATGCATCCACTCCCCAGCTCTTTCCTCGTTTTCAGGACAGCCAGTGACATCATAAGAATTACTTCTAGGTTAAAGACATTAGCTCTTATAGAACTTAAAACATCCAAGGTTGCAAGGAGAAATCACTGGCAGAAGCAGTAACAAAGCACAGCACTGTGATTAAAGTTTAATGTTTAAGGTGTCAGTTCCCAGTTAGGCATATAAATAGATTAATAACTTTTTATTAATCATCTCCTTCAGTGTGTTTTTTTCTTCTGAAACTCCAATTGTGCATACTGAGGTTGACAGGGTTACTACCAACATCCTTGGCAAATCCTACTTATTCTAAAATATTTGTCACCAGATCTTATGAAGTGACCTGTAAAGGAGGAAAGTTTCACTATCTTTAGCTTACTCTGTGTGGAGAATGCAAAACCCAAGGCAGAGAAGTGAGGCTTTGTGCCTTTCACTCTCCAGTAGTGGAGTCCTCACATGCCAGGCCATGAAGCAGGAAATTGTTCTGTAAAAATGATTACTTTCCTGTGCTTATGATCTTGCCAAAAGCTGTATATTTGTCTTTCAAAACACATATGTGAAGGTGCTCTGACACTGCAACATAATTTAAATTAATGTAAATGACACCATATTGGAAAACACATGTATCTTCCTACCTAATCTATGCTCTGTCAAGCTGTAACTGAAGAGCAAACGTTTACCAACTGCCCAGGTTGTAAACGCAGACCTCTGTGATGTATGACTCTCTCCTGGATGAGTTGCTGTCTGGATTTCATTTGTAGTTTCATCATCTGAAACTCTGAACAACCAGTGGGGTTTATGATCTCTCTGCTGTGCCTTTGTGGAAGGAATGGAATCAATGTTTTCAAAAGGCAATAGTTTACTAATTGGCTATGGCTACGTAGCAGTATTGGATACAGATATACTGGCACTGCATCTATCTCTCTCTCACTGACTCGTGTCAGATAAAACCACTTGTATTAGGATGATACACAGTGGCCTGTTGTTATTCTGAGAATTTGGGAATTGAGAATAACTGACACTCCTAATTAGATCCAAACAGGCAGTACAGAAAATCAAAGTAAATCCGGTCATTTCAGAATTCAGAGGTATTAGCATAACAGCGTGTTTGTTGTTTGTTTATTTTAACACTTATTTTGTATAAAATAATGCTCAATATTTCACAAAGTGCCCCATGCAAAATATTTTTCATAGAGTTTGATATATTACTTGAGATATCTTGTGTATTGGCTTTCCAAGAGAGGTTTCTCATGCAAGAATTCTCTGCTCTGCAATGTGTTCCTGAAGATGCTGGGGACCTGCTGAGAACAACACACAGTCTCTTTAGAGTAATGTAGGATAAAAACACCTTCTCTCTTTCCTGTAAGAGAAGAGCAGAGTTGTACTCATGCAGCTATAGTTTATGGATGGCTGCATCATTCTCAGTAGAAAAATCAAGGGTGGCTTGAAAGAGGTTATCATTATCAGTGGATTATCACTATCATTATCAGTAGAGTGGGAGATTTAATGCTAAATTCTACATCCAGAAATACATACCCATATTGGATAGTTTATAAAAAATAAAACGAGCAGTAACAACAACAAAACACCCCAGAAGAGGTGAGCTGAAAAAGAAATATGACTTACAGTTCTTGTTACTCAGTTACTTCTTCAAGTCTTAGTAATTGCCACAAAAAAAGTGTGACATCTGCATGTGATTTTCTCAGTTATCTCTAAGTCTCACTCATGTTATGACAAAACATATTTTACTTAAGCATAACTTGTTTTCTAGGTCACAGGTAAGGCTGATATGAAACTTACTGATCCTGAACCTGCTCTCATGTGCTAGAGGAATTTCTTCAACTTCTAGGTACTCGCTGCTAAAAAGCTCAAATTGGTGTTCATCTCTTCCATTAAAAAAGAAAAAAAAAAAAAACAACAAAACCTGCTATAGTTGGAACTAATCTAGTGGCCTCAATATTAACCCAGTCTAGTTTCTGTAAGGATTTGTATACATGATTGTATTTACTTTCTTCTGTCATCAATAAATTGCCTGTGGGATTAATTCCCTGGCAGACTTTACAGTGGAACATAATCTTATATCATTTACTAGCCTCCAATGTGATTTTCATCTACCACAGGCTCAAACACAGAGATATCAGCAGCTACAGAAATGCAACACTGCCCTGTTAAAAAAAACCCACATATTGATCTTACCGTATTCAAAAATCTGCTTCCAAATCTTGAAATCTCCTAAATAAGCAAGGAAGTGAAAATCATGCATGTAAGGTATTATGGAAAATGAGATTGCAGAAAAAATCACTTGCAGATGAATAAGGATAATTTTTTTATAACATTCATTGGAAATTCTTGACCACAGTATAAACTGGTGCACAAACTTATTGGGTAACTTGCCCAAATCTGTCTGTTTGCAAACACCACTGGGAGATAATGATTACAAATCCACCATAGTAGAAATGCTGTAAAGCTGTCTCTTTCTGCAGTAGTACCTTCTGAGAGGGAATTTATTAGAGAAATTACTCAAACTGGACATTTATTTTTAGTAGCATTTGTCATGCTTGCTGTCGCTTACATTCACTGAATACATAAGGAAAAGAAATATTTCCAGAAGACAAAAATTTCAACCAAAACCAAATCATGAACTGGAAAAACAACCATAGAATCATAGAATCATAGGATGGTTTGGGCTGGAGGGGACATTTAAGATCATCTAGTTCCAACCCCCTGCTATAGTCAGGGACAGATCCCTCTAGACCAGGTTGTTCAAAGCCCCATCCAGCCTGGCCTTGAATGATTCCAGGAAGGGAGCATCAACAAACTTGCTAGGCAACCTGTTCCAGTGTCTCACCACTCTCACAGTAAAGAATTTCTTTCTAATATCTAGTCTAAATCTACCCTCTTCCAGTTTAAAATCATTTTCCCTGATTCTGTCACCACCTGCCCTTATAAAGTCTCTCCCTGTCTATCCTATAGACCCCCTTCTGGTACTGGAAGGCCGCTATAAGATCTCCTCAGGTCTTTCTCTTCTCCAGGCTGAAAAGCCCCAGTTCTATCAGATGGTCTTCGCCAGGGAGGAGCTCCAGCCCTCTGATCATCTTTGAAGCCCTGCTCTAGACCTACTCCAACAGCCCCATGTCTTCTTGTGTTGGGGACTCCAGAACTGGATGCAGTACTCTGGTGGGGTCTCACAAAAGCGGAGTAGAGAAGCAGTATCACCTCCCTTGGCCTTCTGGTCATGCTTCTCTTGATGCAACCCAGGATATGATTGGCCTTCTAGGCTGCAAGTGCACATTGCTGGCTCATGTTGAATCATTCATCGATACTCCCAGGTCCTTCTCCTCAAGACTGCTCTCAAGCTATTCTTTGCCTAACCTGTATCCTGCATCTGGGTAGGGGGTTGCCCCTACCCAGATGCAGGACCTTGCTTTCAATCTTGCTGAACTTCATGAGATTGGCATGGGCCCACCTCTCAAACTTGTCCAGGACCCTCTTGATAGCATCCCTTCCCTCTAGCATGCACCACTGAGCTGGGTGTCATCTGCAAACTTGCTGAGGGTGCACTCAATCCCACTGTCCACATCGCCTACAAAGATATTAAATAACACTGGTTGCAGCACTGATCCCTGAGGAATGCCACTTTATCACCGGTCTCCACTTGGACATTGAGCCATTGATTGCAATTTGCTGAGTGTGACCATCCAGCCAATTCCTTATCCATCCATCAAATCAATGTTTTTCTCCAATTTGGTGACTACAATGTCATGCAGGACAATGTCAAATGCTTTGCACAAGTCCAGGTAGATAATGTCAGTTGCTTTTCCTTTTTCCACTCCAAATATGTAACTCCAGGTATGTCATGTGTGATTCGTCTCTGGTGAAGCCATGTTGGCCATGAAGCACCAATAATTTTGTCTCTATTTTCCACATGCCTTAGTAGGGCCTTCAGGAGTATCTGCTCCATGATCTTGCTATGCACAGAGGTGAGATTGATTGGCCTGTAGTTCCCTGGATCTTCTTTTTTTCCCTTCTTGAAAATGGGGGCATGTTTCCCCTTTTCCAGTCAGTGGGAACTTCACCAGCCTGCCATAACCTTTCAAATATGATGGATAGTGGCTTGGCAACTTCATCTACCAGTTCTCTCAGAACCCTTGGATGGATCTTGTCAGGTCCCATGGACTTGTGCACCTTCAGGTTCTTCAGACGGTCTTGAACCTGTTCTTTACTTACAGCAGGCAGATCTTCCTTCTCCCAGTTCTTAAAGATGCTTCCTGCAACTTGGGCATTGTGGCTAGAGCCCTTACTGGTGAAGACTGAGGCGAAGAAGCTGAGCACCTCAGCTTTTTCCTTATCCATTGTGGTCACCAGTTTCCTTCCAGAGAGGGTCCACATTCTTCCTGACCTTTTTATCACTGATATACCTGTAGAATTTCTTCTTCTTCCCCCTTTTCTCCAATCCACCACTAAACTGTAGCTTAGCTCAGTTTTTTGTTGGATAGTTTCAAAGGTGAAAATAAGAAGACAAAAGAAAAAGAAGCATAGACAAAACCCACCTTCATTACGGAAGGAAATGTGATAGCTTTTATTTATTTAATTAATTATTTGCTTTATGGTTTATAGTTAATTCCCTGCTGTGATTGGTTATCTCTGGGGTTGTGTAGCATACCAGTTTTGCTTATGCTTTGCTGCCACTTTGCAATGCTTCACAAAATTTCACATTTTAAAACAACTCCTGGTGGTATTTTATTTAACAGAATAATTTTATTGTTGGCAGTATCACAAAGGAGAGCTCTGCTCCTCAAAGCTTCATTTACAGAAATTAGAAACAACAACGATAATAACAATAAAAGGGTATTCGGCTTTAAAAATTATTTTTTCTGTCCAATATAAAACTAATTTCCAAGAGAGCCAAGCAATCTGGTAATATATCATTGAAATCAAGAGTATGTCTGAATATTTGCTATGATGAGTAACCGTATAAAAAAAAAAAAAACACAACAATGAAATATTTATAAAAATAAAGACATCTCATGGGAAAAGTGTAACACATAAGGATTATTAAACAACAGATACTTATTAATAATTATTAAAATAATTTTCATAAAAATGTATGCATAATTTACATAAATGACAGAAACAGGAATGGAATGCTATAAGGTTTAGGTGTGTCAGAAAGAAAGTCTGGGCAGTATGTAGAGTGACAGAAATTGACTGAGCCAAAGAGTTGCAAGGACTTGTACAGATACCAGAAACCGTGAAGTTTCTTCTAGAAATAATGGTGACTTCTGTGTGGAAGACTACACTTAGGCAAGCAGAAACATGCCTTCCTGAAGTATCAGGAACCTAAAACGATGATTTTGAACCTAGATTTGCAATACAAAGAAAAGTCTGATGATCGAGTATTACTACCACTGATTTGTAACAGAAATCACTGCAGCTTATGTTCAGCCCACACTTGGGCCACCAGTATGTTTCTGTTCAATTGTACTGCTACCAAAGTGCGTGTGGTCCATAACATTTGATGAGAAACACCTAAAACAAGAGTTTGAGCATATTGCCAAGCAGGACTGCATTCAAAAAAAATTCAAAAATTCATTGGCAGCACTACATGTAGTGAACTTGAAAAAGTAATTAATGGAATATTTGGTTTTACTTGAATTGGATATCACACAGGTGAGAACATAATCAGACACTCACTAGGTCATAGAGCTTTTGGAGTCAGATCTGCATAAGTGTCTGCATTACTAAACTTTGAGTCAGTTTTTTGGTTTTCCCTTTTCCATTGCAGAGATATGCAGAACAACAGTTGGCCACTATTTTTCTGTATTTATGAAAAGGCATCAAATGCATCACTTCTTGTTCTGGAGTATGCTCCTGCTCAGCTCCCTCCAGACATTAAACCAGGACTGATTCATCTGCAGTGGATGAGACATGACATCTCTGGTATAAAAATTGCACTTGTGTATCTCTGAATTCTGCAGTGAAGTCTTGAGTGAAGATAGACTGAAAATGTTTCTAACCCCCTATATCTTTGCTGACATCTGGTGTTTTTAATACAATTAATAAATATCCTTAATACACAACTCTCCAGTCTATATAGCATGGCCTGAAACCTTACCAATCTGCTGGGGAGCTGCCTGGGATTTCTACTTTTGATCTCAGATGGAAATACCAAGATAATCACATTTCTCATTGTGAGAAGCCTACAAATTTGACTGTATGTATGTACAAATTTAGATACACACATATGCATGCATATGTAATTTTAAAAAAGCTTAGTTAAATTTGGTACTAGTAGTTAGCAAGAGTTTTTGGAAGTAGTCCAATTTTATCCAAAACAGCTTAGTTGTTCTTCATTCAAACCCATTCTTAACTTGAATTTTATTCCTTTTCCGAGGAGACCATCATAGATACTATCCTCTTGGATAATCAAATCCAAAATACTGTATTAAATTAACTCAAAATTAATAACCAGAAGCCCCAGAAGTGAATTAAGGTGTTAAGGATACAGAAATAAAGGAAAGATAGAGCAAGATAAAAGAATAAAGAACAGATAAGTAAAGGAAGTAACAATTTGATACCTTATATGCAGAGCCTATGGAAATCTGTATCTTGTGTGTTAAGACCAAAATCAATATATCTGTATTCGGACATGCCTCATAGTGTTAACAGGAGGCAGGAGCAGAGGGACTCTAGAAACTCTTGCAAAGCGGTTAACAGTATCCTCATCAGCACAGAACAGCCAGTCCCAATTCAGTTTGTGTTGGACCATCACAGCAGCCCTGAGAGAAGTTCAAGTCAGTAGAGAACCAACTGTGCGACACAGGTGAGTTTACTTTCTGCAAAGCTTCATCTTTTCACCTCTGAATTCTGTAGTGGCCCCAGCAAAACTGTGCACTGCTGTAGAAAAAAACATGATGGTGCATCAAATTGTCTAGTAGTAGCCAAGAAAATAATTGTGTGAAAAAATGAAGAAATTTTATTATACTTGAAAGCATGCATTTGGAGAATTGCTGCATTGCTGCCATGGATTGGAAAACCAAGAGGTGCGATGTGGAACAAATCTGCTGATTTCTGCTTTTATGACTTAAATGTCTGGCTCAACATCTCCAAGGGTCATTGAAAGTCCAAAGAACATTGGCTGGACTTGGGTGCGATATAATCCCCTCTTTAATAGAATACTATGTGCACATGAATATAAGATGATAAACAATGAGAAATACACTTTGATGTATCCACTAAGGCTTTAAGTTAATTGCAAAGTAATTTTATTTTTCTTTATTTTATAATAAACACCATTCTAGTTTTGAAAATTTTATTAAAGGTTCTAGGATTCAGATTCATTTAGCGATGTATACAGGGACCCCGCATTAACCTGAATTAATTGTAAATAATGAGTAAAATGAATAGAACAACAAAACCAGACAAAGTTCAACAAAGCAAAAAGATCAAACCGCAGCTCCTCTTTATGGGGAGCAAAAGCCTTATTCAATACTTCTTCAAACAGCCTTTGACTATCACTCTCTAAGAGATGAACAGCAAAGGCTGAAGTATCACAGATTACCTTTTCTTTTGAGTAGGTGTGCTTAACACAGAGGAGTTAAGATAGTTGCTCTTCAGTAAATGGTCATTTGATTTGTCACTAGGGAGTGCAGAGAACTTTGTTCAGGGAAGGCAAAAATTGATTCAGACTAAGTTTCAAATTCCTTGATAGGTTGCCTCTTTTCAACTGCTTTTGTTATTTGATGGGTAGATCCTTATCTTACAGATGGACAATTTGAAATTTTCAGCGGAAAGATATAAAATTAGTCTATAAAAAATAATGATTCAACATGGCTTTACTTTTACTGGAGGAGATATCTATGATGTATTCTGTCAAAAATGTTTTTTTTCTTCTTCTTCATTATTTTTTTAGGCAAGTGATTTGAAAATCCTTACATGCAGTTTATTAAAATCACCTAAAGAAGTTTTGAATGCAGTTTGAAGGAGAATTCCCAGATGTACCTTATTACAAGGAGGAGAGAGGAGTATATGACCCATTTATCAGAGAACTTCTAAAACATGCTTAGCTTCACTAAGCGTCTTCAAGCATCTTTCCATCAAAACAAGAATACAGAGTAATATATCTGAGGGGATTAGGACCTTAATTTTAAGCTATTATTCTCAGTGTGTTTTCAGTGAATTTAAGATTTTCATGTGTTATTCCTATTAAAAAATAATAACAACAGTAGTAGAAAAAAAATGTGGCAATGAAAAATATTTGTCTCTAATACCATGCAAATAGAAGTTCAGAAATAGAATAGATTTGTTAATCCCAGTGAGAACATGTGTCCCACTGGTCTGTAAAATATATTTTCTGGAATGCATACACTTATGCTTGGAAAGATATATGAAATTTCTTAAAAGTGCTATGAGGATATAAGGAACTGAAAAGATATTACAACAGAAGAAGTCTGCAGACTGATGATTAAACAAGCAAGATATTTGCTTGCCAAGCAAAGAGAAGAATACTAAGGCTTTTTTGTTCAAGGGATGTTGAGAAAGCAAGGATGAAAAAGGAACTTGTAAAGAAGAAAAATTACTGATAGGCAAAGAAAGAACAAAAAGTGGCTTTCCTGTTACTGCACCTCTGAAGTACTGTTTGGGAAATGCTGTTCCATACATAATTTCAGAGATTTAAAAAGCAAAGGGAAAGAAAGAACAAACTACCTAGGCAAAAGAAAAAAAGAATAAAACTAGTAATTATAAAAACTAGTCTTTTACGATAATTTTATTTAGAATAAAGATGTTTTATTATTCAACTATTCAATTGATATTTGTGCAGAAATGTTGCCAGTACAATCAGGTTGGAACATGCATTACATGAAATTATTGCCCAGTGCTGCCAGACCCTCCTTTTCTTGCAACAATCATCATACGTATGGATGATTTATTCACTGTCACTTAAAAACTGAGATGGTTGAAAAGGTTTTATGTTTTTTTCCTTAATGGCAGAAACTAGACCACTGTACAGAAACATACCTGTCTCTATCCCTGGGGGAGTGAGGGTGTTGAAAATGACAAACTGAACAAGGAAAACACAAAGTCCAAGAGGTACTTTTTAAAAAAATACAAGTTTAAACTGGGTTTTTAAGTCCTAGAGATCTATTGTCAAATGGTACCCAGAGAGAGGGTAAAGACCATTTCTTTTCTGCTTGCTTCAGCTCAGAAAATTACTACAGTCACGGAGAGTAGTTGTTTTTATAATGCTTTTCTAGTTCTGAGGGGATCGACAGTCAAGGAACATTGCCTTAGCCCTTGTAAAGCTCATGTAGATCATTTGATCCATAAAAAACTTCACAAGCATAATTCATCCAAATCAGAACTTGGCAAGGAACTATAACCATTTCTCCATGACCCACAAAGAAAACCAATGCTGCAAGTTCAGAGATGAAATTGAAATCTTCATAGAAAATCTGTGTCAAAATAGGAATAATGATTCAGAGATCTGATTTACTTAAAAAGTTGCACCAATTTGGTGATGAATAAACCTTCTCTAACTTTCACTGCCTTTTAAATAGGGAGGGAATCTCAAAATTCAGATTCCAGTTACACTTCCCCATCTCTTGAGGACCACAGTCATCAAGCTAATGTGCTTTAAAAGTTGGACAGTTGGACTCCAAAAACAATTTTGTCTAAGGAGGGAAGCTATTAGAATAGAAATAAAAATGAGAGGAGAGGAGAGGAGAGGAGAGGAGAGAGGAGAGGAGAGAAGAGGAGAGGAGAGGAGAGGAAATGAAAAATGATCCAAGGGATGGAACACCTCCCTTGCTAGAACAGTCTGAGAGAGCAGGGGCTGTTCACTATTCAGTCTGGAGAAGAGAAAACTGTGGGGAGACCTCAGAGTGACCTTTCAATATACAAAGGGGGGCTGTAAGAAAGAAGGGGAAATGCTCTTTGTCAGGGTCTGCTGTGACAGGAGAGAGAGGAGATTTAGATTGGATATAAGGAAAAGTTTTTTGGTTATTGTAAAAGGATGGTGAGGTTTCCTGGAGATATGGGAATACCCCATCCCTGGGGACACTCAAGGTCAGGCTGGAAGGGCCCTGAGCAACCTGATCTAGCGGTAAGTGTCCCCATTCACTGCTGAAGAGTTGGAATAGATGACCTTAAAGAGTCCCGTCCAACTCAAGCAATTATAGAATTCTACTATCTTCCTGGGGCAACGCGTTCTTATTCCCTCCTTGAGTACTTCATTATCCATTATATTGTTTCCCTACAACATACCATTCTCTGTTTTTATTCTAACTTCTTTTGTACTATTAGGTCGATTGTGTTATTAAACCTTCAAATCTTTCACGATAAGGAGTATACTCCTGTTCTAACAACAGCTAATAGAAGAACATCTGCTTACTATAGATACTCAAATTGAGACCCTTCTAGCTGTCTTTTCTAAATGGTTGTGTGACTTCCTCTTATTCTGTTACTTATGAGATACGCTGTGGGACAAGTCTGCTGTCATATTACATACTGTGGATCTTACAGTGAGAGTGACCACTGAGATTCAGTACCAGAAAAGATGTGACAATGAAAATTTAAATATGCAATACAGAATAATTGTTCCCAAGGTAACTGTAAATCTAGGCCAGGGAACAGAGTTTTGAAAGGCACTATTGACGTTTATAGAATAGCTGCTGTAAATTATCTTAGTTCCTTTCAGTTTATAACAGCTGTGATGGTTCATGCCAAATGAAGAAGTACCCCAAATTTATTAGGAAAATGTAATCCTTAATCTTCAGTACATTTCAAGAAAAAAGAGAGCTAGCACACTTAGGTGGAAGTGCAATTTGGAAATCCATTTTAAAAGAGAAATGCACGATGTCTTTAAACAGACAATGCTGTATACGTTTGAATACGTATATTTTCCCTGGTGTCTCATGATCAGATACAATATACAAGGCATTTTTAGTTTGCTATTTGGAAATAAAAGGGCAGAGACCTCATTTATATACATTGTCTTCTTCTTTCTTTTTTTTTTTTTTTCCCAGAGGGGAAACATATTTTTTCAAAGCTGGAGTCCAGATTTAGTTTTGTCGAGTCTAGTCTCTCTGCTGCTATTCAGTCTAATTCCATCAACTTTAATAAAAAAGCGCTTGGTCTGTAGCAGCATCAGAAGGAAGTTGGCAGATGAGCCTTGAATTGACAGAGTAGACCAAATAGAACTGCTAGCCTTCTTTTTCCTTCGCTTCTGCTGGTGAATACCTAGATCAAGTCTTATTCATGCATGTGCATACAGCATAGGGTTGTGATGTACTGCAATATGCAGAGCCTTGAAGCATGAAAAAGTTGATTGCAATGAAATTTATGATAATCATGCTTTCATCTAAACATCCGTAGTAGGTCTTCACAGGAAGGATGGCTAAGTACAGAAGGTCAAGAGTGGTTAATATTAGGACAGACTGAATGACACCTCTTAAAAACTGCTCTTGTGTTTCAGAAAGTGATGCTACAGATATGTCAGAGATGGCAGGTACACAAAGTATATGTCAAATATTAGGAATTTAGCACTATAGCAAGAAAGGACAGATAAATATTCAACATAGCAAACTCTTGACAGCCATACCCAAAAAAAGTCATGCTTCAGTTATTCAGGAAAACCATCAAGTAAGGATTTCAGGATAATACTCATTTCTTTGAATTAGACAAAAATTGTTCTCTGTAAAAATAAACAATTCAAGCTTAAGACTTTAAGAAAAGACTGAAACTGATTGAACCCCAAATCAATTTTATATTACACTCATAGCATGAGAGTTTTCTGATTATTATAAGCTTCATTTCAATTTTCAGATCTTCTTCAGATTTGCCCAGACAGCTTGTGCTGTATGTCCACTAGAAACATAGCAAGTTAAAACACAGCAATTTTGGGTTATCCATATGTAAAAATATTATGTGAAAAGTATTATATGATATTTGTGATATGGCAAACAGGACGGTTTTTATTGGCTTGTTAACTCCAAAGCAATCAATCTGCTGTAACAAATATAGAACAAAGAGAGTGAAGAGAATCAGCATCTTTTATTTAATAGGAACAAAGGAAACGTCAGGCCAAAGGATTAGTCTTTTCCAGAAAGTCATAAGCATCTGAAAAGAGGGTTTATAATGAATGTACCTCTTCAACCAGAACAAGCACACAGTGACTGCAATGCTATCATAATACAACATGCTGCTCCAGTGGGAAATAAACACACATCAAGAAATCTTATTATTTCTATGACTATGCTACAACATGAGTAATTTTAATGAGTATAACAAAAACTGACTCCCTACAGTTACTTGACAAGCATTCTTCTAAGACAGGGTACAATAGAATCCAAGTGTTTGCAAACTTCCAAAGGCTAAGAAGATGTTTAAGAAGGAGGAGATTCCCTTGAAGTTTTTCCTCTTAGTTTAAGAACATATGGGTCACTTCTGCCACATCCCTCCAGATATTCCAGTAAACATTTACATGGAGCTACAATGCTAGCAGTGCTATCAGATTTCTATGATATGTTTTGAGTTTTGTGTAAAAAAAATATGCTTTTCTTATGCTCTTCATTTTTAAGACATCATCAATGACTCCAACTCCCCATTCATTAGAGTAAATCTAATCTAATTCCATTAATGTTTATAGCTAGGATTGATGTTTCCAGGCCTAAAGTATCCAAATGTGTCCTTGTAGGTCATTCCAACTGTTTTGTGTGATATCTGACTTGATGGGAAATATTGGCAGCCCTGAGCATGTGTTTTGTGCTAGGGACATTTGGCTTTATCTTTTAAATAAAAAAACTTCCACAAAATGTCAAACTCATAAAACAGTACATAGATGAAACCTATCATTTCACTTCGTTTCATAAGTTATACTTTATTCACTTCAGAAAGTATTAGGAACAGATTGTCAGTTGTAGTAAATAATTACAGTTCAGCTGGAGCCAAAGAAGGTTCTCTGATTTATGTTCAAAATGGTCTGACCTAGAGAAGAGTACAGTAGTTATTTCCTCATCTTGTTTAAGGAGGAAACTCTTTTTCCTTATCTCAGAAATTAGTTTTCTATGTCTTCTATTTACCCTTCCATATAGTGGGTAGCCTGCTTCCTCGATCCTGATGATTTTATTCATTAACTCATTCTGATATTTTTCTTGATAATTAACTTTATGCCTATTTCCATTCAAGTACTACGCTTTTCTAATAACAAATTGTCAGATTAATACTGTGTAGCGTGCATAGCATGCCTTGTAGAATGTCTATATATTCCTCCGTATGTTAAAAATCGAGAAGTGAATGCAAAAACTAAAACTGTCCCAAAGTATGTTCAATAATTACATCCATAGTTCTGAGATAGTGAAAAAAATCATTGAAAATTCAATCAATAAAATCCATAAAATCAATATAAAATTAATTCCTGGCTCATGCTCAGCACCTTCAATTGAAACTAGTCCCAAGGGACTCTGGAATACCTGCCACCTTTCAGCTACAGCAGAACACACAGGACAGCAGTCTTAAGAGGGCAGCTATGATTATGGAGGGTATCACCATTCTCAAAACAGAGATACAGAAAGATAAATAAGAACAGTATGTCTACAAAACTGTTGGCTCAGCCTGAACACTCTTCCATGATTCAGAGAGACTTTAAATTGACTATGCCAGCAGAGCTCATGTCGTCTCAGAAAGAAAGAAGCTAAACAAAGTGACTCAGCTGAGAGATTGTATAACCCACACAGTTTCAGGTAATAAAAATAGAAAAGAAAAAAAAAAAAGAAAAAAAAAAAAAAAAAAAAAAAAAGGCTGGATCAGTGCATTTGGAACCCCGTGGAAGAATTCCTATGCGTTTTATAAAGCAATGAGCTTGACGCTTGAATAGTCCGGTAGCTCTGGAGGCAAATCATTGCTCGGTTTATCTTCTAATCTTTTTAAAACTTGCCAAGGGATCTTTAATTTCTACATGGGCAACCAAACAAGTCCTTAATACATCTTCTCTGAACAACCTGGCTTCTTACAGTACAGTAGCTACCCCTACCACTCTCAGCACTGCATTGCACTACCCACACTGGGAATGAGCACTGTCAACTGAATCCAGTATGATCTCATCCAGGAGTAAAAGTGACTGAGCAAAGGCAACAGTAGAAGTATACTGGCCTAATGCTACTTTGATTGCACCTCCACAATGTTAGTGTCAACAGAAGTTAGCTTTCACAAACTTTTAGTTACAAAAGAATTTCAGATCAAAATATTTGCTGGTGGTGACAGCTCAAAAGAACTTTGTAGCCACTGTCTGGGAGCTGATGGTCTTGAGCTCTTCCTCAGTGTTCAACACATTTTGATTTATTTCATCTAGAAATTCCTGGATCCACTTTATCTGAGACCTACTAATACCTTAGGTTATATATATTCAGCAGTTATTTGAATTCACTGAATAAAAGAGGGAGTTTATAATCTCACTAATGGGAAAGAAAAGTGCTCTGATTTGGCTGGGAGAGCTGAGAATGTATTTGTACTATATCCTTGCATACTCTCTCAGAATCAAGGTATTTTGTCATACACTACTTTGAATAAGGTCTAGAGTAAGCTTCTTAAATACAGAGTTCCATGAGAAATTGAATGATTTTTCAGTTCCAAGGGATTTTGCTCAGAAGTTGTACAATAGGGATTTTGAGAAGATTTTCAGAGGTAATTAAGCAATTGGAAAGTAAGCATCTAAATATCCTTAAAACTTTCCTCGTCTATTGATGCAAAAACTTTATGTTACTTCTTGCTATTTATTTCTTAGGTCTGTAACCACAAAAAACATGCAGCTGGTCAGCGATGTGCAGAAAGTATCCAGCAGGATCAGAGCACGTTTTTATCACTGTTCTTTTCCTATTCTACCACAGGCATCTTAACAGTGAAGTGCTATAGAGAACGACATGAGAGGCTGATGTCTAAGTTCAGTCCTTTCCTGCTTTGTCCTCTCTCCAGGAGGTTTCTACATATTTTGACTATTTTTTGGGCACAGAAGGCAACTCTTTCCCTTCTGCAGAATATCTCCTGGTACTGCAAAGTTCTTACAACATTGGCATAAGATTTTCCTAATGGCTTATCTTGACTTCATTTACAGTGCATATCCCAGGGGTCAAGATAGCTCTACATGATGAGATTTGATTGAAGAAAAAGATTTCTTGCATGCACTGAATAACTGTCAGTGAAATTAAGAAATAAATAAGGATCATGATGGAAAATGGCAGTTGTGATAACAGTAAAAATGTGTCAGAAGGAAATAAAAGAGCTAGTCTTGATTGAAGATGAATCTGTGTGACTGACAAGTGGATTGTTTGGTGAGGTTGTTTTTCTTTTCCTTTTTCTTTTCTTTTCTTTTTTTTTTTTTTTTTCTTTCTGTTTGTTCATTCCCTTTCAAACTTGCTAATTTAGTTAGAATTAAAGAGACACAATGAGCATGGCCAGAGACCAGAATCACATTTTATACCAATGAACTCCAGATGTGAAAAGTAATGCACATATCAAAAGAAAATATTTAATCTTGAAATTATTAGTTTCCCTTTCTCATCTGGGAAGCAATTGTGTCTCCAATGAAAAAGGATCACAGAGTTTTCCCTTTTCCCCAAATTCATCAATTCTATCTTTTGAACACTTACTTAAATCCAAGGGACCTATTATCCTTTGTGGGAAGATTCAGAGGATAATTCCCAGTCCTTTTTCCAAGTCCTGGTAATTGCTGAAAGCATCTGAGTTAGATGAAGATAAATATATTTTAGATGTCTATTAGTACTATGAGATATTTAACCCTTACAGATTTTGTCGCTTTGATAATTTAAAATAACAACACTGCTTAAACTCTGATAATTTTTTCTTTTTCTCACTTTCTGTGCACAAAACTCTGTGCAGTAATCCAAATCATTTTTTATTAACGGCAAAACAAGGATTATCTCAGGTGACTGAAATCAGCAGAAAATCTTATTTATTTTCATACAGTTCTCCCTTTTTGCAACATTGTTAACTGCAGTTTATTGTAGTGAAACTCTGCTTTCCGGTCACTCTTTCTTCACTCTATATTTTGCAGACAATTACTCCTAAGCATAGATTATTTTATCCGTCCCTAAAGGATCACATAATTTTCTTTCAATTTGTCAAATTAATTCTCAACTTTACTCTTGTCTTGTGATGGAACTACAGCTCTCTCTAATTTACCGTTCTCTTCTAATTAATGTGATTTATGCTATCATTTTATGCAAATATAGGGATCGGTAGTGAGTTCAAGACAGATTTCTGCAGAAACCTATATGGTAATCACTCTGCAAGTACAGTTCTTCATGAACTTTCAACTTATTTTAGAAGTAATGTAATCCAGACTGTCTGGCTGAAATTCATATCAGACTCATAGGCATCTACTTCATCCCCTTAAACAAAAATCTGTACCATGCCATAGTGAGTTATGGCTCATTTTCCCTGCTCAACTGGTTCTTCGCAGATACCATTGGTATCTGTGGGTCATTACTGGTGGGCCATTAGTCTTATCTCTTATAACTTAAATACTTGTGAATCCAAGGATACTTCTCAAAAATATTGATCCATGTGAATTGTGCAAGATCACAGAGAGTCAATGTCACCACTGGGGGTTAAATTTAGGAAAGTTTAGATGTTAATCTTGTTCTCAGAACTCCATTGTGCCCTGATTAAAGTGAGAACTTACATAAGGGATTGAAGACTTCTTGTTAGGTACTGTTAGGATGAACAGTGAGTACATAATGAACAAAGAGAAATAAACGAATTTACAAAAGTTGAACCTTCATCTCAGTGCTGGGCTAAGCTCCAAACTTCTCTTTTTCATTTTATTATTTTTTTTTTAATCCAAGATGAATCAACTCAGAAACTAATTACAACTAGAAGCAGGTTTTGTAAGTATAAGTAAAAAAATACATCAATAGACTTCTTGCAGAAAGCTGTCTGAGTCCAGAATTCAAATGAAAATTCTGTGGGTTAAAAGCAAATGTCATAAAAACATCAGGACATACTGATTGAGCAACTGTGGAAAAACTAAAGAGGAGGAAAATGAAAAGTTCACAGCCCCTTCCCTGCATAGGAAGCCTGTTTCAGTGTATGACCTTCTTCATGGTAAAGAAATTTTTCCTAATGTCCTGTTTGAACTTCCTCTGTAGAACTTTATACCATTCCTGCATGTTCTTTTATCAGTTCCCAAGCAGAAGTGCCCAACACCTCCCTATCTGCTTCCCCTACTTCCCCTAGGAAGCAGTAAAGAGAGGTGATGTTGAATTTCATCCTCCTCTTCTTCAGACTTGGCAAACCATGTATCTTCAGGTCCTCCTCTAAGGAAAGTGCCTTCTCCTTTAAAGGATTTAATCAAGAACATTTTCCCATGCACCAAAGGGATAAGAAGAAGAGGAAGTAACAGCAACTAAACCTGGTCAGTTGTACTAGTAGAAAAGGAAAAAGATCTGGGAATGTTGATTCACATAGGGTTGTCTGAATCAGGATTTCAGGATCAGGATGATAAGAAGTAAAGAAATAATGAACAAAATATTGAGGCACATACAAGACAAAGCAAAAATTAAGACAATGACAAGAAACAAATATACCAGTTTCATTAGTTAATGGGCTACCAAATTACAGGTACCACTTTCAGAAAGACAATCTTGGGATCTGCAGTTGCAAGACTGTGAACTGGTAAAGTAGGGACCTTGTACAGTCAGGACACAGAAACTGCAGAGGTTTGCACAGCTGTGGGTTGCACAGGGAAAGGAGGAGAAGGAAGAACAAGAAGGGAGGGGAAATAGAAAAGGGTACTGAAGGACTGGTTGTATGTAAGACAAGGTAGGCCAGTATGCTTGTCTGGACAAGCCTTGCATTTGATCACCAAAATCTGTCCTATCTATTTACATTTTCTCATTAAATCTTTTCTTAGCTATCTCTCTGTAAGTTCACACTTTCTCCTATGATTCTGCATACTGTAAGGATTATGTGCCAGTTTCTGGCAAGACACCAATCTCTGGTGTGAGCTGGGTGTGTGAGAATGAAATTTGTGCCAACTCTGGGAGTCAGGTTGGAAGCACATGCCTGTGGTGCCAGCTATGGAATAAGTGTGGTCCCAGCACCAGCTACTAGAGTGAGAGAGATGTTCTACCCTCCGCCATGGGGCAGGAGTGCTTTGTATTCCTAAACCAAGTACCACTGCTTTGGGGCAAGTGCAGGGCCCCATACGAGTGGCTGGAGTGGAGAAGCAAGTTGCAGCCGAAGTGCCTGGTGCCAGCTGTTGGAGGGAGCTGAGTGCCTGCATCTTCCCTGGAGTGTGTGGGTATCCACTAACAAAATTCAAGGTGGATGAAAATAGAAGGTGGCTTGTGAAGAAGATGAGAGGGCTCAGGATCCAGGTCTTAATTTGTTAGTTTTCCAGATATATCTCACAATATTTTCATTCCATCATCAGGAATCACAAACATGAAGAAAAACAATCTATAACAAAGCAGAAATTTAATTTTAATCACATCTAATAAGATTTAATGGTTATATATTTTAGCTTCCTTCAGTACGAGAGTTTAGGGTTGGTCAAGTTCTGGCATGAGTCAGGGTGTCCATTGTTTTCCAGGACAGTTCTCTCATTTGCAATTAAGAAGCATCTTTGCACTGCAGAACTTTGACTTTACTATGACTACAACAATCTGAAAGTGTAGTTCTGAAGTGACTGCCAGTACAGAACATATTATTTTGTTGTAAAATTGAAGAAAAAAAAGGAAAGATGTGAGAATAAGGTGAAAAGGGGAAAATCAACAGCAGTAAGCCATACCCTTTAATAAAAATGTTAATTGCTTTTCAGTTGGGCCATATTTTCTCCTGGAATGAAAGTGGCCTCAGTTCAACATTTGGCAGCTTAGGAACAAGTATGACAGTTCTTCTGCAGCTGTTTTATCTGCTCTTAGTACTGACATGTGAGGAAGTGTGCATTAGAAAGAGGAAATAAATGGCAGTAATTTCTTAATCAGAATTTGTTTGAGAAAAAATTTCTTATGCTTGTATTTCCTGTAGAGAGTTGTTTAAAATTTGTATTTTATTCAAAGTTTCCTGGACTTACATGGGCAAAAAGATAATGTTTCAGGGAACACTGATCTGCATTATGCCATTAGCAAGCATTTGTTGACACATATACAAAACAACCTAGTTATTCTCCTACAGAAAATGTGCAGTTGGGTTTTTTTCTTTTAAATGAAAATTGTTCCAGAAAGTATGCAAGAAAAAGGGGGAACAGCCATGTTTTATTCTCTACCTTTATTAACTGTGTGTATTTTGGTAATGCAATGGGAAACATAAACAGTGGGTTATGACCTATAAAAAGCCCTTCAGTGCATCCCTCCCCATTTTTGTAACTTGCAAATCAATACATCAAACAACTATTCATACACTTGAAGAGCTATGGCTAGAAATATATGTGTTCCTGTTAGCTAGAATTCTTATTGTAGATTGTTGTATAATAAACAGTAAATCCATATACAAGGGGAAAAATAAGGAAAAAAAAAAGAAACATGCTTTCCAACTTTTGCTTACTGGTAAATTTATTACTCTCTGATGGTAATTATTAGCTGTTATACCAAGATAGGATCATAATCGTGACTGTGAATTCATTTTAGAAAGTTAACAACTGAAAGTCATAATGGTGTGTCCATTCATACATGGATAATCAGCAATGGAACATAAACCAACAGAAAAAATATTATAAGATAACAGAACTACTTTAGTTTCCTATCTAGAAATTTATCTGGATAGTTACTAAAATACAAAAACAAGATTCTCAGCTGATGGAAGTCAATGGAATTACTGCAATTTAAACTAGCTGAGTATGTGGATCTATATATACAGTTAAACACACCCTTCCTGAATAACAGTAGTAATTTCCCTGCAAACTCTGCAACAATGTCTAGCAATTAGAGCAAGGGATCATGAGTCAGATCTCCTGAGATTTATTCTGAGCTGAGCTAGACCTGCATCCCCAGCGTGTGGATGTGTGAGGATTGTTTTCAGAAATGCTAAACACCCACGACCTCAAAGGAAAACTGGGCTTAGGTACTGGCACAAAGTTAGGGGAAAGTCAACATGCCAACACACCTGCTGCATGATGCAGTTTCAAAAGACAAACACTGTGAAAGTGTGAATGTGAATGTCCATCTCCCAGTCTCACAGATTTTGGATACTCAAAGGAAAATCTTGGCTGCAGATAGGATAGTGGGATTTTTATCAGGAATCTCACTGGCACTGAATTTCAGCCCAGTCTGAGTTTCTACAGCTTCTGTAATTAGAGAATTGCACAGAATCACTGCATCATGTGATTGGAAGGGCCTTCTGGAGATTTGCTCCCTTCCCTCCCACTCCTACGTATTACTGTCTATGTGTCAGCTGAATCAGAAAACATGATTGCCCATTTGGTCTTAGCCCAGGGCAAAGATGAAGTAATGCAATGTACTCCTCTTCATTATAGGTAAAGTTATCTACTTCTTTTTCAAAATTTGCTACTTTCCCTCATTGCATGCTATAGTGTTCTGAGATGACACCGCTAATTATGTGCTTATTTTTACCATGTAAAACAGACAAACACAGAGAAAATTGCACAGGAAAAACCACTTGGCTTTGCTGTGGAGATGCCAGCAGTGTTTTCCTGTCCTAAACTTCTTAGTGAAGAAGTGAAGTTACTCAGTGTACCCTTCTCCTTCCAACTGCTTGGAGATACCATGTAGGGTATCCTCTCCTCTCATTCCCCACACATACCCAAAAAAACAAATATGCTGGTGATTAAACATTTAACATCAAGTTTTCTCACTTGATTGACAGTTCCACTTGATGGACAAAGCCACAATGACTTTGCAACTATTAGATCAGTGCAAGCAGTTGGGAAAAATGAAGTGTCTTGGTGTCAGGTTCAGAGCAGAATTACATGGTATTTCACCTTTCAAGAAACATCTTTGTGAAACTCTGACTGGTAAGGTCAATTGGGGAACGATCACCCAGATTATCTGCTTTGATTCTGGGCTTCTCGTTCAGGTACAAGCATAAAACATATTTCAGACAAGGTCAGTGCTGGTTAGAGTTATATTCTGGGTACCGTACTCACAGTTCTCAGGTTGTACAGAAAAAAAAAGGAAAAATTCCATATCAGGCAATCAGAATAAGGTGGCTTGAAAAGGTGCTGCACATGCAGAATTAACTTAGACAAAAATTTTGCCATGCTTTTGAGCAGCATGGTTTCCACTAACCTTTCTCATGACCATTCTCAAAAAATGAGATGAGCCCCTGAACCATCACACTGCAGACAGGTCACTGTTGGAATTGATTTCAGTACTTCTATTATAAGTATAAAATCAAGTATCCTCACTCTATAGCCTTCCCAACCCCTTTACTGTATCAAGCGTTCGCATACTCTGTACTCATTAAACAACAGGATTTCTGTCAGAAACACAATTTTGCCTATAAAATAGGTTATTTCAGTTTCTAATTAAAGGAAGAATCAAAAGATATTTACTTCATTCCATGCAGCTTGCACACTATGAGTGTATCTGGATTTAGAGGACTCACACTTTAGTGCTTTCTTGTTAGGAGAGGTGTCCCGGTTGTAATTAAGGGAATTCAGTAGAAAGCATGGTACAAAGTGGTATTGATAATTTCAGCAGTTGAATGAGAGGAGCTGTAAAAATAAATGTGGGTCTTGGCACAAGGGTACATGCATCATTCCTTTGTGATTTTTAACAGTTAGTTAGAAACCACTTCATGTGTACATAACTGTTGTTCTGAACAGCTGCAGCAGCTAAAACAGTGCTCATAAGTACATTCAGAAGCTGGCTTTCATTAAAATGACATCTTTTCCTTATTTGTCAGTGAGTTTTATCACAAAATACCCAAGATCCATTTTGAGTAAGAGCAGCAGCACTTTTCAGCACAGAAGGTCTCAGCTTTCCTCACCTCCCTGCATCCCCCAGCAACCAAAACAGACAACACTAATGAGCCAGGCAAGTGTAGGAAGGTGACCGTACCTGTCTGCAAATCCCACCAGCAGCCACCTCCTGGAACTGGAGAGCAGCAGCTGGAAAAGGGGAAAATCTCCTGAGCCACACACAGTTCAGAAGACAAAGTCACTGAAGGGATTTGCTCCATGCAGTGGTTAGACAGTTCATCTGTTGTTCACTGTACTGGAAACAGATGCCATAATATTGTGTTCACTTCAAGAGTGCATAATGGTTAAAACATTTTTAGTAATTATTAGATTCAGTTAGAGGCAATAAACCAGGTGATCTACACTGCAATTAGGACTTAAAAATGTAGTGTTTTTCTTTTGTCCTTTTTGTGTAAACCAGTGATCAGAACTGACTGAGGCCTTTGCTTTCAGTATTAACTCGAATTAAAGGTATATGTGAAACTACCTACTATAATAGGTGGGTGCTGGCCTTGGCAAGGAGAGATGTTCATGTCATTTTCAAAACTTAAAGGAAGTGAACCAGAGCATCCTGACCCAGGATGTCTATTATTTTATTTCTTTTCCTTTTCCTTTTCTTTACTCATAAAGCATTTCCAGCATTCTCTATCTAAGGATTTGTCTCAGTGGGAACAAACTGGAAGTGAAATATTGCCAGATTAGAGTAGACACATAGAGTGTCTTTGCAAAGATGCAGATGACTAAACAAGGTGAGGAGCAGTGAAGAATAAACCCTTAGTCTAAGGGATGTATGAAAATACTATTTTAATATGGCTTATCTCTGTCAATCCTGACAAGTTAAACAGAGTGCAAAATAATTTTTCTGTAGCCGTATTTATACACAGCTCTAAAACAAATTTTGAAACCCAGGGAGAGTAGAGCCTTTTGTACTCTAACCACTAACAGAATTTAACTCAAAATCTCTTCCAAAACCCATTTTTAACCACCCTTTTTCAGGGTGATAAGAATACTATTGACAATGGTAGCTGTAAATAATATTTCCTTCACCTTAATTTGGAATTATAGGCTCCATCTGGGAAAGCAAGGATCTTCCCAAGGATCTTCTCAAGGAAAGCACAAGTAGATGTATTAGATAATGAAAAGAACTTAAAAGAAGACTGTTTTATAGAATAATGTTTATTTTCAGTGGGGAAAAAGCTCTCTTTGTATTAATATTCTGGAGAATATGTTTTAAATTCTGTGGCTATAATGCATTTTACCAGTTGGATCCAAAACAATTTGGAAACTGTTATTGATATCAGCATTATCACAATTGATTTACAGCCAAACTAGGAAAACTTGCTACTTGGGAATTGAAAAGATATATTGAAGTCTGAATTATACTTTTTATAGCTGTATAATAGAACAGACATCATGCATATGTATTTAGGGGTGAATGACAAGCTGTGAGAGGTTGCCAACCCCTGGGAAGACGGAATTCAAGTTCAAAGTTGTTTATATATTTATTTAAACTTAGCACGGATATTCTACAAAAACAGGTTCTAAATATTCAAAAAGGGTTAAGAAGCAATAGAAATGTGAAATGTCAGTGTGTATTGAAAGCGAGCAGAGACTGCACAGAAATCAACAAAAATATGCCATGGTAGAGGAAGTAACCATCATTCTGAGGTGGATAAATAAAAAATAACTACCAATACTGGAGAGACTTCAGCAAGAATACGACATCCTATTCTGGGGCAGAATTTTTATGAAAGCGGTGGAGAAACTGAAGGGATTCTTGAGGAGATCAACTACCTCATAAGCAGTACAGGAGCCATAGATTGTTAGAAATAAAGACTAAAAGCATTAGATATGTTTGACTCAGGAAACAGGATTCTGATGCTTGAGGGAATAAAATAATTTGTTAAATTCATAAAGGCTGTTACAAAGGTGTTTATGATTGATTTGTTCCCTGTGTCCACTTGAAAACATATTTGTTATAGAGAAGAAAACCTGGAAGGAGATCCTTGCTGAAAATGGATGCATCTTTCACTTGCATGTATATGAGCCAGAAGAGCTGAGTTAGAGCTGTTTGGGAATGAGGGAAACATTCTTAAAGCTTTTAATTTACTTCTCCTTTTATTTCTATTCCTAGTTTTGTGAGGATTTTCACTAAAAATGTCAAAAACAAAAAATAAAAATTATCACCGCAACCCCAACCCAAACCTATCTTTTTCTGCTTGAGATATGTCATAATAGAATCAGACAACATTTTAATGACTGAAAAATTAAAAAGTAATGACCAGAAGTCAAACTTATCATCATTCAGAAGTTTTTTACCATGTTGTTCTGATGTAGTGGCTACACTAACCATTAAAATTTCCATCATTCTCATTGAAGTAGTTAAAAATAGTAATTGTTCAGGTAGGAGAAGCATGAGGGAATCCAACTTCTGCCCCTAGGTTTTGGAAAACATATGAGAGAAGTAGTTCATTTCTATCATCAACTACTCAAGGCAGCCAAAGGCAAATTTTAAGGCACTTGTATCAGTGGAAAATCCATTTACAACTTACTTTGATTTCTGTTCCATTTCCACAGTAGGCCAACGCAATGATAAGCTATAGCTGCATCATCAAATCAAAAATTTGTGGGAGTACCTGTGACAAATTGCCACACACTGGGAGATATGCCATTTTTCTCACTTGGGCCTTGCCACAAACATCAGGCTTTTAGGCTCTCAAATATGGTTATATAAGAAATAGAAAATGATTTACCTGGTCCATTCTAATCTCTTGTCACACACGTCTGGGGAAGATGAACTAGAATCTTCTTAGGCAAGTAAAACTTTTGCTCTATTACCTTCCCCACATAAGACAGCTCCAAGGCTGTGTAAACTGCAAATGAGGGCTGTCATTACTTCAGTGCAGGATCACACCCTTGTATCAACTGGTAAGGATCTTCAGGGAAGAAGTGTGTTTTGTGGCTTTCACTATTGGACATTTTTCTATCAGACAGAAAGGACTGTGTTCTTCTTGTTGTATCTTCTAGAAGAACAAGAAAACTTCCCAGGGAAAAAGAATTTCTTTTAAGTAAATAGTATTTTTCAGTGAAAATGGTTTTCGTGCAGGAGTTTAAATCCCCTCCAGAAATAACACATAGATTGTAAATAGTACTTTTAATTTGTCAAAATACTGCACAAGCATCAGCTAATTAATCTCACCAGGTGTCTTGAAGGCAAGCAAATACTGTCATTTCCACTTAAGAGAGAATAGTAAGAGTATAAAATAAATTGCTTGCTGAAACCTATGGAGCAAAATAGTGGAAAAATCAGTGTTACCTGCAAAGATTTTACAGTTCTTTGAGTAATTCAACTGTTGAGGAGCTTCTTCAAAGTAAGACAACGTGTAACTCTAGTGATATCATTTAGATTCACTATTCAGTATGTATAGAAAGTTTGCAACTGTAATGTTAATACTAGCTTCACTGAGAGCTTTATGCCCCTCTGTCTGCAGAAGCAGAACCCAAGACTGGAGATGCTAGGGTAGAAAGAGCATGTGGAACTCCAGTACCTTGTTTTCTGGATTTAAGCAAAGCAAGTGACAATATCTGAGAACAATCTCTGAGAGTTAGTTATAGGCACATTATATGAAAAGTCACTGCTACATAGGTGGCAAAAAGCAGCTCTCCCACATTGTGCTGCATACAGATATTATGTTAGCATTTCAACAAATTATTCATAGACTGTTTGATAAAGCTGGAGCTTTATACAGTATCTAGGTTGAATTCTAATTCAGTCTTCTAATTAAGGAGAATTACCTCTGACAGACCTGGAACCACAATGTGAGAGCACATCAGCAAGGACCAGTGAGTTCAACCAAGAAATAACCTTTGTGCAACATCAGCTTAGGCTTCAGTTATTCACAAGTAGCTATCACATATGGTGGCAGGTGATGAGCAATCATTTCTTTCTTTCTCTTGGATGTTCACTTGGTGTAATACTTATGTGTGCTCGAGAGTAAGGAGACACTAAACAGTATCTTTACTGATGATTTACACAATATCACCATCACTGTGAAGACCTTGATTTTTTATTTTCTTTTTTTTCCCCAAGGATGTTATGAAAACTGTTCTGTAATAAATTCTGAAATGTGATAATCTCATAGGACAGAAATGTCATGCTCATCTAAGGAACATCCATTCATTCTGTCAGGATCAGACCCAGAAATGGAAAGCAAAGGGCCACGTAGCAGCCTCTTGGGAAGATTTCTGAAAAGTGCAAGTGGAAGAACTTGTTGGCTCCAGATTCCCCAGGTATAGAAGGAAGTAGAGCAGTTCTAAAAAATAATACTAAAATGAGCACACTTACAAGGAATAGGTGCTATTGACAATTTTCCTGATAAATTGAGTTAAAAAAATTAAAGGTTAATGATAGAGAAATGGTGAAACTTATTTATTTTGCTTCATTAGCCATTTAATTATTTGTTTGTTCGTTTGTTTGTTTGTTTATCAATTCAAAAATAGTCTTGGTGCAGTATCATGAATGTGAAGGGTCATTTTTAAAAATAGAATTTATAGGTTTCTCTGAAGCTAGATGGTTTCTGGATTCATATGGTTTCTTCTAGAAGTTTTTTTTCTAGCGTGTTGCCCTTGGCAGGAAAGGATTTAATCTAAATAAGGAAATAAATAGTTTTATAGTAAAATAGATCAGCATTTCCTGATGGAGTGGGTTTATTTTTCCAGAAAATGTTGCTTTGATTCAATTAAAGTCTTGTGTAAGAATGTGCCTATTTCAATGAATGTGTCCTTAGGAAAGAATTGCTATGGTTGAAGATAATGTTTCTAGTGCACAATCAAAGAGTGAGAGACTGGAGGTATAATTGCCAACAGTCTAGCATTTAAACTGTTCACTTGAGTTTTGATGACTCAGTTTCAAGACCTGCAATTCTTCTACCTCCAAGCAACTGCTGAAATTATAAGTCTACAGAGTGTCCCTTTCTGTCTTTCTTGCTGAAACAGTTACATTTTAATGAATCATTAAACATTCATCGGTTTGGAGAAAGACTGATTTCAAATATGAGTGAAGCGGGAACTCAGAGGGGCTACTGGAAATCTGTTTTCAGGAACTTGGCTTGTCTAATTCACAGTAGCAGAAATTTTTGTTTCACTAAATGTATTCAATGCTGGGAAAAAAAAAAAAAAAGAAGAAGGGAAGAAAGGAAGGAAGGAAGGAAGGAAGGAAGGAAGGAAGGAATCCCACCCAAATTTAAATATTATAACTGCTACTCATTGTCACTGACTGAAAACTCTCTCTGTAAGATGCATCATTGCAATACCTGCTTGCTACCTGACTGCCTTGCCAGCTTGCTTGATGTGATGCAGGTTAGAGCATGTGGTTGGAGAAATGATGGGAAACCATCTAACAGTGGAAGGGAGACCTCCCTTTCTTACAGAAAGGTCAGTTTAGAACAACTCTTACCCTTTATAAAGATACTCACTTGGTGCCTGAGATGTGGGCGGTGAAAGGATGTATTGGCATTGAATGCTGACTTTAGCAGGAGCTTACTAATACAAACTTCAAATGTATGCTGGTGTTACCCCGGGCTTTAAGTGGATGTGAAAGGCCTAACAAAATGGGATCCAAACTTTAATATATTCTCACAGTTACATGGACCTTTGGACCATGGTGTGGACATGGGATTCATGCTGCACCCCAGGATTGTTTCTGGATGTCAGATCTATGTGATCTATGTGATCTATGTGATCTATCTATCAATTCCTCTCTGGAATTGATAAATGTCTTTGCCTTGAAATTTTGGTGTATTTTGTTGTTTTGTTGTTTGATTGGTTGTTGTTATTGTTGTTTTCATTTGTTTTAAAATGACTGATATCTTCAAAGACAAGGAGATTGCCTCTTCTTGATTTTTTACTTTTAAATATTTCCTTAATCTGTAACACTGAATATGTATTAAGCAGTTGCAGATCTGCATCGTGCCATTTGTTTTAGAAGACTGGCATTAGTGGCAATGTTAAGGTATGTGCTAATGTGATTTTAATAGAAGTCAGGATGAGGAAAGCATATCACAATCTGCAAGTCTGACAGAAGCCAGTGGATTGCCCTTTCTTAATTCCCACTTCACATTCACTAGGTGTTCTTGAGCTAGAATATCTCTTTGAGGAAAAAAAATCAAATATTCCTATATACATTTTCAGTGATGCAGAATGTATTGGCTGCCTAGATTCATTGCTACAGTGATTGAATACTCCTGTTGTTAAAAATACATTTTCTGTTCTTCCCTGAGTATTTTCTGTTACAATAGAGAAAAAAGGCCTGCTTTGGCAAAACAAAGAAACAAAAACCACCACCACCACCAACAAAAAACCAACAGTGTGAGATAAAAATATCTTCAGCATAATAAGGAAAAAACCCAACCCAAGAATAAGAACACTTCTACTAATTTCAATATGCTCCTCAATATACAAACTGTAACCAACTTACTTATTAGCTTATTTTAGTGAGATAAATATATTAAATTCTCAAGACAGACTTCTAACATTCATTTTCTCATTAGTATTCTTTGAACTGACTGTAGTTTCTTAAACTCCCTTTTACAGGGTGGGCCATAACAAGATATAGTGCTCCAGTAGCAGACATACTGGTGCCAATAGCAAAAGAGAACATAAATTCTGCTCTGTAGTTCCCAATTGCACATCTGAAAATGACAGCAATTGTTTTGACCATTGTTGTTACACTATCAACAGGTGAAAATCCAATTCTACACCATACAACTCAATTCTTTATCATTTTCTACTTTGAAATTATGACTTATATACTCCTGCTATGAAAAATATTATTTTATATTTGGGAATATTCTAACAGGTTTACTTCTTTGCAGTTTTTGCCACCTCATGGTGAACACTATATATCAGTACTTTCTGTCATCATCTACATTTTGTCATTGTTTTATTTATCTTTAATTTTATGTCATCTGAAAACTTTGTTAACGTGACTTTAAGATATTTTTCATGATCATGAAAGAAGATGAATTTACTTAAATTTGAGGAAAAAATATTAAACACACTTAGATAAGAGCTAGGACTAAAAGAAACGCAGCATCTCAGCAAGTTTTCTTGATTCTGAGAACGTATTAGAACTATTATTTAAGCAGTTTGAAGTTGATTTACAATATAGTACACTGATTTTACATTATTTCAGTTGATTCATCAAGAA
Source organism: Lagopus leucura (assembly GCF_019238085.1). Taxonomy (NCBI): domain Eukaryota; kingdom Metazoa; phylum Chordata; class Aves; order Galliformes; family Phasianidae; genus Lagopus; species Lagopus leucura. Next base: position 19,975,816 of record NW_024962335.1, read on the forward strand.
TTCAAGAAACATCAACTTAAACGCCTTGCCTCTGCCTTAGAATGTTATATCAACACTTTTGCTTTTGCTGCCTAACTTTATTCTGCTGACAAAATATATGCAGTCAGTTTTTTCAGTCTTTTCTTCTATAATCATTTTAATTCCATTATCAGTCAGGGTCCCTTACTAATAATTATACCATTTTTTCATTTATTTATATTAGCCTAAATAAACTGCTCAAGTCATGTGATGTCTTCTAAAATAAGTATATAACATTATCCCAGTGTCAGATCAATGAAACTACCTCTGCAAGCAAAACTTGCTGAAAACATATGGGGATGGTGATCTCAGTTCTGGGATCAATACTGGGAGTAACAAAAGTGATAGAGATAGGAGGCACAGTAAACCGCAAATACTTCTTTACTACTTGTTTTACTGCCTTCCCATCACCTACTAATGGTTTCTTATTGCTTTTTTCTCTCTCACTTTTTGGTCCTCTGCTCTTTAATTCCCTTACGCTCTTTCGTATGTTCTTCTACCTTTTCTCTATACCTTCTTTTCTGTTCACTTCGTTGGTACCTGAATGTGGAAAATCACTCTCTGCTTAAGAGCTTAGTTTGCTTCTTTCTGATTCTCCATTTTGTTTCTTCTTCCAGCCTTTTATTGTTTTTTTTATTATTATTATTATTTGTCATTCAAAGAAAGCTAATTCACTTGTTAACTTATTCTTTTCCTTTCTTATGTTGATACCGAGCAACGCATTTTCATGTTTGTTTGTTCGTTTTTCTTCATTTTCAAATTCTTTTTAAAGCAATATCTATCTATCTTTCGATAGGAGACTGATTTGAAAAAAAAAAAAAAAAAAGAAACACTATAGATCTTCACATGAATGAAAAATCAACTTTAGCAGCTGAGATTATATTTGACCTCCTCTTTTTGATGATCTGCGGTGACTTAAAGGAAATCATTGCTCTTGACTACTTATATCGGGTCACTTCTTTTCACAAAATAGAACAGATATTTCTGTCCTAAAAAGAATGGATTGCATAAATACCTTAACCCTGAATCAATTAATTCAACACATTATTTACAAAAGAATAAGTATTTCAAGTAGCAAGAAGCCTGCAACCCGTTCTTTCTTTTTCCAAAACAAGATGAACGTTAAACATTCTCTTTAAAGTGTCAGCATTGCCATTTTATTTCATTAGCTTGTGCATGGATTTGTAGATTTTGCTGTTTAAATCATATTGATTTCATGATTAAATTTTATTTGCAATATTAATGTGGTTATCACATTACTTCACCTCTATTTAGCTTAGTATTATGCAGAAATTATGATGATGGATTGTCCATATTTGCTTCCTCACACCTTACAATAAAATACATTAAAAGATAGACAGATCACCTTTTCTCTACCATGTTGAAGCAAGATTCATAAATTCTATAAGCACAAATGATCTCAAGTAACTATTCTTCAAATCCACTAAGAATTCCTCAGTGCTGAGCAAGGAATCTGCAGGTCATCTGCCTCTTTGCAGATAAATCCTCTTAAGAGACACTGTGAAAAGATCCCCTAATGCTGATGTAATGGCTGGAAAGCAACAACAAATATTGGATACAACATATGAAATTTTTAGACTTCCAGATCCTGTTAATATTCTTTTGGATATTAGCAATGCCCCCATTTGCAAAGGATTGCTCTGTCGAGTAATTTTTGAGCAATGAAAAATCCAACGTAGAAGCAGGACCTGAAGCACTAGTCATGCCTGCAAAAAACCTTGCCTTGCTTACTGCACACTTTGCATTTTTCCACACTTTTTTTTTCTACACTTTGTTTACCATACACTTGTGGGTGCATGTATCTAGTGTCATCAACACTTCCACCCACTCTGTGGCACTGGGAAGATGTAATGCTGTCATCATATACCCACAAAATCAGTGGCAGCCAAATATCCCTGGCTTTGTTGTTGCTTATGTAAAACATCTGTGATAGTAAAAATGAGAAATAAATGCTATTTGTTTCACTGTCTAATCAGGAAACTGCTCTTTTAGTGAATGCATTTTTCAGCACAGAGTACTTCTACTGAAATGTATTAGTTAGACCCAATTATACGGTTGCTCATCATGTAAATCGAATGGTATTTTCCTTATTTCTGCCACTAAAAAAAAATAGCACTGAACGTCAAATCAAAGGACAAATTACCTTGTCTTGCCACTGGTCTTATTTGAAGAGCAAGAGAACAAAGTATCATAACACTGAAGTCTACTGGATCTGGGTCATGCATTTGATCACATTGGTGTCATTTTGCTGTGCTGTAGGTTGAATGATGGAGCATAAGTATCAAGATGGAAACCAGATAAAATCCACCAATTTTCTTTAAAATTCTTAAGAAAGAGATTTCAACTGCAGGCTATAGAGAGGCTAGCAGGACTTTGGAGGAGGAGGAGGGATTGAAATGGCTTGCCACAGTTTTTTAGTCCTTTAAAGCTGAATATGTAGTGTAAATGAAAGTTTGGGGCACCTGGAGAGACAACAATTTCTAGTGTGCAGCAGATTCCCAGCTTGAGTTCTGTAGCTGTTTGTTTAGATATACAGGATAAATCACTCTCTGAATCTCTCTTCTGACTGTAAACAAGATTTAAGCATTCAGACTGCTGAACAACATCTACTTTTCATGCCACAGAGGTTATGTAGGAGAGCCATTTCAACAGATTTTTATTGTTCACAGTCTTTTTATATGTTTTCAAGGCAGAAAATATAGAAAAAAATGCAGAAAAATACTCTTATGGTTGCTATCCCAGTTCACCACATATACACTTGGGAGAGATGAAAATGGTTGTGTGAAGGAGAAGAATTGCAGCAGTCAGACCACCACAACTAGGTTCTTACAGATCATTCTCTTAATTGTCAGATGAAAGAAGTTATGATTCTAGGCTCATCAAGTTCCTGAGTGTCTTTTTTTACTGACTTCAGTGATTATCAGAATAATCCCTACAGTGACTTCTACACAGCAAATAAACAACATGAGCTCCTCAATATATGAGTAATGCCTCATTTTTCATTCTCTTGGCCCACAACGAGGTGGATGGTGGTGGTATGGAAGTAGAAGTTGAAGCTTCCCACCAATATTCTGTTATATTTTGTTGTTGTGTGACAGATGGCAGCAGAGGAATAGTCTGATGTATTGGCATCTGACATCGAAGTGCGTATGAAGTAAAGAGTGTCACTGAATTCCTCCATGCAAAATAAAATGGTACTTGTTGACTTGTTGACCTGTTAATCAACTTTTACTGAACATATAAGTAGACCGAAGAGTGGATAGTGAGGCAGTGGGTGGTGTGTTTTAGCAGTGGTGACTGTTATATGAAAGACAAGTCCCATTCCGGATGGCCATGCACAGCTGTCACACCATGAAAAGTAGAGAATCTTGATCAGCTCATCCAGCTAATGGTGGTGACTATGTTGAAAATAGTAGCTGAGAATTTGCTCTATCAGGCAGTGTTAATGTGCTCTTTCTATCCGTTGTAGTTTCTGCCGAAATAAATAGGAGGCATTACTTTCAGAGCTTGGTATCTAAAAGAGCAACCTACATATCAATGCAGGACAGAAACTGTAATGTAAATCCATCATTTATGTTATGAATGCTCAATATACCTACCTTTTATGAACTCTCTATTCTTTAATCTACTGTCCGATCCCTGAGGCAGTTAAAATTTCTAGGTGAAAATTTTGTTGGATCTGTCAAGTTCTGAAGAAAAATGTATTTTCATAAACTAAAACAAAACAAAACAAAACAACAACAACAACAACAAAGACTATTTGGATTAGGACTTGCAGTGAAAAGAAGTGGAGCCTATGCTTAGTTCCAATTCTATGTGAGACAACAGTTTAAAAATGGTAAAAATAATGAAATTAATGTAGCTCTGAAATGTGAAAGTACCTCACAAAAAACAAACAAACAAACAAAACAACAACAACAAAAAACACAAGCGTATAGAGTAGTTTTAGTATCTAAAAGAATGAAGAAACAATGTCTGTTTAGTAACTTCGAGAACTCAAAAAATAGCTTTTCAACTTTCTCAAAATCAATAGTTACAATGCTATAGTTACATAGTTACCCTTTCAAAAGAATTGATGTGCGAATCTTATGCCTACAGCTCCCCATGTTATGTTTTTACGAAAAACTAAACAAATGGTTAGCCCATATAGCTTAGCCTCTTTAAGTTATTGCTTGCTAGAACTTTCAAATCTTTGTCTTTCTTGCTGTGCCAACCCTGACAGATTCATGATATGTATCAGAAATAATGCTAGTTGAAAGAAAAGTAGAATCTATAAATTTGTAGTATTACCTATCTAAATTTTAATCTGGATCAACAGCTTTATTGCATCCTTGATTTTTTTTTCGAACAGTTGCAGTGTATATCACCAGGAATAGCTGATGTCTACCTTGGTTTCATTCAGTGAAATCTCAAAGGGGGATCTCAACTATTGCTGATGACCAGATGACTGCAAGATTTCTCCTAAGCTAGGATGAGAACTTTCAAAAATGAATTGTACTGGATCAGAAGTTTTTAAAGGGAAAGAAGCTTCAAATGACGATGATGTACATCCGTACTATAGAGCCTATCATAACTTGGATTAACTATTAGGTAGATTATATTCTTCTAAGGTTACCCAGTGTGATTTTCCTGACAAGAGACAACACATATGAGTTTTTTAAAATATGTACAGCTTCTGGTTTCATAGCATCTACTGATGCAGCTAGTGTCTCTGTCAGAAACCCATTCATTAGATACAGGGATTTGCCTGGATTTCTTATCTAATTTCTTCTCTCATGTTTTCACTGTTTTATTTCTTGCTTTATTCTACTAATAAGGAAGTGGAGTTCAAAGGCCATGAAGGGAGAACAAGGGAAATCTAAACTACTCCAAAGAAATGCACACATACTAGGGTTCTGAAAGACATGGATAAGTATACGGGAATGAGAAAGTAAGCCCTCTAGAGCTTCTGTAATCTTCAGTCAATTGGCTGTAAGACTAATATGATAGCAGGAACAACTTAGAGACACAAGTGTTTTCTTGTAAAACTTGGAAGTCTTTCCATTAACAGAGTGGCAACAAATCATATTGCCTCTTTTTACGTGAATGTACAAATATTTACACATGCACATATACACAAGTGTACACAGAGATGGCATTCTTCTTCAGACCTCTCTCTAAGTCTTATAAGCAGCTCCAAAAAGACAAGTCGAGTGCTGGGGTATGGAGATACACAGTACTGCCAGAAACACTAGCACCAGTGGCTTCATCCATGCCAGAGAATGATCTCTAACCTGGTTATCACTGTTAATACATCTCTGGCTACTACTGTCAAAGGAGAAAAATGAAAAGAATGTTATTATACATATTCCTACTACTTCCTCAGCCTTAGATATTTGACTTATACTTTGTTCCATCTTGCTGCCTTTCTGACAAGGACTTGGAGAAGTTAGACATGTTCACATTCTGTACGTAACCACTGGATATGTGAACAGGCAAGAATGACTTTCTTTTCCAAGCTCTCCTGGTCCACTGAGGTCATGTCAATGTAGTGCAGGATTTATGACACTCCTCAAATTTCTGCTAAGTACTACATTACTTCACTGTTTTCCACACGGATGCTTCCTGGTGGATACACCTCCTTTTTGGAGCTAAGTGCTCTGTCTGTCAGAGTTTTCTATGCTTTTTATGGCTTTTATGTGTGTATGGTTCATTCACTGAACTGAAAAATCAGTAGTTCACATATTCCCAGTCAGACATATTTTCCATTCCTAGCATCTTCATAAATGTGTATGGAGATAACTCCTGAGTACATGAATCAAAAGTCTAATTTTATCTACCATTTGTTGACAAGTTTGCCTAAAGACTTTTCTTCAGACAGCATGGACCTGAATTAAGCTGCATTTATTGCTCTGATGATTTTCATGTTCACATTAACCTTCTGGAAAAAAAAAAAAAAAAAAAAAAAAAAAAAAAGAGAATCCCTATGATTAAACTATACCAAGCTCAGCTAAGAGAAATGAGATCATTCTGCTTTCCTGACTCATTTCAGTTAAACGAGCTACTGAAGAGTTTTTGCTGCAGTCCAACCAATCAAGCATCATCTGCAGTGATTCAGACTTCAGATATCTAATTATCTCTGTGTAATTATTTCAGGAATCCCCACATTGGGACTACTAAAGATGACAAGATAACTATGAGCATGGCAGGCAGGATCGCCATAAGCTGCAGTCCTCCAACAGCATATGTAACTGTTTTTAGAAAGCACAAAATACACAACAGCAGACTGAGAAGAGAGCACCTCCTATTACTCTCTTACCTGGTCATAAATAATAAATAAGTAATTATTGGTTATACTAATATATACATATGCAAAATATGTAAGTATAAATATAAATAAGTGTTGAGAACTTGCATCATCAACCTGAAAAAAAATATTTTAAAACACTTTGTCCAATCCACTACTGTAGCGGGGCTCAAGTCACGGGATCATTCTCATGACCCACTAAGAATCCTTAGCCAGGATTTATAAAAACATTTTTTTAGTATCTTCAGTTAAATTAATGTATGATTGTAAGGATTGAACTGAGGAAGTTCTTGTACCTCATGATGCTAATAACACTTTTTTCAAGACAAATCACAAACCTTTTAAGAGTCAATATCTTTTGAAAGAGTCATCTTTGAAAATCATTTGAGCATTGAAATTCTATGTCTGCTTGAACTAAAGGGAAGAACCTCTGCCAGTCTACTTTATCTGAGTTAATTCTTGGGCACAACAGAAGTAGTAAATCTTAATTCTTCCAAGAAACAGAAAAAACCCTAAAGAAAAAATTGAATAGAAAAAAAAAAGATAAAAATTATAAAAATGTATCTGATTGCATTACGCTGACCTTTTTTCTAGCTTAAAGGTATTTTCTGAATGGAAATGCTATAATAGTGCTAAATAGCAATTTACTCACCTTTTTTCCCCCTGTGATTGATGTTTTCTATTTTCTAGGCTGTCATGGAAACAGAGCATCTGTGCTCCTGAGGGCAAGGTACAGCTGCTGTTTGCTGTTGAGTTAGAGGGAATCCTTCAATAGAGAATTCAGATGAGCTTCAGGGAGAGTGGACAATTTTAGTTTCTGTAGGCAAGATTTTCTGTGTTGATTTAGAGGAATATACTAGAGGTATGTGAGAAATATAAAACAGAAGTCTCTGTAACATTTAAAAGATAAAATCCTATCTCCCCCAAGTGATCAGAGAAAGCACTCAGAAGATTGCCACCTTGCACAAAAGCAGAAAGCTGGTAAGTAGAAACACCTGTAATATACATTTAAAGAAGAGAAGAGGTCCTCAGATAAAATATTAACAGAGATTTCTTGCAGAGTCATGGTCAAGTGGAAAGTAGGATTTCATTCTGGAAATGGATTCATCTTCCAGAAAAGTACAAGGTCACTTTTCTACAAAAATGGGGATATTTGCCACATTTAATGGTAAAATATTTACATTTTTACAACATAGCTCAAAAAACATAGTGGGATAGGCCTGAAAAAAACTTGGTGGCATAACTGCTTCGAATGAACTGTTTGACTGAATATGCATATGGTTTAGCTAACATGTGTGGTGGATCTGGAAGTCTGCAGAGTTACCACAATGCACTTCTTAGCAGTAACACCAATGCTCACTGGCATCTGAAGCAGGAGTAACTAGGGACTGAGAAGAAATGACATGGAGAAATACCTTCCAAGCTGTTGAGGGTGAGGGGATGTTAATCAATTCTGAGCATTGTTGCAGGGAGAAAGACTCCAAATCTCTGTGAGATTAAGAGGTGTGGCTAAAGAATAGTTGAGGTGCCGCTTTGATATTTTTACAGGTGTTTTACAGGTCATCATCTTATTTTTTTGCATCACTCACCACTGAGAACCAGTATCAGCCCATCAAGACAGCTTTTAAAGGAAGAAAATTCACTATGTAGCAAAGGAGACCTCTGGGCCTTTCCAGTGTGCCTAAACAAGGAAAAAAAAACAACCTAGACTTGATCAAGGGAGATGTAAGGGTATGAAAGGAAGATGTTAATAAGTTTGGACTGAATAAAGGCCCAGAGTCTAAAAATTCATATCAGTTAGCTCTTGATATCTTACAGAGTCTTTAGGAAAAAGCTTCAGAAAGTAACAGATGGTTCATCAACAGGAGACAGGATTATTTAATTTTTTTCAAGACTGACTTTTATCCTGAACCTTTCTCCTCAACCTTCAACAGGCAACTGCTACTGAAAGAAAAAAAAAGTCTGACTTTAAATATTCCTCAGTCTGACACCAGTTTAGTATGTTTAAGTTCTTCATGGAGTAATTGGGGGAGGGAAAATACTGTGCAGGAGTTTGTTTATTTGAGGAATAATTTAGAGCTCAGAAACATGAATAATATCATGACATTTTTGTGTCTGAGTGACTAATCCACAAGAACTTTTCACTAGAAATTTTTTACCAGCATCTGGGAAAAATAAAAATATTAATATGTATGAGTGCTTCATAATCTATAGGTGGAGGAAAAAGTTGAAATAAACTAAACTTAATCATTTACTATAAATTCTTTTGTGAACGGATATGCTTCTCAGAAAGCAGATTCTAGACCAAATTTTTCTACTCTGACTTTAGATTATAATGAAGAGGTGATTGGAAAAAAAGAAAAGGCATTTCTTATGAAGGAGCTGCCGGAGATATTCTAAAATGGAAGAAAGCTGTCCTGGTTTTATCAGTCTTCCATATCATGACATCATGTAGGAAGCTGTGCACTGCTGCACTTCTTGGGTCAGTTTCTGCTAGTGTCAGCTTACAAGAGTTCTGGCTCTTTGAGAGGAAGATACAGCAAGAAGAGACAGACTACTGTTCCCAGAAGACTCCAGTACTCTTCACTTCCCAGTGATTTCTGATTCTGGGTAAATTAGGTGGAATAGCACAGTGACTGGGGAGTGGGCTCTCTTTTCTAGTAGTGCAGTGAGCAACAAGGTTTGAACACTTCTCTCTCCCGTTATTACTCATAAGTCCTTATTTTCTTACATTCTTTTACCATTTGCAGTAAATTTGTTACCTCTCCTTATCTTGGTCTAGTCTTTCACACTTCTTGCCCCTTGAAGACGGAAAGGGAAAGCTTGTGATAAAATCAACTAGACTGAGACACCAGCCAAAGAACAGAGATGACATAGCATGTAATATGGCAGCCACTGCTCTTGACAAGAGGTAGGATAATTCTGCAAACAAGAACAGAGTGAAATTCCCTTTTCTACTACTTACGTATTTTCTTGCCTCTGTTTTATGACCTGTTTTATACAGTCATTACGTCAAGTTGTACTTTCTTGACAGTTTATAGGTGTAGTTTCTAACATTTCCAGTCTTCTGGGTTAGAGAATGTTGAGCTGAGTTTGAACTTTGACTAGCTGCTTTCAAAACCAACAGGCTCCAAGGCAGCATAGGGCAGAGGTAATGAAGTGATTGCATCAGTTAATGCCCTTCAATACACTCTCCTATAAAATCTGCAGCCATCTAGCCGTAATATTCTGATACACTGAGGAGAAAATATTATTATCCTGTCCAAAACTTTAGGCTTCACTCTTATACTTTATTCTGTAAAAATTACTACTGTGCCACATATCTTTAGCATAAAATGGTATTTTTCATAGTTACATTTGATATACAAATTCTGGACCACATAATGTGGTCTTCTATGAAATATGGCAGAATATAATGATTTCTCCTTAAAAAGAACCCCTCCCAACCCAAGCAAACCTTTAGAAACACTTCCATTTCATACTATGTGGCCCAAGTACTCATTTAGGACCTGGTTTTTTTGTTATAAGAACGTTATCAGCATTTTTTTTTTAAAAAGGAATATACTAAAAAAATGCATTATATAGTATCACTTTGCCTATTCAACTGTAGCCAGAAATCATCAAATTTATGATTCTATTAACTACAAATACATACGTTGCAGTCTAGCAGGTCAAACTTCTCCGTTTAATGTTACTTTTAAATGCCATTGAATAAACCCATTGTTTTCACACATGTATGAGTCTAAAAGATCTGCAGGATAATGGCTGCGTCTTACTATGCAAAAACTATGTTTATTGTGTAGAGCTATTTACTTTAGAGGTAAATAAATCTGTGCAAATGAGTTGTATTGCCCTGAGGAAAAGAAAAATCACAACATTCTTTAAGAAGCATTGTCATAGACTCAGCTGTCCCCTCTCCATTTGCTTTTTCACTTCATTAATGCTGGTCCAGCTGTTGAAGGGAAGCAGAACTTTCTGCTAACACATCCAAAATGATTATCAAAATAAAAGGCAGAAAAAAAAGAAAGAATCTACAAAATAACCCCATTGGCAGAGAGTTTATTTGGCTTTTTAAAGACACATATAACACACTGACAGAGTCAGTAGTGCCTGATTGGTCCTGACATGAAGCTCCCAGCTGCACAAAACATTTTGGTAGTCTGAGTGGCTCTTTCTGATTAGATATGACAGATTATTATAATACTGTTATTTGATGGACCATGAGAGTAGAACTGACAAATGATTTCACAGCAAAGGACATTACTGTCTACTACAGAAAGGTGTTTATTTTTATTAGTTTATTTTCTTCTATTTTCCATGCATCTTTTTTTGTTTGTTTGCTTGTTTTTGTTTTTGTTTTGTTTCTTTGGTTCTCTCTGAGGATTTGAAAGTAACTGAGGTTATATCATTTGCATATGCTTAGCATATGTAACAAGCTAACAGCTGACAAGATAGCACCATGGTCATGGATATAACTCTGAGATGCAAAGGGGCACTGAGATGTGAAGGGATGATGAACAATGTAATATTGTTTGCTTTGTCTACATATTGGGGTCATTTTATGTCATCAGAAAAGAGTAAATTATCCAAAAGACAATAGAAAATGAATGAGATCATCAGAATTATTCTGTTGTGTATAAGAACCCTGGGAAGCACCCAGATACTAAACCCTCCATTTTGGCTCTCTGATAAAATAAGTAAAAAATGTACTGAGCTCTTTAAAATAAACCATACAGTAGAAAAGATGTGAGAAGACAGTAAGGGAAGAAGTGTGAATGTATCCATTACGTTGTAAGTAGTCTTTTATTTTCCTTTAGCCAGTGCTTAACACATCTGCCATGTCAATTAAAGAATCATACCTACGTAGTAGAGTGATGATAATCATACAGGAGAACTAGGAAGCCTGGTAATAACTCCTCTGTCATGCTTCCTAACCTACATCCTCTTCTTTCAGCTTACTGATTTCTCCTTGTAGCACTTATTTTTACAATACCAGCCTCCAACATTGTTCAAACTGCCACTTCTTCAGGTAAACCAGAATGACTGTGCTCATTACTGTGAAAGCTGCTCAACTCTTCTTATTATAACACTTAACCAAAGCCTAACAACTGAATGGAAACAAAACACTGTTGTATCTGTGTGCTAATGAGTCAAGTGTCATGTAGAAAGATATTGGATTTTAACAGGCGGTAGAACTCGAATAACATTTTGAGCAGTGAATTTGCCACTTCAGTAACCACTTTAAATGTGTTTTTATGTATTGCATTTGTATGTGTAGGATGGTAAAATGCATGGGATGAACATATTTAATTTGCATTCTATGTTATAACTACAATAAAAAGGTAAAGTCATTGGAGATAAAAGCTTCCTATCTGGTCAACAGAATGTATGACACTTGATTTTATCTTTGCAATTCTCCAAATTTTACTGTGGCTCTAAAACTGTGAAAATCACACAGAAAATACATGAGTGGCATAAAGATGCTGTGATCTGTGTTACTCTTGCATAGAAGCCTCACAATAATAATGAAGGTATCTAAATTGTGAGACAAGAGATGGATTAGATGACCTCCATAACCAGCTTTCTTTATTTTAAAACTTCATGCAATCAAAATCTGCACTGTGCATCTCAGGACTGTGTGTTGTACATACAAATTCACAGAATCAAAGTATCACAGAACTGTGGGAATTGGAAGGGACCATAAAGCAGGTTCTCTACAGTAGATCGCACAGTTAGGAGTCCAGACAGGTCCCAAGTACCTCTGTAGAAGAGATTTCTGGGCAACCTGTTTCAGTGCTCCATCATCCTTACTGTAAAAAAGCACTTCTGCATGTTTGTATGGTACTTCCTCTGTTCAATTTTTAAGCCATTACTCTTTGTCCTATTGCTATGTACCACTAAGAAGAGCCTGGTCTCATCCATTTGCCTCCCACCTCCCTTTAAATATTTATAAACATTTATCAGATCTCAGTCTTCTTTTCCCCTGGCTGAACAGACTCAGGTTACTCAGCCTTTCCTCATGTGGGACATGCTCCAGGCCCTTCATCATCTTTGTGGTTCTCTGCTGAATTCTTTCTTGATCCCTGTCTTTTTTAAACTAGGGAGCTCAGAACTGGACACAGTAGGCTAAATGTGGCTTCAGCACAGCAGAGCAGAGGGAGAGGATCACCTCCCTTGACCTGTTGGTCACACCCTTTGTAATGTACAGGATGCTGTTGGTCTTCTGGGCCACAAGGGCACACTGCTGGCTTATGGCCAGCCTGTTGTCCACCAGAGCTCCCAGGTCCTTCTTTGCAGACCTCCTTTCCAGCACGTCAGCCCCTAACCTGTACAGATTCATGCGGTTATTCCTTATCAGGTGCAAGACTCTACACTTGCTCTTGTTAAACCTCAAATAAATAAATAAATAAATAAATAAATAAATAAATAAATAAAAATTCTTTGCCTATAATGTGTTATGTGCTCAGATCAACTCAATGCTGAGCTGTAGCTGCTCTTCTCCAATCTTCATCAGCTATTAAACAAAGATTTCCAGCTGAGAAGAGCTCCTGAGCTATAATACAAGGTGTAATGCAATAGGCAATTGAGAAAATCTCTCATTGCATTTAATTTCACCATCAGTTCTCTGCATTGTTCCCATATCCTCTAACAGAAAATCTTACTCCCTTCTTGTATTGAAGTATGTACTGGGGAACTGAACTAGCAACAAAATAACTAGTGATTGGTGATGACATACAATATGGATCTCCATTGAAGTACAAAACTACTATCAGAAGATATATATATATAAAATATACATAACACCTTTACCAGTGTAAGATTCTTTGTGGCTTCACTTCACATCTATCATCTGACAACAGCAATAATACTCTTTAGCAGGTAATTAGACTAGAAATACAACACCTTGATTATTGAATCTCCCTCGAAGAGAGACTGTGTGGAATTGAGAGCTATCACAGTCCGGAACAGTGCAGAGATATCTATACAGCCCAATCTTACAGGCTGCAGGATTAAATTACTGCTAAATCCAATGTAAAGATCTCTAGTCACCTAAGTAGGCAATGGATCAGACCCTTGATTTGTATGTTAGTCCTAGATAGTCTGTTAGTCTTAGACAGATAGATGCACTTCAATGTTGAGCTGTCAAATGCAGTTAGCACTCTGAATTCTGTCTGCCTAAGGTAACCTGCAATACCTCTTCCAGTAAAACAAAAGCTGTCCAAGGTGCTATTGTAAATGGAATCCAGACATGGAGCATCAAAGGACATTACATTTTATGATAAACTGCTTTAAACTCTAAGGCTACAAGCTCTTATGTGGATTCCATTTTAACTTCAATGCTAGGAAAAAAACAAAAACAAAAACAAAAACAAAAACAAAAACAAAAAAACACTTTTTACTTTGAAAGTAAAGTTCTACCAGCTCTGTTACATAGGTTGGTTCCTTCCAGAACAGCTCTGTTTACTTCAGATTGCATAGTGGTATTCATGACAGGCTCAATTTTGCTACATCCAAACCCATCTGGGGAGAGACAGAATAAAGAATCTCTTTCATCACTGAAAATAAGGGGTACATGAAAGAGATGAAAACATGAAGTAAGAGTAGAAGATTAAAATATAAACAGTGATGAAGAAGACATCTTCGTGAGAGAGAATATCATCCAAATGATATTTTTAGTCTTGTCTCTGGATGTTGGCTCTGTAGAATCAGATTGGCAGAGTGAGAACTCTTAGACAAAAACATTCTGTATCATTGGAATCATTGCCCTGCAGCACCAAGAGCTCTCATCAATTGATGGTGAAGCCCTCAGCACAGTATCAGTTTTTCACACAAGCTGAAGGAAACTACACGAGAGGGAGAGGTTTTCCTACACTTCCATGAAGAGATGCACTGCTGCCTCTCCTCTTGATCCTCAGTCTTCTAGCCTTGACTGCCATAGTGTTCTGCTCATCTCCTCCTTATGTAACAAGATTGAGGAGACTCCTGTACAAGAAAGACCACCAGAGTGATACAAGTATGTTAGTGTGTCTGGGAGCACTGATACTGTTTGGTGCCAGTTGCTTCTGTTTATCAGGTTGGGCACAGCTGCTGGTGTGAAAACATAAACACTCTGTACAGTCTATGAGATGTTCAGAGACAGTGAACACCCTGAGAAGTAGTTACTCAGCAGACTTGGGTAGATATCACTGAATATTAGAGCATGCTAGCCTGACACAGCACTTTACAGTAAATGAGAACAAAGTGGAAAGTAATGATCTCTGATTTTCAAGATATGGAAAGTCACTCTATGTAAATATTCCCATCAGTGTAATAACATATTGGCTCACTGATCCACCATGATGTTGCAGAAGTTATTATCTGTGCAGCAATTTGAATTTGCAAGATCCTTATTCATCATTCTGTTCCACCAGTTTTATGAGTTGGTGCTGAGAATCACAGCCAAGTGCTATAAAAGTTTATCAAGATTCTTTCAGAAATCATTCATACAGGATGAATATCTACAAAGATATTATGATCAAAATAGTTAAAATAGAGTGGGTAGATTATTCAGAGATGCTGGTGATTACGTGCTCCTGATAATAAGATATATCTAGGGACTTCCAATTGTCTTCCTGAGTAAGTGCTACTTTCAGAAGATGATAAAAGGCTGCTGCAGAATGGTTAGACTTGTTGGTCTTTGAAAACATTTCCTTAAAATCATTCAGTTCTCATGAACCGTACACATTTGTCCTAAGGTAACAAAAAGGGAAAAGCATTTCTTTATCATACTTTGATCTTTTTTTATTTACCCCCCCCCCCCCCCCACACACACACACACAAACAAAAAACAAACAAACAAAAAAACTAGGAACAAATTAAGCAGGTTTTTTGTTGTTTGTTTATTTGTTTTTTGAGAAATAAGGCCAGATGGCTGAGGTGAAGTCATGTATTACATGAGGAAAAGCAGCTATCATTCAGACTTCAAACTTCAGAAGTTTTTTTGCTGTGCAGACCTGGGGAGTTGCACAGGCTCTAGCACAGTACTTTGCAGGCCCATGGCGATAGGGTTCAGGATTTGTGTGTCTGTAGAAGGTGAACCAAGCTAGGAGCAGAGCCCTGTATGCACTATCTTCATCTCATTGATTCAGCCCTTTCATTTCATATTATTTGCTGAAAAAAAAAAAAGACCAAAATTGTCAGTATGTAGCGCAGATATGTGCTGCTGCATGTAGTACAAATTAGCCAGGCTGCTTTTTCAGACCAGATTTCAAGTGGTGGGCTGACATGCCCATGTCACCAGCATTGGTAGCTCCACCATAGAATAGCTGCTGAATAAAGTCAAAGGAGGAAAGTGCTCAGAGTCCATGGCAGTTATTTTCTTGAAGCTTAGTGAAGCTCACTGAAAACATCAGAAGGAACACCATACTGTTAATAGGCTATGCCTCTGGCTTCTACTCCACCAGTAAATCTGTCCATGGTGGTGTCCAGGAAAACGAATAGAGAAAACTATTACTTCTATCATAAACCTGTTCTCTGTCCAAACAATCTCATTTGGGCTCTTACTTCTGTCATTTTAGCACATCATTCTGTTTTCTCAGAAGACAGAAGAAGAAGAAGAAAAAACGTGGATTTTTAATGCAGGATTATACACAACACCAACAAACAAACAACTTATAAGAACTTATAAGGACCATAAAAAGATCGACCTATGTTTACATTCTTCATTTCCTTTTACACTTTAGAGATAGATATTATAAAAAATAAACTCCACTTCATGTGATCACTTTGTGATTACTCAACTTTTGATATGTTTTATTTTTAGATTGGGAAATTACAATGTAGTCATTGATTAATGTGAATTCTTTTGAAGTGGTAGTTTTAAAAAAGAGAGGAAGCTTTTATATATTTCAAATTGACATGGAAATGAACCTATTTAAATAATTTTTTCCTTTATTTTAGAATGGCCTGAGGTAATGTATGCAATATATTAACCTGTAATTTTGAAAGTAATTTTCAACACACTGCCTATACTAAATACATAATAACTTCCCTAAGGTGAGAGTCATTCATAGCACAGCCAAATGTTATTGATGTTCTCAATTTCTAAGGCTTTCCATTCTAACTGGCAGAAATGTTTCCTTCTCATTTTCATACAGTTCAATTTATGTGCTTCTCATTCTTAACATATACCAGGATAAGACAGTTTAGTTGCAAAATTACTACAAAATATTCTTAAGAATCAATGTTAATTTTTCAGGTCATACATTATTATTACTATTATTATTATTATTATTATTATTATTATTATTATTATTAAATTGTTTTGTTAGAAGTGCCTCCCCGATTAAAGTTACAAAAAATGAACCTATAGACTCAGCTAAAAAATAACAATATTGAATATTTAAAAGTATTTAATTTTATTGTATATTGTAAATGTATTTACATTATAAAATATAGTTTTGTTTCCATTTTGAGTGAATTGAAAAAATAATTGTTCCTGCTTCCATATTAAGTAGATAACCAAAATGAATGAATTTCTAGTGCAGCAAAACTACCTGTCTTCACGACCTCATTAATCATAAAAAGAAAATTAGAAGGTATCACTGAATCCACTCACTGTTCTATGAATAAATTTGTGTAGCTGGCCTACTCATGATGACTCTTTCATTAGGAGAAACTTTTTATCTAACTGACAGGATTTCTCAGTTTTTTTGGAAGAATAATAGCGAATTATTTTCCTTCTACATCTGTTCTTTTTGCTTTAGAATTGACCTAATCCTTCCCTAACTTTTCTCCTGCCTCATTTAATCCAGTCTCTTATCTACTCTGTCGCCATCGTTGCTTTTTTTCTATTCAGTAGCCACCATGCTGTTGACCAGAGGCTCACGAGTTTAAAAGATATAATTTACATATAAATTAGCCCACAGTACTTTAGTGCCACTGTTCACTGTTCACTAACATTTAATATGACTAAAAAATATGTTGTGTCTTGTTCACATGAATTCTTACAAAAAGGAAAAGCTAAAAAATCTTTTGGATTGCTTTGCTATGTTGAACATTCCCACAACTACTACAACATGAAAAATATCAGAAAAAGAATAGTTTATCAGCACAAATGATAGTATTCTTACTATGGTCTATTGCAAGTGAGACATTATGCTTTTCAGGAGCTAGAAGAATTTGGATGTATTATGATAACACGAACAGCTTCAATCTCACAAGAAAGAAGAATAAGGAAAAAGGAAAATATGTCAGTGAAAAATGAGCAAGTGAGCCAGAAAGCATACAACATCTACATAACAGAGAGGGGTTCCAAGGTGTTTGAGATTATCGCTTGCACCAGTTACAATGAGAGCATGATGTATCAGCCTAGCTTTTGACCACTGGACTAACCAGCTTTTGAAAGGCTATTCTCAAACGTTCACCAAATGCATCAGCTGAAAAGTATCTAAGCTGTAGCTTAGCACAGGTTATAAAGTAGTAGTACAGGTTATGAAGAGATCTTTGCTAGGATACCTCTCACAAAACTAAAAATCTGACTCATGAACAAGAGCATGTAAACTGAAAGTATGGATGCAGGGTTGCTAAATCAGGTTCATTCTCTGCAGATTGAAACGCTGGAAGGGCTTGTCTCAGGCAACTCTCCTTCTAGATGAGATAAACTAAATATGTGTGTAGCCTCTACATACTCATGCAAGCATGCAATAACTGAGGTTCATTCGTTTGTCTGATGAATACATGTGGACTTAAGCTCAATGAGGTTTGCCTGATTGCCCTTCCCGAAATTCTTTCCTCTGCACACTATTCAAGTATGACACATTCAAGTATCTATTTCTGCTCTTTTCCATTTTCAGTTACATTCCAGTTAGAAAATGTAAAGTGGTGATATTGTTAACATTATTAAATTTTTGATCATCTTCTCTCAACTCACTGACCCACATTTATCCTCTAGCATTTAAAAACTTTTGTGGCTTAAAAGAGCTGCAGATTTTTTATTTTTTTTCCACATGTCAATCCCCCAGATTGAAGGGCTTCCCTTCAATGGGGAGGTCAAAATGACCACGATAATGACAGATGAACAGAGCTGCTACAAACAGCAAAAAGATGGACTTCATGCTTAACATTTTCCTAGCAACTGTGCTGACATATCAGCTGCAAAACAATGGGATATCTGCACTGGTGCAGATTTTATGTGCACAGTGTACAGGCTCTTCTTCATTGCTGGCAAAAATGAATAGCTAATGGTGGTAACTATGTTGAAAAATTGTGTTTTGTAGCTGAGAATTTGCTCTATCCAATAATGTTATTGTACTTATGGTTTCTGTTGTAATTTCCATGGAAATAAATAGAAGGCGTTACTTTCAGAGTGACCTACATGTGTTTCATATTAATGATAAAGAAATGCAACTTATGTTTCACTTCAAACTGCACTGAACTATTTTTCTAGAAATGACCCTTAAACTAGGGTTACAAAAAAAATAAAATAAAATAAAATAAAAAATAAAAAAGAATGGGAAACCTCTGTTTGAGTATTTCAGTGCCACTGTTATATTTATTATCTTTTGGATAGCTGTCGTTGTACATATTATCTTTAGGGTAATATGTAGCGTTCATTCTTAGATACAAATATTTCCTTGATTTGAGAAGTTTTCAGTTGAGTGGTTGAAGTATAACAAGGTGACAGGTCCCTGTTTGGCAGTACTCTCTCCATTAGATACGACCAAAACATCCTTCAAAATTCTTGGCTGGATTTGCAGAGACAATGAATGCTTACAAATATATCTAACAGCTCCTCTCTCTAGAAATAAAGCAATTAGCAGATACTCAGAAGCTGGAAAAAAAAATAAAATAAAATAAATTAAAAGAAGTTTTTACTGTATGCATATACAGTTAGAAGAAAAAACCCCAAGAGCATAACTATTTGATTATGACAATTAAAAAGCTGAAGTTAAATTTCACCTTGCACCTTGCTGAACTTTATTTTGCTAAACCTATTCTCTGTGAGAGCTTCTCTTCTTTTGAATTCTTATGAACGTGATCTGAAAGCAACCAGAACTGTTGACTTTCAGAGCATGTGGCAAATCTCTTCCATTCTCATGGGTGTCTGGGACTGTGAGAGACAGTAACCGTTGCTCACATTTGTCTTTAGCCATTATTATGGGCGTGAGATATAACTCATGGTGTGTTTCCATACTGTGAAAGTGTGTTTATAAATCATAATATTAGTACTACTTTATTACTTTTTTATGTTACTGTAAGTCAGAAATAATAATGAATGGCTATTGGCTTGAACTATTTATCCTCAGAAAATAATGAAACCACCAAAATCTTTATGAGTTATCTGGACATGGAATCTAGAAAAATAGTATGGGTTTGGCTCATTTTTTTTCTCCCTTCCTTTGCCCCAGTGGTTAGGAAGACAGTGAGTAAATAAGACTTGCCTCTTCTTGGCAAGGATGTCAGGGCAACCAAGAAGCAGGTTGCTTTCATTTACTTCCATAAGGACACTGTTAATTACTATGAATAAAAGGAAATTACATATATTATCTTTTTTAGTGCATGTGAATGCAACTTAGAATGAGGAGCAGGACGGTGCTCTTTTGTCCAATCCAGCCTGATGCAAGTTAGACTACAGAGCCGTCTGAGATGGAGATGAAATAGGTGATGTAGTTACCAAAATGTGTGAATAGATTTTATGTAACCTTGTACATTTAGTAGGGAAAAAGTATTCAAAGGAATATACTTTATTCAGAAGATAATTTTTTTATTTATACACAGTTCAAGTTAGTCTGAAGAAAGTTGTTTCTGATTTTCCGGAGAGCTGAGCCTGAACTCAAACAAAGCAAATGATGGTTCTTAAAGAAAGAGGCCAACTCCAGGCTGATTTATCTTATTTTCACTCTTATCCAGTCCCCAAAACCTCTGGGAAACACAGATAAAGAGCTGATATGAAAGAATGACTGAAGGAAAATTGTCAGTCAAAGAAGAAATTATATTTCAGAATCATTGACTGGCAGAATAAAGCCAAATACAGCAGTATGTGTATCACATGAATGGACAATGCATTTAATTTAATAGTACCAATGTTTGTTTTGAAAAGAGTCCATGTGTGGCTTTGTTCAACTTTGCTTTTGTTTACTGACCCAAGGCAAAGCGCTGCTGGATCTGATGCTCACCAATGCAGGGGAGATCATTAAAGGCATTAAGATTGAAGGAAGCCTAGGCTGCAGTGACCATGCCCTGGTTGAGTTTGTGATCTCGAGGAATATGGGCCTAACAAACAATGGGGTCAGGACCTTGAACTTTTTGAGAGTGAAATTTAGGCTGTTTAAGGAATTGTTGGATGAGATCTCCTGGGAAACTGTCCTTAGAGACAAAGGAGTGGAAGAAAGCTGGCCACTCTTTAAGGATTCCTTTCCAAGCCTAAGTGCTCTTAGTCCCTCAGAATAAGAAAGCAGGCAGGAGAAGCAGGATACCAGCATGGCTTAACAAGGACCTGCTGGTCAGACTGAGGGATAAAAAGGGATTGTACAAGCTTTTTTTACAGGGAGCATAGTGATCACAAGACAGTAGATTTCTTGATTCTTGTTGAACCATAGACAGAAGTCCTCAGAACTGCCTCCTTGGACTTCTGGAGGGCAGACTTCAGCCTCTTCAGGACCAAGGTTAAGAAGGTCCCTTGGGAGATAGTTTTGAGGGCATGGGAGCCCAGGAAGGCTGGGAATACTTTAACGAATTGATTTTAAAGGTGTAAGAGCTGAACATTCCCAAGTCATGGAAGACAAGCTGAGGCAAGGAGGCTGGACTGGCTGAACAGAGACCTTTGCCGGGATCTCAGGAGCAAAAGAAAAGTTTATGGTCTTTGGAAGAGTGGGCAAGATACTTATAACAATTACAAGTATATAGTGAAGCTGTGCAGAGAGAAAATTAAAAAAGCAAAAGCCCAGCTAGAACTGAACTTGGCCACTAAGGTAAAGGACAACAATAAATATTTCTATAAATACATCAACAGTAAAAGGAGGACTAGGGAGAATCTCCATCCCTTCTTGGACAACAAGGGCAACATGGTGACCAAAGATGGGGACAAGGCTTAGGTACACAGTGCCTTCTTTGCCTCAGTCTTTAACAGTAAGACTTGTTATTCCCTGGGCACACAGCCCCTTGCACTGGTAGATAGGGATGGGGAACAGAATAGGCTCTGCGTAATCCACGATGAGATGGTTTTGGACCAGCTCCAGAGACTGGATGCTCACAAGTTCATGCAGCCAGATGGATTGAATCCTAGAATGCTGAGGGTGTTGGTGGATGCAGTTGCCAAGCCACTTTCCATTATCCTTCAACAGTCCTGGCTAACCTGCAGACAAGACACTGGCAAAAGTGACACCCATCTTCAAAAAGGGCAGAAAAGATGATCCTGGTAGCTACAGACCATTTAGTCTCACCTCAGTGATGTGGAAGGATATGGAACAGACAATCTTGGGAGTAATTATGGGTTAATTAAAGGACAATCAGGGGATCAGTCCCAGTCAACACGGGCTTGTGAATGCTAGATCCTGTTTGACATACCTGATTTCGTTCTATGACATTGTGACTATTTTCATGGATTAAGATAAGGCTGTCGGTGTGGTCTACCTGGACTTCAGAGAAGCCTTTGACACTGTCCTCATGGAGAAGCTGACTGCCCATGGTCTGGATGGGTGTATGCTCTGCTAGTTGAAACACTGGCTGGATGGCTGATCCCAAAGAGTTGTGGTCAGTTGAGTTAAATCCAGCTGGCAGCTGGTCATGTGGTATCCCCAGGGCTCAGTACTGGGGCTGCTTCTATTTAACATCTTTATTAATTATCTTGATGAAGGAATTGAGTGCACCCTCAGTAACTTTGCAGATGACACCGAGGTGGGAGGGAGTGCTGATCTGCCAGAGTGGACAAAGACACTACAGAGGGACCTGGATAGACTGGGTCGATGGGTCAAGGTAAACTGTATAAGTATTAATAGGGCTGTGTCAGGTCATGCATTTTGGTCACAATAACCCCAGGCAACCCTACAGGCTTGGGAAGAATGGCTGGAAAGCTGCCTGACAGAAAGGGACCTCGGTGTACGGACGGACAGAAGGCTGAATATGAGCCAGCAGTGTGCACAGGTGGCTGAGAAGGCCTATGGCATCCTGGTTTGTATCAGGAAAGGTATGGTATGGTGAGCTGGACTAGGGAAGTAATCCTGTCCCTGAACTTGGCATTGGTGAGGTCTCACCTCGAGTACTGTGCTCAGTTTTGGGCACCTCGATACAGAAAGGACTTAGAGGTGCTGGAGCAGGTCCAAAGAAGGGCAGCAAGGCTTGTGAAGGGCTTGGAGAATATGCCCTACAAGGAGAGACTGAAGGAACTGGAGCTGTTCAGTTTGTGGAAAAGAAGACAGAGGGGAGATCTTATTGCTCTCTTCCAGTATCTGAAAGGTGATTGCAGAGAGAGTGGGTTGGTCTCTTCTCGCTGGTGATAGGTGACAGAACGAGGGGAAATGGACTCAAGTTGCACCAGGGTAAGATTAGTTTGGATATCAGGAAAAACTTCTTTACAGATAGGATGGTTAAGCACTGGAATGGGCTCCCCAGGGAGGTGATTGGTGATTGAGTCACCATCCCTGGATGTGTTTAAAAATCATTCGGATGTGGTGCTCAGGGACATGATTTAGCGGAGGGTTGTTAGACTAGGGTAGTATGGTTAGGTTGCAGTTAGACTTGATGATCCTTAAGGTCTTTTCCAACCTGAGCAATTCTATGATTCTATGATTCTATTTGGAATCAAGTGGGTGTCACCTCAGGAGAATACAGAATTGTTGTCTGGATTTCCTAAGAGGGTATTAGGAAAGCCAAGGTTCAGATGGAATTGAAGTTGGCGAGGTAAATTAAAAACAATAAACAGGGATTCTATAGATACATAGGCCAGAAGAGACAGTCCAAAGAGAGTGTATCTCCTTTGATGAGAAAGGGGAAATGGCTACAACAGATATGGAGAAGGCTGAGATAAATGAATTTGTTGCCTCAGTCTTCACTGGCAGCCAGGATTCTTGCATTTCTCATGTCTTTGAAGAATCATAGAGTAGAATTGTAGAACCATTGAAGTTCACATCCCTGAGCCTTTAGGTGGGAACTGATGATGAGCAGTATCCCCCGGGAGTCTGTCTTGGGACTGGTGCTCTTCAGCATCTTCACTAGTGACATCAGTGATAGGCTCCAGGGTACCCTCAGCAAATTTTCTGATGACACCAAGATGAATTGTGTGGCTGACGCGTCTTCTGTGGAAGGGATGCTACGCAAAGGGACCTCAACGAATTCCAAAGGCGGGTCTGTGTGAATCTAAGGTTCAACATAGCAAAGTGCAAGCTTTTGCACTTGGGTTGGAATAATCCCAAACTGGTAGAAGAACATCTTGAGAGTAGCCCTGCAGAGGCTGGTAGCCCTGGCTCTGGCAGGGGGATTGGAACTTGGTGATCCTTTAGATCCCTTCCTATACAAACCATTCTATGATTATATGATTCTATGATTCTTTCATTTGTTCTCTTCTGTGGGAAAACTTCTTGCTTCCACAATAATGCAGCACCATAAAGTCAGAATTAAATAATGCTTTTTGATGGATTAAAAGTGCTTGCACAGACAACACAGTACCCTTTGTAAGCAGCAAGCAGCCGGCAGAAGGCATGTCTAGTGGGGAGAGGACTGATTATTCATCATGGAAATAGTGACTACAAAAGTTGTAAATTCCATATGTCTGAGGTGGATGAGTCAATCTGCTCACATCTGAATATAACACCGTGATCTGTTAGACAGAAAAGCCATCCTGCTGCAATGCTATTCTGTTACTGCAAGAAGACAAATTAGTCACTTCACAAATTGCCGTTATTTTTCATTTATAGTTTCTGATTCCAGTTGCACTCTGACATTATTTCGAGGCTCTACCTTTTCTCTCTCAGTTTATCCAAATTATCTGTATTGGAATTGTTGCATTACTTTCTGAACCTCTGACTGATTGCCTAAGTGAGCACTGAGTCAGCCGCAGGAGCACAGGTAAAGGCAATTCACCTGTGTGACTGGAAGGGGTGGAGCCTGGCTCCACCTCTCCTAGATCCCATTTAAGGGCTGACTGCCACCAAGAAAGGGTGTCTCTCTGGAGATCACTCCTTATGGAGTTTCTTGCAAGCCTACAACACCAGTGAGCACTTTCTTTTGTCTCTGATTTTTCCAATGTGATGATCTTACTAGCCTAACTTCTCTGTGTACTTATTGATTATACAATACTTTAGAATATCTGTATACTTGTTGATCTTACAATTGTCTAAAAGTAAAGATATGGCACTGGTGACAAAATTATCTAATCTTGTTTTTGTTGTTATTAGTAGAGTTGATTTCAGTTTTCTTTTTGTTTTTCTTGTCCCCCCTGTGAAACATTAGTTTAACTTTATTGTTTTCTAATAAAATTGAATTTTAAAGAAATTGCAGAACCCCTGCATTGATGTATAATTATATCTTTCTTAAATTAAAAACTAGCTCCAGAGAGTACAATTAAGAATGAGAAGTGTGCTAAAAGAAAGATGCCTGAATTGTCTAGTTTTTCATTAAATAACTGAGAAGAAATAAGCAACATAATTATTCCAAATCAGCTGGAGTCCTGGTTGGGCTATTTTATATTCTGCTTTGCAGCAATCACAGTACACAAAATGTACTGTGGGACCCATAAGTATACAGCACCATTCTCCTTGGTGAGGTAGTCTTTTCTTTTCAAAACTGTAGTAGGGTTTCTTTTAAATTGGGTAATCTACATATTATGTTTTATGGTTGGCATTGGCCCATGTCAGTTGTTGTTTTAAATGTAGGATGGGTGGAGGTGAGAGAAATCTGAATAATCTGTACATTGATTATATTGTAGAAAAGACATAGTTTATACGTATATAGACATCAAAAACCAACTAGAAATAAACACCCTTTTGAAAAGGTGTATGTTTATATTGTCCTTGTTTTGAGATGGATTGTTCTGATCACATATACATATTGTTTGGTTCATTTGGCAGGTTGATTTTTTTGGTTTTCCATCCACAGCATCCCATGTTGTTGAGATTTACTCACATATCAAATAAAGAGAGTGATTTATTAAAACAGACCACTTCAATTATTCAAATTTTTAGTCATTTTGTTACAAAAAAATGTGTAACCAGACAATGTAGACACAGATCTGTTTGATCTCTTTTGAAGTCTCATTTTAGGCTGTGTTCACTTCATGTTAAGTTTTATTTAGTAGTTGTGAGCCTTTTTTGCTAGTCCACCCTAGGGAGCAGATATGAAATTGTCTTACATTTACTTTGAAGTGACCTTGCATCATGAAGTACTCGAGACAATGACTGCAGTTTGGTGTGTTGAACATCTCTGTTCACTTCCATTTTCATTTCTGGGTTGACTGAGAGGAGAATAAAGAAGAAATATCTGAAATTTAACAGTATTTTTCACTGGCTAGAAAATATGTATTTGTTTTGTATCTGAAAACATTGTTTTCTTGTTGTGCTTATATTTTTTCTAAGTGAATAATTAAATGAGTATGAATAGTTTTGGCACCAATTTTGGATTCACACGCTTCTCATCTTCCATTAATTCATTTCAATTCATATGGTTTCCCAGCAATTCCCATAAATAAAATCCAAACAGTCTTTATTATAGATGACCTATACCACAGACTGAGTCAAAATGTGCTAAATACAGTAGGAAGTTGTCTAGTAATTTTAACTTGTTTTCAGCTGGAATATGTACTGTGAAACCAGCTTCTTGCAAGGTTTCAATTTTCCTGCAGTTACTGACATATTTTTGTATTTAGTTTAACCTGTCACAATGAAAGATCAACATATGTAGCATATGCTTCTGTCATAAAATTTTCCTCAACAGGTTTTTTGTTCCTGTTCAAAACCAGCCCAACACTGGAATACATATAAAGGAAAGTAATTTATTCCACCGTACAGTTCTCATCTTTCATTTTTACCAAGGGAAAACCGAGGTCAGCTCTGGTAAAAAGGACATTATAATAAAAATGTGAAATACAACTTATTCTTTATGAAACTGGGGAGAGAAGTTGCAGGAAATTAGTGAGAAGATTCACATTTCGTATCAGATTTTCCTTATTATTTTATATTGCTTCATTCAACATGTAATTCTTCTTAGGGCAAAGAAATTTCACTTTATCTTACTTATAGCTGTGTCACACACTGATTGGTTTATTATTTTGATCTGGATTACAGTTTATGAATTTTACCTATAATTTTTTAAAATACTTGTGTTTTCTCCATCACATTGACTTAAACATCTACCACAGACTGAAGCAATACAAAGCAGCTTCTTAACAGAAATCTTTGTGTAATAAATGAAAAAGAGAGCCATGTGGGAATCTGACCTGCTATGAATATCATTCAGCTAGTTGTCTATTCTGTCTTCAGGTAAAGATAAACTTTAGAACAAGCAAAAATGTAAACAGAAAAAAAGTTTATTCTTCCTAACATCTCAGGCACATTTTATTAGCATTTCTTCTTTTGCACAAGCATAATGAAATAATCCTCTGGTTAGTGTATAAAACAATGTCTTTCACAGTAACAGTATTAACTTCATAATGATATAACCTTTTTATAATAGTGATATAGTCTGCTTATACGCTATACACTACAGAATTGCAGAACAAATTAATGGTTAAGTTTGGAATGAGCCACTGGTGATCATCTAGTCCAACTTCTGTGCTTCTTCAAGCACGTTGCCCAGGATCACTTCCAGGTGAGTGCTGAATATCTCCACAGAAGGAGACTCCACAGCATCTGAACAGCCTGTCCCAGTGCCTCACTTCCTTAAATCATTTCTTTGTAGCACCTTATCTAAATCTCACCTCTTTTCATTTAAAGCCTTTGCCCTTGTCTATCCAGCCATGTAAAATGTTGGTCTCTGTCCTGCTTATAAGCTCCCCTCAAGTACTGGAGACTTCTTTTTTTCAAGCTGAACAAACCCAGATCCCTCTATCTTTCTTCATAAGAGTAGTGCTCCAATTCTCTGATCATCTTTGTGGCCATTCTCTACATCTACTCCAAAAGCTCAATATCTTTCTTGTGCTGGGGGCTCCAGACTTGGAAGCAGTACTGCAGATGGGACCTCAGAAGGGCAGTGTATAATGGGGAAAACCAACTCCCTCATCCTGCTGGCCACCTTTCTATTGGTGCAGCCCAGAATACTTCTAGCCTTCTTGGTTTCAAGTGCACACTGTTGTATCTTGTCAAGCTTTTTGTTCTCTAGGATCTATATGTGAGATGGGCCGACTCAAGTGCAACAACTTTTACTTGGTCTTCTTCAAACTCTTTAGATTCATGTGGACATACTTTTTAAGCCTGTTGAGATCCCTTTGGATAGAATCCCTCCAGCTCCACCACTCAACTTGATATCATCAGAGATCTTGCTGAGGGTATGTTAAATTCCAATGTCCATGACAGTGAGAAAGATGCTGAAGAGCACTGATACCAAGATGGACTCCTAGGGGGCACCACTCATCACTAGCCTCCGTCTAGATATAGAACCAGTGACTTCAACCCTTTGACTACGACCATACAATTATTTATTCAGTGAATAATCTGGCCTTCAAATCCATATCTCTTCAGTTTAGAGAGAATGATGTGGACCATACCAAAGGCCTTGCGCAAGTCCAGGTAAATTATGCCAATTGCCCTTCCTTTGTCCACTAATAACACCAATCCGTTGTAGAAGGCCAACAGATTAGTCAGGTACAGTCTGCCCTAACTGAATGCACGCTGACTGTCTCAGATCACCTCACCCCACATGTGCCTTAGCATCTCATTCCTGATGATCTGCTCCATGATCTTCTCAGGCACAGATGTGAGGCTCAGCAGCCTGTAGTTACCCTGGCTCTACCTCCTCTTTCTTGAAAAAAAGGAACGATGCTTCTCTTTTTCCAGTAACTAGGGACTTTGCCTTACAACCAGTTTTTAAAATGTGATGGAATCTGACTTGGCAAGACAGCTACAAATTCCATGAAGGCAATGGGATGCATGTCATCCAACTCCATAGACTTGTACATATTCAGCTTCACGAGGTGCTCTTGGACTTTCTCTGCTCTTACACTGGGAGGGATTTTGTTCCCCTGGCCCCCACATAGAGGTTCAGGGACACAAGAGGCTAGAAAAGACTAACTGAAAGTTGTCCAAGTATCTTCGAAAGTCAGATATTGACAAGTTGCAAGAGAGTGAAATTTAGGATTCTCATATCAAGCAATGGTAACAAATATCACAAAACTTCCCTTATCTTTTCTGGGGTCATTAAAAAAATGTCAAATTGTTCAGCATTTCTCTTTTTTTAACTTCCTTGAAGATCTCTGAGGATAATATTTTACTTCAGTAACATTCACAAGCTCTCAGGAGATAAAGAATTAAAGTGCTTTGATTCAGATTTTAAATGAAGCATGTCTATGTTTTTCTGCACAAAGGGAAAGGAATCTTCTCCTAACACCAGTATTGTACTTGATGAAAAAAGAACACAGAGTTATACTCCAGAGTGAGAAACATTGATGAATAATGAAAAAGCATTAGAAACACAGATCCAAGAAAGACAGAATGTACACGTTATGTTAGCTACATGTGATGTTGATTGCACTCAGAAACTACTGACATACTCTTTTACGTACTCTAGGACATATTAAGACAAAAATCCTGAATACCAAACCACACAAATCTCCTTTCATTTAGAAAAAATTATTTTGTGCCTTTCATTTACCATTCATGTCAACTGCAATAAAACAACCAGGTATAGCAATACGTGGTCCTGTTTGGAGCAGTTATATGTTCTTTTTTCTGGAGTGCAGATTCTTTTAAAGAGATGTTTCCTTTATTTATCAATTAGACGTTCATAGCTCTGAAAGATGTAAAGTCAGTTGCAGAGAACATTAGTGGAATGTAAAGCTATTTGTTAGCCCAGTGTTTTGCATAATCATGGAGGCACAAATATACTGAAAAATGGGTTCAAAGTTATAGGGTGAAGCATGGCTTCATTTCAGCTTTACTTTTTTTTTATTGTTATTATTTTTATTTATTTATTTCTTTATTATTTCTTCTACCACTGTACGTAGTTGACTACAGCTACTATTTCATTCATTTTTCTCATCAGCACTGATAGCAGCATTCGTACTTTTCCAGCCTGCACTGGAACTTTTTAAAAACAATCTGAAGAAACAACAGAAGGGACTATACTTCCAAGGCCCAAAAGAACAATTTATCCAGATCCGTGTATGGATATCACCCAGATTGTCCCACACTTTCATCTTCTTTACATCAAATTATTTATTCCCCTTAGAATAGCATCGGTATAAGACTGTAAAAGGACCTTTCTCAGAATGGTTGTATTCTATCAAGGTTCCTCCTTTGGGTTGCTGCTATTTCTAAGGATTGTTTTCTATTTAATTGTGACCAAGGTTGTGAAGTTTATATGTGCATGGAACGAGCTCTCACACTTTCATGTGCTTGTTTTTCAGGCAACTGTCCACAGTGGAGAAGTCTCAGTGGGAATGTCAGAGCTATCAGGAAGATGCTTCAGCTGTTAGAGTCTGATTCATGTCACTGAATGAAAAGAAGATTCTGAAGCCGAGCATATTTGTAAAATAAAACCAATACATCTAGAGAAAAAGAGAGGGGTTCCATAGAAAATGCAGTAAAAATATAATGTACTTTCAAAATACATGTAGGACAGACATACTAAGCTGAAAGTACAATAATTTTATGTTTTCTCTTAGTGTTGTGATCAAGAAGTCCCAGTGGAGAACAGGACCCTGTAAGCAAGACAGTTTTTTAGACAAAACTGAGAAATTGTCACAGAACATACCAATGTTGCTGACTAAGTAGATAATTGAAAGCAGGATGTTGTGTGTTCTCAAACAGTGGTAAAAAAAAAAAAAAAAAAAAAAAAAAGTCTGTGATGTAGAGTATCTCAGCATATTAAATAAGAATGTGTGTAAAACAAGTTTTGTAGCATCCAACAGAGTTTCACACCATTCCTAGATCTATGTGACCTGTCATACTTTTGTGAACTTGTATGATGAGCAGCTGACATGAAGAAATTTACCTGCAGAGAACCACTGAAAAATTTTCAATTAGCACATTTATTTATATAAAAGCATATTCATAAGCAGATTGTAAAGTTAAAAGTGCAAATATATTTAAACAAGGTGTACAAATAATTGTTGACACAGCATAGTTTCTACTTCCTATTTACTTGGATATCTATTTTCACAATGAGAGTTACTTCTTCAAACTTATTTTCAAAGATGTGACTCTGGAGAAATAGATACTCTTCATCTTCAGCAAAACCTGCATTACAAGTTGGAGAAAAGGGACGTACCTTTATAGTCCTTCTGTGTATATTTTCTGTGTGGATTCTGTCAATTTGAAGTATAGGAACACAATGATACAATATAACTTGCTCTAATTCTGGCAAATCATAAATTATGGTTAATAATTGAAGGAACTATCATTCCAAACTAAGGTGGACATTCGATCTTTCATTTTTCTCACTGAGAATTTTTTAAGATACATGAAAATAGCAGACTGAAGCATTACCTCAGGTCAAATCAGAATCAAAAATTTCTTCAGAGTAAATGTAAGCAAGAACTGACAGCAAAGGATTCTGGGTAATAACATGCAAATCAGTTTTTTTAGAAAATAGTGTTAGTTTCTGGATCATTTTAGTATTTACAGAGTTCTATTGCTCCTTAAAATTAACATCCATAAAAGATCTTCATATTTTTTTTACCATGCAATTTTAATTTCACTTATATTTTTTTAGACTGAGTCATTGAAGTAGACTATAGTAAGGCTCATATTTCTTGGGAATAAAGCATTTAATTGAGTGGACATCTGTAATACTGCTTTTTATCAACCTCCAAGAGTCAATGTATCAAAGTGGAAAAAATAATTTTGAAAGTCAGTGAAAGAATTAACATCAGTATTTCTGCAATTAAAATGTAAGTACTTATTGTATACTTGTTTATTGCCATTATTGTTTTCACAGACATGTTTTTCATGATTTTTAAAAGACTTCTGCACTATTTTTCTCACTGGATGTGTTAATTTCTTTATGCCAGCACAATTTACCACACAGCTCAACATCTGCAGTGCACATAAGTATATGTCTACATTATCAGAAGTGACTATCCAAAGAGTATACATTTAGTATTATAAGATAATGCTATGCAAATGCCGCATAAATGATACCACTCAAGTCTTTAAGAATGAAAGTAATTTTTTTGCAGCTTTTCTCTATCCCTATATCAAATATACAAATACCAAAATTTTCCTCACTCTTAGTCCTGGATGAGGAAAATTACACTTCTTTGGAATAGTAATTATATCAGAAGATAGTGAGGCACTGAAAGAAGTTTAAAGAAGTATCTCACAATTTTTTCACGGTAGTTTGAGAAAACTAACTCAATTGATAATGCTAAGAGAAAGAGGTCAGTCTTTTACTACCAAGCTTTTGTCAAAGGTACTTTTTAAAAATAATTTTCTCAAAATATATATTTAAAATAGTTTTATGTATAACATTCTTTTATTGTATTTGATGTCCAAGTAAATCAGCTGAGGGATATACTTTCATCTCTTTGCACAGATTTTGGATCTAGGCTCTTTCTTCATTCAAAGTTTGTCTCTTTTCATCATATTGCTGGAATATTTTGCGTAATCATCTTGTACTTTATTTTTGTTTGTTTGTTTTTAACCACAAAATCCTTTTGTATTTCATTTTTAAGGTGCTTCTGTTTCTTCTTATTTTTCAACTTGTATAAAACATATATATGATTCTTTTCCTTTGTCATGTTTATTTTCCCTTTTGCTAAGTCTCTTTGCCTTTTGTCATTGATCAAGTAGCTGGGATTCAGTATTCTCAGTCTTTGGTTTATCAATTTTGTTGGTATTATTCCTGTTGTGCAAATCTGACTACAGTGATAAACTATTCGCAATTCATCTAGTTCTTCCTCTTGTCTCTGTGCTTCAGCGATAATGAAAAAATCACCTTTGAAACTCTTTAATCCCCACTGATAGTTTGCTAATGGGTATCCCATAAACAGAATGTTTGTCAGTGTTGGAGTACGAGATAAAATATTTTGTTCAGGCAATTCAGATATTCCCATGAGTTCTTTTAATGATATTACTGCTGATAATATGAAGGAATACAGTACACTTTAGAGACATTTTACTTAAGCTACCACTGGGCTTTTTTGCCCAACTATGACA
Organism: Lagopus leucura; assembly: GCF_019238085.1. NCBI lineage: Eukaryota > Metazoa > Chordata > Aves > Galliformes > Phasianidae > Lagopus > Lagopus leucura. The sequence goes on from NW_024962335.1 coordinate 20,008,423, forward strand.
ATTGTTTCTGAGGTTCAAGAATTGCTCTCTGAAATTCTCTTAACAGAAATATCTGTGGCTATAGATACCTAAAATTGAATGAGTAGGACACACCCTTTACTGAAGATCTCAAATTTATTCTCTTTAATATCCAATTATCAGACAGCTTATTTTAACTAACGTCCAAGGAGAAGTCAGACAAATAATACTATATGATCTTATTCTACTGTAAAACTTTGCCAATAATATCTATTGAAGGAGACACCCTTGAAAACTAATTCAGCTTTGAAGATGAGGAAATGATGAACAGATGTGGAACGTTAGGAAATAAAACTACTAATTGCAAGAAAATTCTTCAAAAAGTTATTCCTTTCTTTTTTTTATTTTTCCTTTTTTTTTTTTCTCCCTACCACTATTTTTTTCTGCTCCTGATTAATCAACTCAGATTAAAATATCTTATGTTTACTGTGTGCTTTTGTAAATTTAACTGCAGTATCTGGATCAGCAAGTTAACTCCTAACAGGTACATAGAAAAGTAGCCACAACATTCTGCAACATAACTTTACCAAGAGTGCTGGTAAAGTCCTTAGAACATTTTATTCATTTCTGTGAATATGAAGCAAGACAGGAGAATTGCCTGAGGTAATAACTGTCCATCTGGACATATTTTAACTCCAGAAGGAGCTCTAGAACTGAACTACGTGTTCATTATTCAATGCCTACGTAGCTGATGATCTCATGACTTGCATGTCTGTAGCTAATCCTGATGAAAAGCTTTGGTGAACCAACATATGGTATAGGCAAAAGTGTGTGTACACTACCAGGATTAGGAAGGGGCTACAAGCATGATTTGTCTTTTATACCTCTCGCAAGTGGGATTTACCTTTGAATCATTATGAAGCATCACAGAAGAAGTTTCCAAGAAAGTTATTTCATTGTATGTTCTAGAATCAGTATCTACTTTTTCCTTAAACAATGATGACTTTCCTGTCTATATATCAATGGTTTGTACTATATTAATTGTCATTTTGTTTGGAAGTTGTTTGACTATGTGGATACTAATTTTAAAATTTAAATTGAAACAGGTACTAGAGTTTAAACTTATGGAATTTTTCCACTCTCTACTTGTTCCAACACTTCAAAATTTTCATTTGTATTCACCGCCTTTTTCTGTCTGAATAGCAATCTTGCTACAGTCCTCTGATCTTAGATTAACGTCTAGTTAGAAAAACATTCTCATCAGAAAATCTTTCACTTAAACCAGTTCAAACAATATTCATATTTTTTAATGAATTCTTACTTCTGGTTACACAATTTTTGAACTGTGATCAGCTCTCTAGCTTTGACAGTCTGGAGTATTCCATTATACATTCTGAGATTCTCTATTTACTGATGCCTTTTCCTCTTTCTTCAATATTAGATTTCCTCAATATTGCATCCACAAACAGCTTCTGATACACCTGCCAACTCTTTATCATCTTCTATGTCTTCTTTTGTTATACAAATACTTCCAATCGAAACCAGCATATCCCCTCTTGTCTTCATAGAAATATAAATCTGGACACTATGTAGAGAAAATTCAGGTAATTGATCTGCCTCTTATTCAGAAATCAGAGTACATGACACATTACTAGGAGCACATTACCATATTCTTAACTATCTGTTTTCATTCTGATCACAGTAAAATTTTATCTACATGAATGTATAGGAGATGGCAGCTTTTTATATTAATATCCTTGTTATTATGTAGACACATGAATAAGAACTTCATTTTCTTCACATTCTTTTTCTCTAATTCACTCTAATTATTATGCATCGCATTCCTGCTTAAAAATGCCATTAGTGCAGTAAGAAACTGAAATAATACATTTTGAGTAAAATAGTTCATCAGAAAGTGCTTATAATAAGTAATGAATAATGATTAGTCAAAGTAAACAATAGACGAAATTTCACAGGTTGAAATGTGTTTACAAAAACTATTGGTTGAAAAATTGGTAATGACAAATTCTTTATCAAAATTGAAATTATTAGAATGGGTAAGTAAAGAAAGCAGATAAATTATTCACAAGGAATATTACAGCCATTAAATTTATTGTTGACAAATGTTTGATAAAGCACATTGAAATAATCTCAACAATGCACACAGTTTTGGATTCTAAATTAGTAGTTTCCATTCCATAAAAATAGCAATAATAATAATAATAAAAAGTAACTTGAAAAAAGATGTAATACAACTTTATATATCTTAGTGAAACATCTGCTACAAGTGATAAGTAGCAAATAACTAGAAACATGAAAGTATTAAGTTGCATAAAGACTGAACTGAAAATGAATACCGGAAAGTTAACAATATTATTCTGGAATTTTTTTGTGAGATCTCACATGACATTTTTTCATTCAGTTTCATTATCATATCTCAAAAAATATAAATTTGAAGATGAAAGGGGGAGAGAGAATTAAAAAATATTATGCATAATATATAATGGAAATACTGTAATTTCCATAGGAGAGATTGAAATGATTGGGTCTGTTCAGTTTAGTGAAGACGTGATTGAAATTGGCCATTTCAGGAGTTTAGAAAAATGTTTCTAGTGAATATACAGAAAATGTAAATCATATATCCATCCTACTCTTCTTGTAATTAAATAAGAAAGAACTCAATAAAATATCAATTCAAGTTGATAAATGGAAATATTTTTTACATTCTGTACGTCTGAAACAAGGAACCTATTGACAAAATATTTGTCAGAATAAACTTAGTTGAATTTACAAAAGGCAGTGAACCTTTATATCGATATACAAACCTGACAAATACTGGAAATACATAACTCTCATTCTTCAGCATATACACTAAGTTCCAGTTGAGAAGAAGTAGTAACATTGCATTTCTCAAATGTACAAGTTATTTGGTCCTTAGTGACTGTGTCTCTGCTGTGCATTCAGGAGGGAAAAAATAAAGGATAGAGTTTGACTACCATTATTAATCTGTTTACTTAGCTGTGGGAAAAGACTCCAGAGCCAAGAACCATGGAGAAGTACACACAGGAATGGATGGGTTCAGGAAATGGTTCATTTCAGTGAAACTTCTCCAGGCAAAATGATGAAAAGCTACACACAAAATAGAACACACAGAAAAAAACACATTTCTTTTAACAAAAGTAAATAAATAAATAAATAAATGAGCCTACAACAGCAACAACAAAAATACAATGTCATTTTATCTATAATTATTAGAGTAAAAAGAAAATGAAATACATCTGAGAGACCACAGAAAAGGTATATGCATCCATTGGTGTACAAAATACAAATTTGGTAATAAGTATTTCTTTAAAATAATTATTTTGCTTAAAAAAAAAAAAAGGAAAAATACAAGACAGTAATATTGAAAATCAGAAGAAACATTTAGATTCAGGATAAATACAAAACTTTTGTTCTTTTACTTCCAACTGTAAAACACACTTCTGTGTTCGTTCTGTTTTCTTGACTAAAATTAGATAATACTTTTAAGGTTAACTTGTAACTATTCTTACTCCCTTATTTTTCAGAGTTGACAATAAACTGCAAAAATCAAGGATTTGCAAAATTCTCCTCAGTGACCTGCAGTTCTGTATTTCATCATTTTTTTCTCAAGTTTCATTAACGTTTGTCTAAATTCTCTTTCTCTTCTGGATGCGCAGGGTTTATCCTCTGTTCCAACTTTCTTAAGGAAACTTAAGCTTTGTTTATTCATAGAATAAATAAAAATTTTATTAAGTAGCATTGCTGGATAAACATATGCCTTGAGCAGATCCTTGGCAACTAAATAAACATGAAGGCAGAAAATAAATGGTTCTGGATGATCAAAAGTTTTAGTATGTTTTCACTCTTGTTTAAAAGATTTTCCACAACAGTTGATGCCATGAGTGCAAGTAGTAAGACTGCAGCAAAATCTGCAGTCTTTAACATGGTTATTTATTCATGTATTTAAAAAAACAAAACAAAACAAAACAGTTATTAGTCTACACCTTTTAATACATCTAATAATGTATGCACTGTGGTTTAACTCAGTTTAACCCAAGTGGCTGAGCACTGCATAGTTGTTTGCTTGCTTTGCTCTCTCCTCTTCCCAGCAGCAAGGGGGAGAGAACTGGAAAAAAATAGTAGAACTCACTGGTTGAGATAAAGTTACTTACTAAAATAAAAAAAAAAAAAAATTAAAAAAAAAAAAAAAAAGGGAAAAGGAGAATAATTATGGCTATATATATATAAAAGTATATAGCGAGTGATGCACAAGTAACTGTTCACCACCTGAGACCGATGCTTAGTTATCTTCCTGAGCAGTGGAAGAGAGAGATGAACACCCATCTCCTTCAAATCTCATTCCACATGATGTCATATGGCATGGGATATTACCTTGGCTGGCTTAAGTCAGCAGAGGAGAGGAGAGGAGACAAAATGTAAAGGTGACTGTATTTGGCCATATTTAGTCCCTTAATTTTGAAAGATGTTAGTTAAGAAAATTCTAATTCCCTAAACTGCATTGAGAGGGACCTGGCACTGGGGGGAATAACTGTATCATAAAATCCTTTCCTTCAAAATCATAAACTGAACTGAGCATATTTTACAGAGCATCATTACTTTGTGTCTCTGCACACCATCAGATACTGGGTCCTTATAAGCAGAGTGTAACAAATACAGTGTTTTAGTGGCACAACATAAGGCAAAACTGATGTGGGAAGAGAGCAAAGTACTAAAGGGAACAATGTCTGAGATATCTGCACCAGCAAAGAACCCATCAAAGTTCCAGATCCTCACTAGAAGCAGATCACATACTACATTTCAAAATAAAGTCCTTTCTCCATCTCCTTGAACTCCCTAGAATTGTACCTGCCAGTTTTGTCTGGTGAAAAAACTCACTCTACCCAAACTACCCAATCTGGAAATTGGCGTATTTACATGGACAAGATTCAATCTGTCAGTATCATAATCATAATCATAATCAAGACATTTACTGCACATATTGATGCCCCAATACTAATAAAGCTCAAAGAAATACAATGTTGCTAAATATCTCTCTCCAACATGTATGACAGGATAATAAATCAATTATAGTTCAATTTTTTTAATTAAAACTTGAAACTTTTCTCATTTGTGATGTCCTATGGTTGTTTGATGATAAAGGCCGTGCCAAGGTTTAAACCAGTTTAGATATGACTTTTTGCATCATAAGCTTTTCATGCCAAGGCTGATCCCAGAATTATGTTAACAAAAAAGCCTTGAAAGAAGGTAAAGGTGATAATGAAACCAAGCACTGTGATGATTAGAGGGAAATACTCCAGATGCGTAAACTAAATCTGAAGAATTTTGCATCAAGTTTTCTGGAGAATTGCACATCATTTTTTCCAACATTATCACATTTTTGTTTTATAGGGGCTTCCTTGAATATTATGTATGACATGTATACCTGTGTATGGATATACACACATACACAGATGTTGCTCAGAAAGTAATGCCTCCTATTTATTTTCATGGAAACTGTAACGTGTGTGAAAAGAGCACAACAACACTATTTGACAGAGCAAATTCTCAGCTACAAAGCACTACTTTTTAACATACTCACTGTCCATAGATCTGCATTTTTATTAGCTATCGACAAGACCTTCCATGCCATGCTTGTAAAAACCTGCATCAGCAGAGCTGACTTGCTGCTTTTGTTGCCACTGCGGTAATGCCTCACCCATCAGCTCACTGTGCTCACCTCCACTGTTTGGCCTCCATAAATGTTTCGGAAGTATAAATTAATATCAATGGGTAGAACATTTTTTAGCCATTGTACCCATGGAGGGATTCAATTACCTTTGCTTCATAAGCACTTCCATTTCAGACTGTCCCTCTGCTGCCACCTGTCGCACTATAACAAAACTTAAGGGAATTTTAGTAAGAAGGGTTCAACCTCTACTACCATGCCATCAACATTCACCTCTGATGTCATGGACCAACATAATAAAATAAGAAGCATTACTTTCAGCATAGAACATATAAATTTATATACTTAAATATATTTATTATTTTGTCTCATTATTTTAGACCTCTGTTAAGTTCACTAGGCTACCTAGTCCGATGTGCTGTAAGCCTAATTTCCCCATAGGTCTGGTATGTCTTTCATGAACTTACGTTATTAACTCGACTGTAAATTCTTTCTAAATAGCCTTCTGGTGTTATGAACAAGTAAGGTCTATGATCCCATCTGGTATCTTAAATTAAGTCAAGTGTAAGAAATACCATAACAGAGATTCCCAAAAGGCCTTTGTCCTTTAGTTGGTTATGGTGGGAAGTTTTACCCATCATATGGTCAATGACAAACTTGTACTTCTAAATCAGATGTCAGGAGGAGTCAGTTTATGGGACCATCTCTCACAGGAGGCAGAGTATTGTTATAAAATTAGGAGAGGTCATGAAATTTCTGAGGGGAAAAACAACCACAAAACAAACAAAGAAACAAAATAAATGTAACAGCTTACTGGACAAATAACCATACATTGCAAATCCATGCAGAATGTCTGTGAAAGCCATTGACATTTACTCTTTTATCAGGGGGATGTCTTTCATGTCTAAAGACTCATGTCAAAATTCTTTTCATTAGAGAAAACAGTGTAAAATATGTGTGCAATTTGTGGCTGCTCTGATTGTTCATCATCAAAGAAGCTCCATGCATTATCAGGTTCAGTGCACAGTTCTTTGAGATTGTTCACATGGATGGAGGCACTTGTAATTGCTCCTCTTTCCTTGCCCAGCTGAATGTTTTCCATATGCTCTGATACACAGAGCAGAGGAAAAGAGAAATTCAAGGGGGGATCAGAGTAGCTCTCTAAAAGCTACAATAACAATCTTACAGAAGTAATTTTCATATTTTTCTTTTTGATGCTGCTAAAAAGCAAGATTCTATTGTAACTACAAATTATCCTGTAGCTTGGGAATAAATAATCATCTCAACTTTAGTTTGAAATATTCTTTCACTTGCTTTATATATAAATTAATTAAAAGGATTAAACTAAACTAAACTATACTGCTAAACTATTCTCTTCTATAGTGTGCAGATCCTCCAGTCTATTTTGAGGGCAGAAGCTTGATTCTCTTACAAGCTGTTCTCATTTTTAGCTAAGGAACTAATAACATTTTTCAATAGCAAAAATATAGATTTGGTGTTCCCATTATTTGATAATATAAAGATTTATGAACTCTCAACTTAGGGGACATTGCAACTGAAGTGTGATGTGGAATGCACACCACATCCTATGTGGTCATTTTACTCTAGGAACAATACTGCAGTGAGGATAGTGTGTTTCTACTGTTCCGGCCCAGCACCATTTTATACACATTACAAATATGGGGGACTGTATGGGTATAAGGGAGTGAAATGTCTACTGATTATACTATGCAAACAGGAAGCTTTCTCATGCTAGGATTGGTTTTGGGGGAAACATGGAGCTCATCACTAGCTTAAGTTCATAGGGGACTCCACCATATGCAGCACACAAGAACAATGCTAGTATTCCTCTACTAGCAAGGAAAAATGCGTCTCCAAGAGAGTGAGGAAGAGGTATAGCAAGATACAGTAATACAGTTCTGGCATCTACAATTGTTCAGATTAGGAAAATGTTCTTCCCTAAACAAGTGGTATGGCATTTAAACAGGCTCCCCAGGGAAGTGATCATGGCACTAAGCCTGCTAGTGTTCAAGAAGTATTTTGAAAATGCTCTCAGACACATAGTTTGATTTTTGGATGGTTCAGTGTGGAATCAGGAATTGTATTCTGTGATACTTGTGTTTCCCTCCCACCTTAGGATATTCTAATATGCCTTCCACTAAGATGCTATCCTGCATCAGAAACATGCCACCTAGCACTTCAGTCTTCTCCATGAAGTGCAACAACATAGTCATAATAAAGGGAGTAAAACATCCTCAGATCTGGATGCTTTGCCTCTCTTGGCATTTGGAGTTACTGACGATAATGCCTCAGCTAGCCAAAATGATCTTTCTAATATGTCTTTTTCAGCTGAAAACCGGGGAAGATATGAAGAGTAACAATACTGTTCCTTCACTATGGGGAAATAGGTTAGTATTCTGAGAGATTAACTGGAAAAATTTTATTGTAAAAACAAAACAAAACAAAACCAAAAACAAACAAAAACAAACAAACAAAACAGCTACCCCAAACCTCCTGCATTGCTGTCCATACGTCTTTACTTCAGTCTGGCTACAATTACATTATAGGAAAGTTAATAGCACACTGTCTTGGCTCTTGGTCTTTGAGTTGTATTCAAGAGCTGAAATGGTTACTAATGCTACCCACCCATACTAAAATGCCTCAGCAGTTCTATGCATACAACTGTCTACATGTTTTACGGTCTTCTGCTTCTTCATCTGTTCTTTTTTATTACATCTACTGCTTGGATTTAGGATGACAATCCTGTCATGGATATATACTATACTATATATACTATATATACTATACTGCATGTGTGAGGCCATTTACATATCCATCCCTCATCAGTGCCCCATAGTTCAACTTTAAACTTTCAGACAAAATTTCTTTATTTAAAATTTCTTCACTGCTGCTCTTACTTGCTTACTAATCTGACTGATGAGTGGGAAAGTAAAATCATCTCATAAAGGACTTACGGTAATGTGCATGGGGATAGTGTGGAACTGTTGGTTTTGAAATGGAGAAGCTTGTATTGCCATGTGGAAAATCACTTCATCCATGCTGTCTGTGCCTGGGATGTGCAGATCTAAGTGTAGCTGTGCAATTGCTCTTTCTCTGTTAATTTGCAGCTCATGCTGTTCATGCTACAGAGGGCATTCAGAAGCATGTTGGAGAATATGGAATTATGATAGAAGCGTGGAATACAGTGATTTGGGTAGGAAGGAACCTTTAAAGATCATTTAGTCCAACCCACCTGTCACAGGCAGAAAGATTTTTGCTAAACCAGGTTGCTCAGAGTCCCATCCAAAACGAATTTGAACACTTTCAGCTTGGGCACTCATCACATCTCTGGGCAGCCAGTTCCAGTGCCACTCCGCTCCTATCATAAAAAAAAATCTTCCTTATATCCAGTTCTGACTGACACTCTTTTAGTTTAAAATCATTATCTTTTGTCATATCATGGCAGGCCCTGGTAACAAATCTTTCTCTCTGCGTTATAGATTGAAAAGCTTCAATAAGATCTCTCTGAATGCTTCTTTTAGCCTGATTGAAAAAGCACATATCTCTCAACTTTCTTCACAAGAGAGGTGTTCAGCATTCTCTGGTCATTTTCATGGCTCTCCTCTGGACCTTCTCTGGACATCTGTGAAGGAAAGATACCACGTAATAGCAAATCCTACAACTTAGATTAACAGAGTTCCCGCTAGGCAAATTGACAGAAGGAGAATTGCATGAGAAGCATCTGAAGCAATTCAGAGAAGCATCAGTCACAGTCCTTCTGCATCCCTCATCATGGAGACATCAGCAAGACAATGTCATCCAAAGCATGTAGCTCCTTCTATATGATAATGCTGTGCATGCGGTGATGACATCCTGAACTCTACCCACAGCCTGTTATCTCTCATCACTGCTTTTGATATCCATTTGAAATTTTGTGCTCATACTCCTGTTTAACTGATACAGGATGACAGCCTGGTCATCATCAACTAATTATGGAACCCTGAACAGAACTGAAGGCTAAAACCCAACTGGCTCTATCCGCTGAGAAATCACCCTGATTCACAGCCTTGAGTAGCTTACTGTTGGAGGAGCTTGGAGGCTGCAGGTAAAAATAGGGAAACTGATGAAATTTGAGAAGTTACTGCCCATTGTAACAGTGGGCTTCACCATATTTGCTGCTGACATTTCATCAGAAAACTCCTTTTATGTTGTTTCCCACAGTGTAGAAGGTAAAGTGGCTGTAGGAGGTGAACGTCATTCAGATTGTCTCACCTCTGCAGTCCTATTTGGCTGCCTCTTTCAGAGGATGCATCATTTATATACACATAAAGCTGTTGCAAAAAAATAAAATAAAAGTAAAAATTCAGTCTCTCAACTACGTCCCACTCTTGTCATGCTGAATCACACATTATTTAATATGTTTTTTTTCTAAAAAAAGAAGTTGTGATTTTATGCCCTACACACGAAGGACAGTGTTTTAGAAATGTAACTTCTCCACATACTGTTTAGTGAAAGTAGAGATATTACAAGAACAAAATCCCAGCTGCACAAGAGATCCAACTAAACTCTAATAACCTGAAACTATCCAAAAGAACAGTTGTTTACCACACACAAGCTTTTCAGCAGATGAAATATGAAAAATAGTAATCAACCTGAAACAGAAGATATTAAGGGAAATGGGAGTGATTTCTGTGAAGGCTGAAAAAAGCACGATCATTATTACAGCAGGCTGCACCACAAAATTATTATTAGGACATAAAGAATTCAAGTATCATTTTCACTTGCCTTGAAATATCTGCACAAATCTATTATTGCACAAAAGATGTTCAAGAATGTTTCAGTTGTGATATTATAGTCCACGAGTTCAAATTAATGTAGTCCAGAGCAAAGAGGTACCTATACACAAAGCAAAATATATTACTATTCTCACTGCTTTCCTGAAAAGCAATTGTGAATGCTTAGCATGAAAAATATTAAAGGAGGCTGATTGTCAACCTTTTCTGAAAAGAAACCTATAAGCTATTTTTAAAGTGAGTTTAAACTATCTGCCTCAGAAATAGAAGTACCTGATATCACTCCTGTAAAGTCAGTAGGGGTAAAGAAATTTGCTGAAAAGGGGATTTGAAAAATTACTTCTAAAATAATGACAAAAACATTACATAACAGTAAAAAGAATAATGAGAATTGTTTTTTAGGCTGAAGGATTCCTTTAGAAGAAGATACCTGATATTTTGTATGATGACAGAGCAACATTACAAATTTTTCTCACTATAATCAAGAACTCCTCAATTTGCCTGGCTTAATGCTTGAATATCAACTGAAGATCATGGAAAAGTGTAGATTCAATATTTACAGGTGTCAAGCACATTTTTCTACTTTTGAAGTTTCTATGGGACAAGAGGAAAGAACTCCTTCACTCCAGGGCATCCAACAGTAAATATCTGGGTACATCTGTGATGCTGTCTGACAAAGAGCTCTCTGTATAGCCACAGGCCAAACAGGAAGATCATAGTCCTGTATGGACTTTTACCCCTCTAGCTTTAGAAGAGAGCACTGTCATCAACTTTGTCATAAGGCTTTGTCACAAGCACTGTATTAGGGCTGTTTGATTGCCTTTCCAGTCCTGCAGCCCCTGCAGGTGAGCCACTCCAGGCTTTGAAGCCCTGGACAGTGTCTAGGTGATAGTGGAAGTGCTCCGAGCCGTGGTTTCACCTCTCCGAGACTGAAATACGTGATGATTCCATGTAAATGGCTCAGCAGAATTATGGGAAGCTATTGCTGAGATTTTCTAAGCAAGATCTTTCCTACTTATAGAAGAAGAATCTCAGATGCTTGTTAGTATAAATGCATCAGTTTCCCAGGTGCAATCAGTAATTATTATTTCTACATAGCTTTTTCTTTGGGAAGCACACCAGTAATGTATTTGTAGTCTGCAAAAGATGACTTTCCTGTTTTGTCAGCCTCTTAATGAAGTTACCTAATGGGGCAAGCAGCTCATGTGTTCCCTTCCATCACTTCATCTTGCTAGATGAATTCCTCATCTTTTTTTTTCATCAGCTGTGAGTTGGCCTCACAGCCTTGTTCTCATTACCCTGGGTTTTCACTTGGGATCCCGTTGGCCCCAGGGCACATGCATGCACTACTTATGCCCACTTCTTTCCATTCCAGTTCAGACCTTGTTTACATTCACCTTGATAGATATATATATCTTTGCTATTTCCATAATCTAATTCTCATTCCATATTGCTGCTACACTTTCACTACCCCTTGTGCTTGTGAAGTAAAATGCGTAGTTTGTAGAGCTAGACAATGCTTCTTCTGGAAAATGAGTGTTGTTTTCCATTTTGTTTAACTGAGCTTGCAATTTCTTTAACTGAATAAGTTAAAGTGAAATAAGGCTTTGTATGTAAAATGAACATCCTTAAACAAGCATTCAGCAGAGCAATAAAAAGTAGGAATTACATTTATAAGCATATTTAACCTCATGATTTTGTATATAAAATTTTCTTAAAGTTAATAAATCTGTTTAAAGGCTAAAATTTGTTGATCATATACTTTTTAAGAAACACAGATAGTAATAAAAAAAGAAAGAAATAATCTTGTATATGCAAATATTCTGCAATTTACAACCTATATCAGTATTTTCTTTGGGAAGTTCAAATACTCAAATCAAAACTTTTTTTTTTTTTTTTTTTTTTTGGTTCTGCAGTCATTACATATTTTCCTAACTCTAGTCATCACTAGTGTGTAAATGTTTTACAAATGGTTTTGCTCTAAAAATGTCTGCACTGTTGTTGCACCAACAATAATTCACTTTTAAAGGTTCAGTAATTTCTGCAGAGGGAAAAAGGGATAAATATTTTTAAATGATACAGTTCTATTTTGGGAGCTGTTCCCTCTAAAATGATCAGTAAATTGTTTGTGGAAGAACAGAACCAGCTTTAATGTACCTAGAGTAGCAATTGGAAGTTAACTCAGAGCTGAGAACAGAACATACAAACAACCCTCTACAGTAGCAGCTAGCACTGAGGCATGAATTTAGAGACCACATTACCCAACCTATCCACCAATTAGCAGCTGCAGTCAGTCACCTGGTAGCTGCACATTTCACTGGCTGCTGAGCTTTCTTCTGTGTGATAATTGCTTGTGCTAGTGCTGGAGTTCACTACCATCTGTTGGAGATAATTTCTCCAGAGTTCAGCATTGACTTGTTATTTCTCTGTTCATACTCCATGTGGCCCTGGTATTCCTATTGTATGTAGGTGCTCCACATCTAGAAAATGTTTGCAATTCTCTTTCTAAGTCATTTTCCCTCAGTGATCACAGGAATACATTTCCTAGATCTTTCTTCCCAATATTGCTCTGCTCATCTATGACCTAGGATGTCAGGAGTGGCCCAACAGAATCTTCGGATGCAAGCGTCAGAGCTATTTCTGATACATTCTCTGTGTAGTCTGACCGTACAGTTCTCTGCATTCTTTCTATACACATCTGTAATCTCTGCTGCAGATTGAGAGCCTTTAAACAGAGATCTGTCACCTACAGAATGAGTATATACACATGCACATATATATCCATCCATCTATATATGTATATACATATATATGCATAACAAAGAGGAAAGAGACATAGGTCAAAAGGATAAGTTGCAGAGGGAGATGGCAGCCCAAATTTGTTAGCTGAATTCCTACATTTCATATGTTTCTTGTTTCTGTTTCTAGACAAAATACTTTTAACTGACAGTGTGAATTACTGAAAGCCTTGGGAGTACTGAAAGCCAGTATTTGTTTTGCATGCTTCATACAATAAAGCAGAACATACAACTACTGAACTTCAGGCATTCTGCTCAATAATCCATAGGCTGAATTTGTCTGCATGGTTTTCTTAACATCTCTGTGTGAAACAATAACTCAAAATCTGATGGAAGCTGTGCTTATTTGTCTGCAGGCCTTGAAAAAATAGCTCATTTCAGAAATTATTTTATGAAGACAAAGGATGGTTAGAATGTGATTCTATGATTCTGAAGTTCTCAGAAACATTAATTTCCAACCTTCATAGGTATTTGGACTCTGTTTATCACTTATATCTTTCTATGGGAAATCCTCTGTGTGGGAGAAAAATTCTGGGTGAATACAACTGTTTCAGATGATGAAATCAGAAAACATGTTCATTCAGTTTTCTTGTTTGTATATTTTTAGTTCAATCCCCTCCTACACCCTTAATTTAAAAGTAATTCAAACTGAAATTTAAGTAGTTGTTCTTTTCACACAGGAAAGAAGCGTAAAATAAAGATCTTTTTGGAATTAGTAAGCAGCAAGTGACTCAGGATTCAGCTGTCTGATAGAATAGATATTCCTTGTGCATGTCAAAGCCTGGACATTAAAGATTATATTTGTGCTATACTTGTCTATACAAAAACTGCCACACCATGTGGAACATCTGGAATGATTCATCAAGGTATAGTTAAGCAACAGGAAAATGCTCTTATTCTTCTTTCCCTGCTTAACAGGAGCTTTGTCCTGCTACTACATTTTCTGTCTAGCAACTGTAAACAAAAAGTGAAGAATGATGGAGCATTTTTTCTTCTTCCTTGATTTCGTAGTGCAAATTCAGGGGTGAAATACAGATCCAGGTCTTGGAAGCCTAAATTTGCATATCTGTAGTAGGAAGCTTCCTAACAAGCTAGTGAAAAGACTTCTACTGCTATAAAACTGGCTTCCCAGAATGAAAGTTTGGCAGTGCAGATAAGGAGCTCCAATTCAAAGGCTTTATCATTCAGAGTAGTCAATATCAACTTTTTGACTGTGCATATATATGCAGCATTGTAGCATATTTGGCCCTTCCTTTGTCCTATGCAAAAGTTCTGTAACTCTGAAATATGGCTGGTATTTACGGTGACATTTGAAGTGGATTTCAGTGCTCGATGAAACAATATAATGTTCTCCAAATTCACAAATAAAAGCTCTGTACAGAGCAGCCAGCTACCATGGCGATATATTTGGATATGCTGATAAGGCACTGCCTTACTCTGGTGAAAGCAGTCATCACAAAATTGTACTTCCACTGACACAACTGAACCAACACAGTACATTCAGCCATCGTTCTTTGCATCTTATGTACATTAGCCACACACATTAGCAGGCTCTGACAAAGTCTGCATCCATGTTGCACTGACAAGAAGAAGCAGTGTGCTGTAATTGATGCAGCTTGCTACTAAGCCTTTTAAAAGCAGGTTGCTACATAACAATCACTCTGCCCAGAACTCGCTAACGATCTAGTCTAAAATGTAGCATTTTAAGTTAGGAATGGTAATGTAATGTACAAAGATTAAATAAATAAATAAACAGAAAAGAATCAGAAAGAATAACATAGTAATAAATCCATGGTAATGTAGTTGTGCTTGAGAGATATATTGATTGGTTGGGTGTTTCACATTTGTTATGCACTAATGCACACAGAAAATTGACAACTTTGAAGTAATTACATAGGAACTGTTAGTGCTTTCATTTGTGTTTTGTGTTATTTTATTATGTTGGCATTTTTAAAAATTATAACATGTCATCTTAGATGTATATAAAAGACATATAGTTTATCCTTCAACTAGCCATTGACACAAGAGCAAAAGAGGACTATTTCCAAGAATTTGAACAAAGACATTAGTATGAATTTGTGGTTCTGTAAGCAGATTTGTTGCTGATTTTTTAAAGTTAAGTGAACATTAATTGTTGTCTAGAGTGAAGTTGTCAAAGGTGAAGAAAATACAGCCGCTACCTTCTCCACTGCTCACATCAAGATGTATGTACACAATGCTCAAATTGAGATGTAGGTACTCTTTGACCTGGCCACGAGGGCTACGGAGATAGCTGAGGTACTCAATGACTTCTTTGCCTCAGTCTTCACCAGCAAGGTCTGTAGCTGCACCAGTCAAGTTGCAGAAAGCAAAGGTAAGAACTGTGATAAGGAAGATCTGCCCACTACAAATGAAGACCAGATTCAAATTCACCTAAAGATTTTGAAGGGGAACGAGTCCATGGAATACAATGAGATCCATCAGCTAGTGAATGAAGTTGCCAAGCCACTGTTCATGATGTTTGAAAAGTGATGACAGTCTGTTGAAGTTTCTACTGGAATATGACCCCCATTTTCAAGAAGGGTAAAAAAGATCTAGAAATTATCAGAGGTCTGGAGCACCTCCCCTACAAAGACAGGCTGAGACAGCTGAGGCTCTTCAGCCTGAAGAAGAGATGGCTGTAGGGGGGCCTTATATTGTCTTTCCCGTAACTGAAGGGGGCCTACAGGAAATTTGGGGAGGGACTTTTCAGAAGGGCATGCAGTGACAGGATGAGGGGAAATGGTTTTAAACTGGAAAAGGGAAGTTTTAGACTAAATATTAGGGAGAAATTATTTACTGTGAGAGAGGTTAGACACTGGAACAGGTTGCCTAGCGAGGTTGCGGATGCCCCCTCCCTGGAATCATTCAAGGCCAGGCTGGATGGGGCTCTGAGCAACCTGATCTAGAGGGAGGTGTTCCAGCCAATAGCAGGGGGATTGAAACTGGTTGATCTTAAAGCTCCTTTCCAACCCAAACTACTCTATGATTCTGTGATACTCAGAACTAAACTAAAATTAAATCAATTATTTTACATACTCCATTAGGTAGCCAATTGGTACTTGCAACCTGCATTTGTGGAATTAACTATACTGTCTGATATTGAAACAAATGACCTAGAAGAGAAAGACTTATTAGGTCCATCACGTATTTGAGTTAAAACCACTTGATTTATTTAGTAACCAGTCACAGTCTAGAGCATACATTTTATTCAAGGAGTATTATGATCTAGTAAGATAATGCTGAAAAACTTGCCTCTTGGAAGAACGCTAATGCACTGCTTAAAATTTATGAGTATTCTTAGAGCTAAAACAATTTACTTAGATAATATTTAAGTATTGGGTCAATGCAATTTTAGAGAAGGATTTGAGCTCTGAAAGCTCTGAAAAAAACCTGATTTTTTATTTTTATTTATTTATTTATTTATTTATTTTCCTCCCTGTCTGTGAGAGTAAAATGGGAAAGCAAGAAAGAAAAGGGAAAGGATCAAGACAAGGACAAAAACATTGATTCTAGTGGTCTAAAACATAAAACATTCTATTTCCTATGTCTTGAAATATGAAATTGAATTCTCTAATTTCATTTTTGCTTTTATTATTATATCAGAATACATTTTTTGTAATATTTTGAATTTTTATGAAAATAATAATAAAAAAATCCTCATTTTGATCAGTGAACATTTTTTCCCACCAAAGAAAATTTCTGGACTGCTTAGTTAATGATTTTGAAGACGTTTATGTCACTCATGTTGCTATGCTGTTTTAAGCTTCAGGGATATAAAAAATACTTCATATAATCAGTATCTTAAACTATAAGGCTGAAGTAGTGATACAGAATCAGTGTTGCAGAAAACCTATGTTACATTTTGCTCTTAATTCAAAAAATAAAAGGACAGTTTTCTCTTCAGGTGTCTTGATATTACACTATTAAGTTGAGACAGACTCATAGTTAAGCAGGCACATGAGAAAATAATTTAATTCATATTAAAATTCACAATTATTATTGAATGCTGTTTAGGATTTTAATTCAGCAATAAATTATAAAGTCAGATTTTCAATTTGCTTACAGATAGAGGTGTTTACATTATTATGGAATCTCACTCTAGATCTCTGCAAAATGAGATTTAAATGTTGCATGACACAGTCACCACCTGTCTTCCGTGGCAGCCAACACACATTTTTACATTTAGATGGAGAGATGTCTAGATTTCTTGATTAGCAAGTATTTGAGGAGATGTTTTTAGCTTTTTTCTGTTCCAGGTAGGCCTAGCAGAACCGATAGTGTGTCATTATGTTTTTGCCCCTCTGTCAAACAATGCAAGAGAAAATGAACTTTGAAAAGACAGATGAATTTTGTACATGTGAGAAAACAGAGTTCAGTTTCAGCTTTGGACAAGGGTTCAGACAGGTTTATACTTCAGTCATTTCCAGTCGATTCTGCAACTGTTCCAGCTTAAAGCAACTAAAGTTAAGAGAATATAAAACATGAAACTGTTGAGTATAACTTCATCTTCTCTCCTCACTGCTAACTTTGCTACTTTCATGAAGGGAACCACAGTAAATTATGGATCAAGAATAAGATATTATATTAACTTCTAAATGCTGTAACAATTTAGATAGGGAAGGTAAATTAGAAAGGAGGTAATTATTTTTGAAAGGTTAAGAAAAGGCTCTGGTCTGTGCTTTGTCACTTGTGAAATACTTTTAATAATTTATTTCCCCCTTGGCCACCAGTTCTCATAAGTCATTCCCTGTGACCATGGGGTATATTTTTGTAACAGTCAATTCTTTGCAAAGGTCATTTTTTCTTCTCTTGAGTGAAGTTGATAGTCGATTTTGAGAATGGTTTAATTCCCCATTAACTGTTGCTAATTTACAAGAGAAACTCCCATGGAAAGCAAACAAACATACAAGCACACAATTTGATGCAACATCAGCTTGGAATACCAAACAAAGCCATTAGAACAGCATACTATTCAGAGTAGCAAATACAGGTGACTTGGGAGAAGGGGCAACCAAGCAAAAGCCAGTGATACATCAGTCTCTGAGAGAACTAACATTTCCTTCATTAATAAATCTTATTGCAATGTTCAGGAGTGTAGTGAGAAAATATAGTGAGAAAATCCATGCAAAGCCAAAATGTTCACATTTAGGATTTTTGATACGTTGCATATAAGTAGACATAGTTAATCTTTTTTCTAACCTCATCCATAGAGACAGAATTTGAGAGTCAATATACTTTGACATTAATTAATTACATTAATCTAAGTTAATCCTTTAGTCTTATATCCATTCCTTTCCATACTTAAAAATTGTTTCTGTCCTGTAATAAATGTCAAATCCTCCTGCTGTAAATCCTCTAATCATTGAAAACTTGTAAACTTACGAATAAGAAGTTTGTATTAGGTCCACTTTCACTTCTGAGATATAGTTACAGTATGACACTCTCTTTCTTGTGGCTCAGTGGCAATGTAAATTCCTCTCAGTAGTTATAAAAAGTCTTCTTTGCCCCCCGTTATATATATATATATATATATATATATATAAAACATGCAAGAGCAGAGAGAAATTTAAAAGCCTGTCTTTAGGTATTGACCTATGTTAACGCTTTGTAATTAATGCTCATTTGTTCCATGCAAAATGCGATAATACCTTTAAATTTAATGTAAAGCCTAAATGACTGAATAACAACTCATGATATCGTAACCCATTGTAAAATAATGATGAGTTTATTTCAATGAGCTTATACTCAGTAAAATAATGTGGTTTTAAAATCTGCGTAACTATTCATAGACAGACAATTTTAAGTGTCTTTGATAAAGTTAATCAAGCTATATAGATAAGTCTATGCAAGAAAGGAGAATCAACACTCTGTACATTGCTTAGGTGAAATCCAGACTTGACAGAAATTGGCACTGGAGGATTTAATTACCTGCTATAGTCAAAGGTGTTAAAAAATCATCACCCTGCCAAAAGGACCTAGTGAAGCCAAGAAAGAAGGAGGAGAACAAAAGCCTTGGGCATTCTTTTTTTTTTTTTTTTTTTTCAGTTTATTGGCAGAAATAAGCTTATAAAATTTCAATATTTCAAGTCAACATCTAATATATCTGTCAGCCCCAAATAATGCTTTTTTCCTGGTTGAATGACCTTTCTACCAGCTTTACCTTTAAAAGAACCATTATTCTGAAACGAAAATTCAGTATGCTTTGTTCTCCGTTTTTAATAGAAAAGCAGATTTTGTCTGTCTTTAAATATTTCTTTCTTTCTACTAAAATCTACTTGATAAATTTGTGGTTTTTGCTTGCCCACTTCTGTGGGGTAAGCAATTGCTACATCACAGAATCACCAAATGAATTGTACCCAGCAGAACTAAACTACGGATTTTCACCTCAGGAAGGAAGAAAGCAATTCTTCCTGTGTTTACTCATAACCACTCCAGCAGCAGAACAAAACTAGTAAAACTTAATCCCTGATTATCCTTTGTATGCAGATAAATCTTCTGAAGGAGCGAGGCTGAGGCAATGCCAGAGAAACTTCTCTCTGTGTCAGATCAGCCCCCAAGGGTCATCAGCTGACAGAAATGAGCTGAAGGACACTTTGAACTGTCCTAAACAATACGTATCCATAGGAAGAAGAAAAGGTGAGGGGGGAGAAAAAACAATCCTAAAAGCATTCAAAATTCATCTCTCTTCTCAGTCTTTCAATCTTTAGTGCTGCACTGAGAACAAATGGGCCAAAGTACAGAGACAAAACTTCAGTCTTCTGCCAGACAAATCCCTCTCCTAGAGCACTGTCTTTCTCAAGGGATCACATGCACTGCACAGTACTGCAGTGTTGATACGACATTTGTTTCCACAGCAACAAAATGAGAGAGAAGTACAGGTAACATAAACTACAGAAGTAAGATTCTTTCTAAATGAAATGTTTTTTTAGAAGTTTTCCCAAGGCTGTCAGCAAACTCTAATCATCTTAATGTTCTTGAGCTCCTAAGTGGAAGAGTGACAAACAATTCCAAACCTGAAGATCAAAATAGGAAAGAGAATAAAAAATAACTTGAGTACAATCTACATAGACATGTACCAAATTGTCAGATACAATGTAGAATTCAGAGTCTTCAATCAACTTTGATTGCTTATTTCCCAGCTATTATATTATTAAAGGTTATCGTATTACCTGAGGAATTATTTTCATGTTGAAATTATATATTAAAGCCATTGTGCTTCACCACAGGATATGGAGAAATCAGACTCCTCGCAGTAGTAGTAAGCAGGATGGCATTTATTCTCAAATATATTCACAAAGCCTAATAGTTCAGTCGTGAAGATACTTCAGGAAAAATTTAATTGTCTGTTTATCAAAGTAACATCCTAAGCACTCCCAAACATTAGAAGAATCAATTATTTGAGTTATTTAAAGCCAAAAGTTGTACATGGAGATCATCTTTTTTGCCTTTGATGTAATACAATTAATATTATACCAGCCAATCACTCATGTAAAATCCATAGCTTGCATTTAAATATGAATTCCTCTGCTAGAAACATAGCTGCTATTTGAAAATAATACACTGCCCCAAATACAGCTAGAGCCTGTTACAGTCAGGGATGGACCCACCTCTGCTAATGTCATCACCTGCTGTGAGCAAATCTGTGCACTGCTACACTTCAGATGTTTGGAGACAATAAAATAAAAAGTTAAAATGGCATGCATATCTTTTAATGCAAACTTTCAAGAAGTTAACATTATAAACTTGTTGTGTCATTAAACACAGTGAAGGCATAGTTCCTGCCAGCTAGAAAGAGTCTTTTGCCATAAAATAAACAATAGAAAAGGAGAGAAATGTGGACAAAAGTCACTGAAATAACAGTTGTTAAATTATTTTTGCTATATCAGATGCACAGTTCTCTAGAATTTTGTTAAAAATTCCAAGAAACATAGAAACCAAAAACTGAAATACTTGTCATTCTAGCCATTAGCATCAGTTATTTTTGAAATACAGAGAGTTCTGATGAGGGATTTGCAAGCAGAGAGGATAGTGGTTTACTATCATGACATTCTATTCTTCTGTTCAATACATTTCACAAAGTATGCCTCAAAAACTCACTGTGAATTAAGTTAGAAGAGTGATCCCAATGTTACAAAGGGAAAATGAGACACAGTGCGTTAAAATCAGCTATATAGAGACTGATCTTACACTAAAATGCTGTTGTTCAGCTTCCAAACAAAACTCACCCACATCCTACTCCTTTCTTTTAATAGTGTGATTGTTCCTGCTTTCTAAATAGCACTTAATGTATTAAAGAACAAGCAAATTTTCCCTCTTTGGTTGGTACATGGGCTGCTGCAACAGTCTGATAGCAAACAGAACTGATTCCAAGGAACAGAGTGCATAGTCATATCTTTGAGAATCATCTGATCAGATGCTGGAATGATCTCTCAAGGAGGTGGTGGAGTCACCGTTCCTGGAGTTGTTCAAGAAACATTTAGATGTTGTAGTGAGGAACGTGGTTTAGTGGGAAATACTGATGATTGGTGGACGGTTGGGCTGGATGATCTTGGTGGTCTTTTCCAAACTTGGTGATTCTATGATTCTGTGATTCTGATTCTACGATCAGCTTGATCGTGTGAATTCTCTGTGTATGAAAATCTGAAGTACTCTCAGGACTCACTGGACTGGATCTCACATTCTGCACTACTAAAATATATTTCTACCAAGTGTGACTTCTATTTTGCTAAAGAGTTTAATGGGCATTTTTACCTGTGAAGACTGAAATAGCTGTAATTAAAATTAATATTAGACTTTGTAATAAAAATGCGCCACAAAGGAATTATTTCACTTTCATATGACTTTTTTTATAGTCAGAATAATGAACTGATAAGAGAGCACAGGTATAGCAATGCTCGATGAACATGGACTGGAAGGTATTTCCCCCATGTACTCTATGCATTTGCCTCATAACACTTAATTACTTCACAAAGACTGAATATGTGCAGAAGAACACATGAGTAAGGCTTTTAACTTTTCTGTTCTTCACCACATGCTCTTATGTTCTCATGTTCTTCTGTTTTCATTTAACGCATTTCCAGATTCACTGTGAAAATGTGAGAGGTGCAGAAAGTCACAGAAAATTCTGAAAGTACGAAAGATGATAAAAAAAAAGGAAAGAACCAAATGACTGGAAGAGCTCGCAGAAGGGACTGTCTCTGTTTCATAAGTCTGATTTGAATTGTTATCTCCCTTATCATGCCAGAATAGAAATTAGGAATATAGCTAATGCAAAAAGTAGTTGGAGTTCAATGCTTCATATTTTCCATAGGATTTTTGTGCTCAGTAAGGTTACAAAGGGCATTTTCAGAAATAAAATACTTTGTATTCCTCTTTGGGCTGTTAAAAGGACATGATCATTGTGATAATAATGAGAACTGACCCTGTAAGACTTGAAGAAAAGCATTTCTTTTATACATTAAAAGCTGAATAGCTTTAAGAGTGATAACTGACAGAAATGAATGACACAACCTATAGGGAAAAAAAAAAAAGAAAAGAGGAGGACCTGATAATAACTCTGAAGCTACTCCCATCATTCCTAAGGCAAGAGTTTTTTTGTTTGTTTGATTATTTGTTCTTAATAAAAGAAGTTTTATTTGTCTCTTGAACAGTAAATCTAAGGGTGGTTAGTTTTCCTTTGAATTGTAAGGACTATTCATTTATCTTCTATTTTAAAAATGAAGATCAAGAGAAATAATGTAGACTGAATTTCATTTGTAATGTGACTCCGAGAAGAAAAATACTCAGCTCATCCATTTGTATGGCAGACTAACAACAGAAAACTTACCCTTAGGAAATTTTGTTCCAAGATGCTGAGATTCACAGTTTGACCAATAGAGCTGATCAATGTTTTGTTTTTAATCAAATGACTGCATCAGTTGGCCTTTCATATAATCAGCTGACCTTACTTGCCTTCCAGCCCTGTCCAAGTTGATAATTTGACTATTTGCTTGAATTCCCAGCAAATTTCACAGATCAAATAGTAGAAAAATAGAAGTGGAAGAAAAGTCACAGAAAATGGAACAACTTCATGAGGTGACTGAATACTATCTGCTTGGAGTAGGACAGTAGTGAACATGATGCCCTGTCCACACAAACAAGCTGCAGAGCAAAGTGGTGAAGTTCTTTGATTCTGGAGCTGTGTGCTACCAAGGCACACATACTAATTGAAGCTGGAGTTCTTGCTGGTATTCTCAGACAGAACAGGGCATGTGTATCATTCACTCAGCCTTCAGCTTCACCTCTGATTAATGTGTCAAGGTTTTTTTAATATAATTTCCATTCACTCTGTAACTCAGACAGTCACTGGATTTATATATGCAACATAAACTCAATTTTTCTAAGGAAAAAATTATTTTTCCAGGGATGGGTTGACTTTCCCTTCCACTACACAGAGGAAACTTACTTGAAGCATTTATCATCTGAAAATATATTTTTTTATGTTAGAGTAAGCTGACAATCTATGCAATCTTTAAGTTAGTCAGCAAGGAATTTAACTAATCCTTGAAGCTTCAGACTCAGTAGAGTCTGTACTTTTGTCCTTTGGGTAGTAAAATACAATGAGAGCCTTTCTGAAATGGGAATTTTCCAGAACATTTGCTGGCCCTTGTATAACTTGTACAGTACTGCGACATTATTGAGAAGCTATTTCCTCAGCTACCTTAATTCTCAGCACTCAACATAAACAGCTCCTCAGAAATGTTAGAAGAATCTAAATGATGAGGCAGATTTTCAACATTGTGGAACTTACTTCATAGAAGTTTATAATTATGTATTTTTAAAAGAAAGAGGAGGAAGAGAAAGGAATAATTAGAATATGACGAATTATTCATCAGTAACTCCCCACATTAGTGAGACATTTCACTAGGAAGTCAATTATACCAGAACGATTAGTGTATCCATACATACACTGGCACATCTGTAAGATGAAAATCAGGTTTTTCACAAAAATCTGATGCTTTTACTAGAGTTCACCAAATTAACTTAATGTCTCAAATACATTTCAAGGCCTCATCTGAAAGATTTGCACTGCTTAAGTTAATTGGAGATAAGTTTATTCTTCAAAACTTTTTTAGTTTTCCACTTCTAGATTTTAATATTTTTTTTTTTATATTTGATAAATGATGCAACACTGAAGAGTAGACACTTTATACCCTTAACCAAAGCAGAAAGTAGGTTATTGCTCTGCGTCCCATAAGACTCAAGAACAACCTCATTAAAAAATGTGATGTTTGGTTCAGTGACAGTTTTTTAGATGACTAGAATTGGACTCCATATGAAGTCTTCCAAAATACGATGCAATTGTTGAGCTAGAGATGAAGAACTGTGTTCTCTGGGTCAAAGTAATAGTTCTGATTTCTTTTCAGTATCATTCATCTTTATTATTTTTTTCCAAGAACCTTTCTCAAGCCCTTATGGAGCTTCAAGGACACATGATCAGTGCAATTTTTTTTTTCTTCTGTTATGTCCTTATTGAAATGAACTCCAGTGGTGAAGGAAGCCTTGGGTGTCTATTCCCTCAGCAGATCTAGGAACAGTGGAGTCCTTTACATGGAAATCAACAGATATTTTGAGAAGTTACTTGGAACACTTTTATAAATCTCTTCAGACCTTTATAATTCACCTGGGTCCATAACGCATGGATTGCAGGGAAAGTGAAAAAGCACTATTGTCTCTTTAACTGCAGTTAATGGCTGCAGTTAATAGCTTGTGATATTATGTTGGTGGCAGGGAAAGGAACTACAATTAGTTTTAAAAAAGGAAAAAAAGGACTGAGGTAACAGAAGTTGCCAGCACCAACTGATTAATTCTAGATAATAAATGAAGGTGTCATTATGGAACCCGTGGTTTGAAACATAATAAACCCTTAGAGAGTCTCAAAAGCTCTTCTTCATTTATTTTGGTGTTTTTTGTTTTGTTTTGTTTTTTACTTAGAGCAAGGTATCTTGTAGTGAGAAAGAAAACTTACAGTTGATAAAGTATATAAAGCAGGGTTTTTGTGTTGCATTTATATTGTACACCATAAAATCACGACAGAAAGCAGCCAGAGATCTAAGTCCTTCACATAATGATGAAGACAGACACATACGTGCCACAAATTTGAGTTCAATACATTTTATATTAAGAAGCAGCGCCCTTCCCTTTCCTGTACTTTTATAAAATATCTATTACTTGGAATGTGAATTTCAACTTTATGTCCACTTCCATGTTTCACATAAGATATTCTTATACTCATAAAAGTCATTTCAATGCCATTTTGTATTGTTTCCCATGCATGAATAACACTATTTTAACTCTTATTTAAGCTTTGCTATCTAACTATTTCTTCTTCACAATCCATTTTCCAGAGCATGATTAATGAATCAAGACATTTTTTTTACAGTTTCGTTCTCCTCATTATTATCTTCCAGTATTAAAGCATTGCCATAAAAATACTCATCTTTGGACCACTCTCAAAATATCTTCATTAGTCACGGTTTTCTGCACACTGAGAGCTCTAAAATCATTATCTCTTTCCGCTACAGATGACAATGGCTATCTACATAAACCTGACGTCTAGAGTCTTCAGTTTCGACACCTTTTCAGCAGTATACTATCCACAAGACAGAGTGTTCAGTGTGGGGATGAGTGGGGTGAGATTCTTGGTGATTTTGGGTAGCCACTTGCTGTGGCATCAGAAAGTAATCAGCTGCATTTGGAATTCGACATTGGAGCAAGGAAGAGACGACGCTACACCAATGCTTAATTGTGTGAGTTTTAGATGTCCCTTCAGAAGGTAAAAGATGAGAAGAGCTGAGGAAGTTTCACAAAAGAGCACAGGAGGATTTGCTTTTCCCCATGGGCAGCCTAAGATATGTGCACACTCCTTGACACTGAGGCAACACTAGTTTCAATAGCAAAACACCTAATCTTCTCATAAGGACTTGGATTGCATTCTGAAAAATTTCTAAGAATTTTTGTTTAGTAACCTTGGGATGGGATAAAAACTGGCTGGAAAACATGAGGAAGCTGCAGAGAGATAAAGCCAAAAAGGGAAATATCTTTGTGTCTTTATTTTAAATCTGAGTGACAGTTTTGCCTGCTTGATGTGAATATCAGTCTAGGTGATAGAGCTAAGGGATGGAACAGAATCAAATATGTGAGCTTTAGGAATGTAATAGCAAAAACTTAATCCCCAAACTAACCTGACTTTTTTTAAAGTGAGCTATAGAGTATTTTGAGTTTACAATGATCAGAGATAACCCTCCAAAATAAATAATAAAGTAGCATGCCATATATATGGCAAAAGTTAGAGTCTTAAGGTATACATTGGAAACAGTGACCTTGATTCTCCTTTCTTAGAGGTGCAGAGAGATGGGGGGAAAAAAGTGAAGTCAATAAAGTTACTCTTATGGAAGGTAAGGAGAGAAAGAAGAGATTCAGAACTGAGGTGCTTCCTATTTCTTTTTCAGCTACTACACTCTTTTTTTTTTCTCTTCTTCCTTTCCCTAGTTAGTACTCCTAATTTGCATGCAGAGCCAGCTCCTTGATAAAATCCCTCCATCAGAACCACAGAGTATATTGCTATCCTCAGCCAGGGAAATGGACTGAAGGATTCAGCAAGACAACAGTACATTAAAATGCTTGTGAAAGAGAGATGAAAAAAAAAAAAGCTGATTAAACAAAATAATGACCACAAGCTTCTTGGTAGGTAACAGTTACCCTAGGGCTGGAACATCACTATCAAGAATATAAATGAAAGGAGAATGCTGTATCTTCCAGAAGGTTAATTCTGATTGTAATGAAAACATTACAAGAAGTTCCATTTTTTTTTAATGTATATATATATTTATATATATATTTTTTTATATATATATTTATATATATATTTATATATTTATGTATATATATTATTTTTTTTTGTCAAACAATTTTGTGTTTTCCTGCACAAGGGAAAAATCAAGTCATCCTTTTCTGTGACTGTGAAAATAACCAATTTACTGCAACTGAGCATGCTAAAACCCTTCATGTGAATGCAGATAATTCAACATATTTATACTCAAATGGAAAAAGGGCAGGGAAGAGAAGAGAAGAGAAGAGAAGAGAAGAGAAGAGAAGAGAAGAGA
>NW_024962335.1:20035853-20085979 GCF_019238085.1 Lagopus leucura
AAGAGAAGAGAAGAGAAGAGAAGAGAAGAGAAGAGAAGAGAAGAGAAAGTGACAAAAAATAAATGAGAGAAAGAAAGCAAGTTCAGGGAAATATCTGGGAAAATGTACTTACTTGTCAATTATGAAATGCTTTTTATCTTCAAAATGATTTATAAAATGTACCTAGAGACTATCTGCAAAAGAGATGTTTATTTGTTATCTCTCCAGTGGCAGCAAAATAAAAGCACATGACTGAGATGTCTCCTGTCCAGGATCCCACTGAACTGTTGTACAAGCTAATAGGAGAAATCATTTTATTCCTAGCATTACGTATGACAAGAAGCCCAAGTTGTTTTTTGTTCGTTTGTTTATTTTTATTTTTGCTTATCTTTTTTACTCTTAGGGCAGTGAAATTAATCCACATCCATAGTGCTATTTAAATAAGAAACTGTAGTGGCTTTTAGCCAATCTATTTCTCAGCTTTACTAGTTTGGGGATATGGAAATGGAATAGGGAATGGGTTAAAAAATTTCGTCTTTCCTCTTTTTTTTTGTTTTTTGTTTTTTGTTTTTTTGTTTGTTTGTTTGTTTTCCCTGCTCTATCCCAGTAAAAGTATTGCACATTGAGAAAGACTTGTCTTAGAAAAAAAATATCATAAGGATCAGTCACAGGGCATACATCTGACTTGAAGAGAATACCACTTCTGAGATATAATCATTGGTCAATGAAACTAAGCACAGTAACAGATTATAAATAAACTTAGCAATGTGTAATGTCTCACTCCCAGAACAGAACAGCTATGTACATGAGAGGCGTTGCTACTAGTCATTGGACAGTATCACAGGCATGAAGTTCAGCAGTGGAAAATGCTGAGTGCTAGGCCTGGAGAAGAACAATGCTGGACACAGGTACAGCCTGGGCGATAACTGTCTGGAGAGCAGATCTGCAGAAAGGAATGAGGTAGCACTGGTGACAGCAGGATCAACACGACCAGCAGTGTGCCCTGGCAACCAACAAGGCAAACTGCATCTGGATGCATTAAACACAGTATAATCAACTGGTCAAAAGGAGTGATTTTCCCAATTTATTTATTGTTGATGCATTCTCACCTTGAATACTGTGCATAGTTCTGGACTCCACAATATTAAAAGTGTGTTAATGTCCTTGAAAACTATCAGACAAAGGCAACAAAGCTGGTAAAAGTGTTGGACTGGATGAACTTTGAAGGTTCATTTCAACTGAACAATAATTATATTCTATTCTATACTGTCCTATTCCACTATATTCTACACTATCCTACTTCTATTCTATTCTATTCTATTCTATTCTATTCTATTCTATTCTATTCTATTCTATTCTATTCTATTCTATTCTATTCTATTCTATTCTATTCTATTCTATCCTATCCTATCCTATCCTATCCTATCCTATCCTATTCTACTCTACTCTACTCTACTCTACTCTACTCTATTCTGTTTAATAAGAAAACTAGAATGTGAACAATTATTAGAAACAACATTTTAATTGCAGTTACAATTATATATGTGTGATATTTCTTAGTGAAATTTAAAATAAAGAAACAGTGAAAAGCTTCCCACTGTTCATAAAAACTGCATGGAACAGACACTCGTGGAATACAAATAGTGCATGAGGGGAATTACAGCAAAAAATGGTAATTTTGGAAGAGAGGGATTGATATTTTCATCTGATCCTTTCCAAAGTGAGGAATAAAAGCCAGAAGTTCCAATGGGGATATTATCTCACCTGTAAAGTATGAGGGCTACTCCAGAAGTGATGCCTCCTATTTTATTCTTTTGGCCCACAATGTCAGAGGTGGATGTGGGGGGTATGACAGTAGACACTGAAGCTTCCTGACAATATTCTGTTACATTTTGTTGCCGTGTGATGGATGGCAGCAGAG
Organism: Lagopus leucura; assembly: GCF_019238085.1. Lineage (NCBI taxonomy): Eukaryota > Metazoa > Chordata > Aves > Galliformes > Phasianidae > Lagopus > Lagopus leucura. Next base: position 20,037,754 of record NW_024962335.1, read on the forward strand.
GGGCACTCTGACAGAGTGGTGTCTGACATGGAAGTGCATATAAAGAAAAGGTGTGTCACTGAATTTCTGTGTGCAGAAAAAATCACACCCACTGTCATTCACTGGCATTTGCTGAACATTCTACCCATTGATATTCATTGATACTTGCTAAACATTTATGGAGCCAAAACAGTGAATGTGAGCACAGTTAGGCTGTGGGTGGTGTGTTTCAGTGGTGAAGACATGGATGTAAAAGACAAGCCATGTTCTAGATGATTATGTGCATGTTACACCATGAAATGAAGAGTGTCTCAAGCAACACATCCACATGAATTGGCTAATGGTTGTGACTACATTGAAAAAATAAACATTTTTTGGCTGAGAATTCGCTCTCTCAAATATCATTATTGTGCTCTTTGTATCTGTTGTAGTCTCCATGGAAATAAATAAAAGGCATTACTTTTGGAGTGAAAGTGTGCGTTTTTTGTAAGGGGCAGAGATTTGCTGAAGCACGAATCAGTCATGTCATGTATCTCACCCAGTCAATGACTGATCTATTAGTTGCCAAGAACTGTAGTCAATAATTGAGAAAATAAGACTGATACATAATCAGACCCCAGCCAGTAGGTTCCCTCCCTATGATTTACCAGAGAGCAGATGTGAACTTGTACTTGTTCTGCCAAAAACAAACACACTCTGTCTCTCTGTCTATTTTTCTGACCCAGAAAAGGGTCTCTAAATGCATTTCTGCTGAAAGCTGCTTTGTGCTTACCTTAGACTGCTCAAGGTAACACTTCTCACATTAATGGCAAGCAACTTTCCTGTCTGCTCCATTAAGAAAACCAGCATGTCATTAAATGGCTGCATGTCAATAAAGGCTAGGAGGCCAGCAGTTCTGCTTTTGTCATTAGCTTTAAGCAGATGATATTTCCAAACAGGGAGTATTAAGATGAAAACTGAAAATAAGCCCATTTTAAAATACTTTGCCTCCCCAATGCTGGTTTACATATAAGTATAAATATAAATAGAAATAGAAATATATATAATGTTATATAATATATGCATAAGATGTATGTATCATGTATATATCATATATATGATTTTACAAATAACTCTCATTTATTAATTAACCCACAATGCATCAAGAAATATTAAAATGGCAGTCATCAAAATTTTTCAGTGAATTCTAAACAACAGCAGAAGAGAAAGATCTCTTTACCCCTACAATTCAGCCTGAAATCATCTTGTGTCCTTAGCAATTGTTTTTCATGGGGTAAAGGAGCTCTTTTTCATGCAGAGCCAGGCCTTGTTTCTCTGACTTTAGTGTTTCCTGAGAAGACATCTCCTAATGATGGGTTCCCCACAGAAAAACATGGGTCCATGCTCACTAGTTGATTTACTTCCATCAAGGCATAAGCTTGTGCTGCAGCTGATTCTGTATGTGGGTTGTAAGTGTCACTCTCCTCTGCTCAGTCTCATAAGTACTATGATATTCCTAAATACATAATGATCCCTGAGGCCCCATGACAAATGTCACAATTTTCTAATATTCCAAAAGCTATATGCTGTAGCATATAAAGTTGTGTGTTGGCACAATGACATTATCATAGCACAAGTCCTAGTCTGTGCAGGAATACAAGTTGAATAGTCATTTTATTATTATTATTATTATTTTCTATGGAACCGTTGTCCTAAAAGTTTGGACTCTTCTCAGCTTTTTTATTTCCAATGTACAAAATTCAATATTTTATTCTATTTTGAAATCTCTGCTCTGTATTTTGAAAACTCTATTCTATGCAACTTTATTACGTTTTGAATGTCTAAACTGCATTACAATATATATATATATAATTTCAAGTTATTCAGTTGAATATTAAGATAAAAATGCAATTCAGAACTGCTGTTTTGCATCCCAGAAAAACACTGGCTTAGGATTCATAAATCTATCTGGTTCCACATTTTCTACTCTCCTATAAAGAACTCACAGATGCCAAAGAATGTTCCTGTTTCATAGGAGCAAAGCTTCTGTAATATATTAACAACATCTGGCAGGCAGTCAATTCCAAAAATTGTTAACTGCCTCCAACTCCCCTGATGTTACTCCAGTTCTACAGTGGGAATTCTACCTCTTCACATACTGGGGATTGGAGCAGTATCAGAAAGAAACATTGAATGATTTTGAAATTTTTGTTTGTAAAATACATAGGAAGTTTTCCAGTGTACACCACCTATTTTGCCTAAACTTCTGGGCTGTTTTTTGCACCAACTGGAACTTCTAACTGAATTCAGCGAGTGATTGCAAACTTAGGTTTTTTGCTTTGGGACAAAATGAAGGATCTCTGGATTTTTTTTTATGAGAACTTCACATATAAAGTGACTATAGAGGCTGGAATGTCACACATTGGTGGAGAAAGAATTATATTTCAGCTGTGAACTCAACAGAAAAATTACAAAGAATAGGATAAAATCTGTTGCAAATTCATTGTAACTCATAGAGGAAAGCATGCCAATTTTGTATGGAATACTGGATCCTTCTTCCTGCAGAAGCAATAATATGAGCTGCAAGTCTCACAAAAAAAAAATCTCACAAGCATAGTTAAATATATACATATATATGTATATATATTGCTCAGAAGCAAAAGAACGAAACACTTTACAGACAAAATATGCTGTTTTGGTGAAAGAAATTTTCAAAACCGCAGCAGCAGGTGACAGTATGTTACTGTGGAGATTAATTACTTCTCCTGCTACCAAAAAAGTCCATTAAAAACCTAATCTACAAAATGGACTCTCCTACACATACTACTTGTCCATTAATGTTCCGAGAGCATTTATCAATTAGATAACATGGGTGACAGCATGTACAATTCTTGTGAAGTAGCAACAGCAGGATTTCCATAGCATGTTCATATTAAAGAATAAACAACAGAACAATAACAGGTGCAGTGAAAAACAGTACCTTTGCAAAATCTGTACAGGAAAAGCACATAGCAATAGTGTGAAAAAAATGAACTACTACGTCTAATTTTTTTCGTTTCATTGGTTAGTCTCTTCCTCTTTGTCACTTTGCCATTCCATTATATTGATCTGTATTTTTTCCCTCTCTTTTTTTTGTCTTCATTTTGGCCACCTTTTCTTCTCTTAATTTTACCACTGTGTTTAATAGCTCGTTGTTAATTAGCATTTCTCAGCCTTGCTTGCATCACAGTCCTTTGCAATCATTCATGTTTGGAGAATTTGTTCCTTTCCCCTTCTGGAGTTGTAGTACAGATATTTTGCTCTCTTGACTACTCCAGTTTATCTGAATTTCACTCCATGGGTGGGTTTTTCATACTGTGAAACATTAAAGGAATACAATGGGATTTTTATCAGCAGAGAAAGCTAAAAGTGAGAAGGGATGTATTTTTGCTAAAGCATTTTCTTTCAAAGTACTCTTTCTCTTGATCCTTCCCCCTGTATTTTTGGCTCTATCCCACCTCCTGTGCAGCATTTATAAGGTCATCTGATCTGCTCCTTTTTTCCAGGCCTTTGGATTCTGCTGGCATTTAACTTGCTGCTGATAGCACTTCCCTGGCACCTCTCTAGCGCAATTATATATGACAAAAATGCATTAAGGATTTTCATTTTGGGCAGCTGAGTCTCCTCTACTATTCGTGATTTGGCATCTCTTTGATGCTTATCAGCAAGGCTACCAATTATGATGATGGTGGCTTTTGTGATGTGTATATAACATCTGTCCAGCAAAAACTGGAGAGACACAAGCAAATTTCTTGCAGCCTGTAGCAATGAAATTCTAAATGAGTTTTAGTCAGTACTTCTGTACCATTGACTGGATTTAAAGATCTGTATATCATCTTTAGAAACTCTGTGTGTAGTCTTAAAGGAGGAGGATTTTTTAATTTTTTTTTCTAATTTTCCTTCCCTTACATGTTTCACTTCTAATTCCACGCTCACTTGGTTCATAAAGCAATCTTATTCTTTTAATATCCTTTTTTTTTTTTCTTTTCTATTCTCTGGCAGTCCTGTTCACACACTGATGGTTTAATTGAAAATGAGGCAAATGGAAATAAGAGGCAGAATTTCATGGAGACTGGAGATGTTCAGTGCTAGACTTCACAATCTATTACTGAAGATGGTTCAGAAATAACGTGGTTTATCCTACTGCAGTGTTTAGCATGGAGGAGATGGCCATCGATTCTTAGATAATCGTATTACAGAAAGAGCAATAAGTACATGGAATAGGGTACAAGAGAACATATTAGAGCAAGGGAAGATTAGTCATAGTATAATAGAATAATGGATGCTAAAGATGGAAAACACCTTCACAGCTCCTAAAGCCCTCTAACTTGCCAGACCTAGATTGTTTCCCACTAAAATACAGCTTCAAACACTTTGTTGATTTGCATTTTAGATTTCCTGGTAGTCACACACCTCCTGATTTTCAGAGATTGTGCTATGTTGCTAGGATGACTTACCCTGATGCTTTTGGTGAACAGAACGTGAGGCCAAGTGGCTGCTGTTTTTTTTGTTTGTTTGTTTTTGTTTTTGTTTTTTTTGTTTGTTTGTTTTTAACAGAAAGCTTTCATTGCATCCCACAGTCAAAACTATGAGCTCCTGAAGCAGAAAGGCTGAAAGATGAAACAGTGCATGTGAGAAGGAGCCAAGTAAGTAACCTGTGATGTCAATGATTTGATTTGCCTGGCAAAGATATAGGAGGTGAACTATAAAACGATCGTGGAATCAGCAGAAATAGCTGAAAGCATCACTGGAGGTCTTGCACAAGGCGCTACAATCATTAACAGTGGCACAGCAATGGAATGAAATGTGGATACATTTCTTAGAGATCCAATTAACTTCAGGCATACTTAAAAAGGTACACATGCTTTTGAGAATTCAAGCAGTGCTGAGACAATAGAAATTTAGAAAAGAGTCTGAAACATTTGCCCTTCAGCAAACAGGAAGAACTGGCTAGAAATGGAGAGACAGTCTAGAAAGTAAAACAAGGAGCATGGATAACACAGCATGTAAGTCCTTGCCTGTAAAACAGCTACAAAAGAAAATTTTGTATAGAAAGTTTTTAGAATATTTTAAAGTTTGTCCTCTTTGAAATCAAGTGAAGAAAAAGAAATGATAGCATTTGATTATTTTAAACTATATAATATTTACTTTTCCAAGGGCTTCAGTAAAACTTTTCTTATTGTGAAAAGTATCACATACATTTAAAAAGAAATCAAACACAAGGACATATGCTGGACAAATATTAAAAGGAGAATGGCAGGAGGAGAAGGAGAGCTGGAAGAAACCATTAGAAAAGATATTAGAAAAGATATCTTACCAGTGTCATATTCTTCACTACCCTCTTTCTTCAGTCACTCTTCTTTGATTTATTTTTCTGTATTCAGCTGGTTATTCAGCAGTGTAAGAGTAGCATATGAAATAAACACATCTCAAAAATACTAATCCTTACTTTTCCCAATAACAGCTGAAGGACTGTTGTTTAATCTGATCCAAGTTTCCCAGAAAATTGGTTTTCAGATTATGAGACTACTACACTGTGGATGTTTGTTTCCCATCTCTGGTTGTTTGAGATACCCTTACTGCCCATTTGATGCAGAATTGTGGAATTATAAGCAGAGATTTATTGGTTTGGGTATGGTAATTCACTTTATTTTTTGGCATGTGATAGTGATTTTAGTTGTCCTTTATTTCACTGAAATTATATAAAGTTGTCTGTATTCTTGGAAATATTCAAAATCCAGCTGGACACGGTTGTCAACAGCCAATGTATTTCCTGTAATATGTTGAAGTTTTTAATGAGATATCTGCAATGTTATATTGCTGTTTTACCTAACTAATAATTGCTTTCATTTTCATTCATTTTCTCCTAGCTACTGCTCAATGAAGAGCACAAAATAATATTTTTCCATTGAATACTTACAATCCAAGAATATTTACCCTGTGATGTATGTAAGGTAAATGTTTCTTTATAAATTGAAATAGTTGTCACTCCGTGGAGTTGTTTACCCTCTCCCAAAAATATTTCTACAACACAATGAGAGTATTTGTCTTTCAATTTTACCAGCAAATATTTGCAGGCGATGTTTTTTTATGCCCACCACCTGCTCTCAAGGATTCTCATTGCAAAATTATTTTCTCTCAGTTTCATTTAATCTTTTTTGTTAATTAATGCTTTTTAAACACTCTCTTTCCCATTTGTCACCACTTTTGTGGGAACAGAGCACCAAGAAACAGAGACAGAGTCCATGTATCCATGGCAGAATGACAACAGAGAATAACTTTGCTATTCTTTGGCCACTCATCTCTGCATTTGTAAAACTCAAACACACAAGTTAATGCTATTTTTTAGGCACAGCATGATATTGTGTCAAGTACTGTTTGCTGTCTGATATCTCCCAGGCCTCTTTCTGCACTGTGAATTTGTAGGTTATTGCTCCAGCTGAGAAGATTTTGCAAGTTGTTTTCCTCTTTATATTTTCTTTCATTTTTCATTTCAAAACTTTCATTTTGTTATCCAATTCATGCTTAGTAATATTTTGCTCTATAAGCTGTTCTGTTTAATTAAAAATACAATTTTAAAAATCTTACCTACATTTTAAAATAATATTCTGCTATTTCTTCCCTAATATTCTTAGAGTTCTTGTATATTTTCATCTACTTCCTTAGAAATGAAGATAATACAAGAAAAAAATTACGTATGTGCATAAAACCTGAAATTAATGCTTTATTACATTTAAGTGACCTGAATGAAGACCTTATTAAGCTGTCAAACTGTTGCACTAGTAGAGTCTGAAAGTGCTGTATCAAAATAAGTGGCAAGTTATATGCTAAATGTTTCCTTTTGCTTTTCATTGGAAATCATTTCTGTAATTTTTTTACCCTGCTTCCTTAGCAGAAAGGGAAACTCTCTCATACCCTGTATGTTGTTGATCTGAGTCACATAAAGATGTTTTCATTGAACAAGCAGTGTTTCTAAGCCCAGATCAATTTTAATTTGAACAGAAAAATCTTACATCAAACTCCACACTTTCTGCTGGCATTAAGTTTGTTATGTGATTGATAGTTCAGTAAATATTGCCATTCAGACAGGTGCAGGACTAGTGATCACAGAAGACTGTGCATGTAAGACACAGTGATAGACGCTGCCCCTTTTTACAATTCAGAAGAAATGCACTAAGACTATGAACCAACTCAAAGTTCAGTATGTCCCCTATCAGTGCAGTCTGAGTACTTTGGAGGTGTTGGTGGATTTATCCTCCTGCTCTCTACTGCGGAGTTGATCATAGGAGATTGCAAGCCAGAACAAGAAGAGAGTTTGAGGCTGCCTTTTGGCAGTGCTGACTGGAAAAAGGGAGAGCCATGTTTTTGGATACAGGCATCACAACAGCCAGCACTCCAGATTTATGGTCAGGGAATTTCCTAATGCAGTCAAAAGAAGACATTCATAAGAGATGATCGTGGTCAGGCACTTACAGCTCTCTGGTGATCTGAAAGCACTTTCTGCTCTGAGGCACAGAGTGGCTGAACAGAAATATGAAACTCAGATACGGAAATACAGAGGGGAGTTAAACATTTCCTAGGATGCATTCCCAAGCCACATGCTTATTTAGCAGTTTTTGTCCTAACGTCTTTTTCCTTTTCCTTCCCTTTCTCCACCCCCTTCCCCTCGCCTCCCTTACCCACCCTTACCCACCCCTTCCCTCCCCTCTCCACCCCTCACATTCCCAGTTAAAAATTGATATTTTCTCTGGTTCTTCAAGCTACAATAACTTCCTTCCCACCATCAAGCAATGAGGATTAGAGGATTAAAAGCATTGTGACTGTATGATCAGGTGGCAAAAAAGTGGAAGCAGATAGCAGACAAAATAATGCATGGATTGACCTGCTGGCAGATCCCTGATATCTCATTTATGGGGCCAACCAGCTGTTAGCTGAAAATCGCTGTTACCTTCAGCCTTCATTTGTGGCATAGTTATATCTGGAGTCAGTTATTCTCACTTCGGCTGTACACAGTCTCTCAAAGAGATGATAAGACTCAAAAATATTGGAAAAAAAAATACCATTCCATCTATTTTTTGTAAAACAAAGAATGAGTGATAACTGATATCGCTAGTTACTTATGTGTTGAGAGTGATTCTACTTGTAAGCTACTTTACAATAGGGTATCCTGGGAATGATTATCCTTTATCTCGCTGATAAATAAACCAGGCAGAGCAAATAGAAACACATCACAATAACTCAGACAATTCACTTTCAGAAGTTCTTTAGACTATATTTTACTTTTTTTTTTTTAAATTTCTTAAGAACTCTTAGCAAAGGCAAATCACCTAACTGATTTATTTCCACTGGAAATCTAGTGTCTTTTCTAGATGGAACTGATTTTGTAAATATATATATAAATAAATAAATAGTACACTCTAAACAGGCTGCCCAATTTTAACAAAACATATTTGTATGGATTTCTTCCCAGAGTAGAAATTCCTCTTTTTTCAATTGTGTGCAATTTATGACAATGCAGAAAATATGAGCCAGGTTCTCTTCTCTTTTGTACAGCATAAGCTTCAGTGAAATCAAATTACACTGATGTAAAACCTTTGTAAATGAGATCAGAATCAAAATCTACCTCACCCAAGACAAAACTGTTCCGAGGCTAAATAATTTCATTTTGTGATTAATTTAATATTAGTGATGGGGCTCAAATGTGTTCTGCAAACTCCTTTATGAATAGATTTTCATTCTCTCAGGACTGTGAAATATAAATGAAAAACATTCTACTATCAAAGATGCCACAAGTTCTTGTGACTTTTTAAAATGTAAACTTTCCGTTCTTGCTGACTGTCAAGTATTTTTAGGGGGTGTTTTCATTGAAGGTGTTGGTTTGGGTTTGTAGATTGTTTCTGTCGGTGGTGGTGATCTTTGATGTTTTTTGCTTGTTTGATTGATTCATTTTTGTTTGTTGATTTTTGACTCCAGAAACCCAGGTATTCATTTTGTTCATCAATTACTGCAGAAAGAATTCACTTTTTCCAGTTTCCTCCTAGACTGTTTTGCCAGTAAAAATAGTTCATATGCGTAGCCTGATTTATTTCTTTTACAATTAACTATCAAAACCAGCATTTTAAAAAATTGTGTTTGTAAGAGGAAAATCTAGTTAGGTTCAGAGGGACACGATGTACCCTGTGTTTGCAAAATATTAATTGAGACTGGAATAAATATTGATTATGCTCTTTGTCAATTGACTGAAAAAAATATCTGCATTGTTTAAACACAAGTTACTTGCTCCTAAGAGATTACCATGCTTTCCCTGAGGAAAAGCAGGGCTGAAATGTTGAAGAGCAGTGCACTAGGTGTGGGAAAACACTCAGTAAATGATCTAGTTAACATCGTACAACGTTTAAATATTTTTAATTAGAATCTTAATTTTATTAATTCCTAGTCTGTAAGTGTGAGGATTTTTCATAAACTCTGAGTTGAAGATCAGACACTGCTTTACAGGAATTAGTGTATCATATAAATTATTATCAGTGTCACATCTGGTATTGAACTGAGAGAACTTGCATTAACAGTGTAATCTTTGCTGCCATAGTTCATAATGCTGAGAGGAGTAAACATCTAGTCTTTTATTTCTGACCTGGTACAAACAGAAGCATAACATATCCCTAGTCTTTTCTAGAAAGGCATCATTCATCGAGGTTTTTTCCCTGAAAAGCAAAAAATATTCAACACTTTTAAGCAGAGAGAGATCACATTCTGCCAGTAAAATTAGAAGTATCATCTCTCTTCGCATAGTCTGGTTTTATATTAAAAAGCCTTAACCTAATCTTCATTTCTGATTATTTAATTCCTTATAACTGAATCATCCAGATAGGCAATATCTCTTCCTTCAGTCAATAGGCTCCAGGTTTTCTCAGGTCAATGTCACCACCAAGATTCAAACGACTTTTCCCTTCAAAGTATCCTCTAGTAAATTTCCTAAGAATTATGGCATTTAAAAAAAAAAAAAAAAAAAAAAGTCAAACAAAGAAATAAATAATTATTTATCCTTTGTTACTTTCATTGTCCATCATTGAAAGACTTTGTTCTGTTGTTTGATTTGATTTTGAGAAAATGACTTTCCTTGTTGAGTTCCCTTAAATGATCACCATTTTTCCTTTTATGAAACAATGTTCAACTCTTAGCATCTTCTCAAAATTACGGATTTTTGGGTTATTCAATATTTAGAGTTCTGTACATCTAAATTTTACTTGTTTGACTGTTTCCTATACATAGTTTGACATTGTTTGACTTTATTTTTAATCTGTGGAACACACACTGATTATGAGCAAGATCTCCCACTTGGAATTTACAAGCACAGGGAGTATTGTATACCATGAGAAAGTGAGAAGAGACCACCTCATAGTCAACATGTTAAACAACACATCTTTCTATGTGTGAAAAATCAAACCCTGTCTTAGTTAGAACCACAAGATCCTGTTCCCTTGCCAGAGATAAACAGTAGGACTGCTGCTTCCTAGATACAAACTACTAAGTGCTCGTTCGGTCAATCAGAACCAATTCTGTCAAGGAGTGTCCCCTTTTTTTTTGCTTCCTTTTATATTATATTCCTCTTATATATGTTATATATGGGGATATATATATTATATATATATTATATGGGGAGGAGTGCCTGGAAAGCTGCCTGACAGGAAGGTACCTTGGTGTACTGACGGACAGTCGGTTGAATATGAGCCAGCAGTGTGCACAGGTGGCTGAGAAGGCCTATGGCATCCTGGCTTGTATCAGGAATGGTGTGATGAGCTGGACTAGGGAAGTAATTCTGTCCCTGAACTCAGCATTGGTGAGGTCTGACCTCGAGTACTGTGCTCAGTTTTGGGCACATTGATACAGAAAAGACTTGGAGGTGCTGGAGCAGGTCCAAAGAAGGGCAGCAAGGCTTGTGAAGGGCTTGGAGAATATGCCCTACAAGGAGAGACTGAAGGAACTGGGGCTGTTCAGTTTGTGGAAAAGGAGGCTGAGGGGAGACCTTATTGCTCTCTTCCAATATCTGAAAGGTGATTGCAGCAAGAGAAGAGAGTTGGTCCCTTCTCACTGGTGACAGGTGACGGGACAAGGGGAAATGGACTCAAGTTGCACCAGGAGAGGTTTATTTTGGATATCAGGAAAAATTTCTTTACAGACAGGGTTATTAAGCACTGGAATGGGCTCCCCAGGGAGGTGATTGGTGATTGAATCACCATCCCTGGATGTGTTTAAAAATCGTTCGGATGTGGTGCTCAAGGACATGATTTAGCAGAGGGACATGATTTAGCAGAGGGATATTAGAGTTAGGGTGGTATGGTTAAGTTGTGGATGGACTTGATGATCCTTAAGGTCTTTTCCAACCTGAGTGATTCTGTGATTCTATATTATAATGGTAAAAGAAGTAGAAACAATACACAGAGGGCAACCAAAAGGGAAAAAATGAAAAAGTGAGACTGAAATGCATTTCATGTCATAGAAATTCCCTGTGGCAAGCAGCCTACAGTTAGTAAAATAAAAATATTTGTTAAGGATTTTGCTTCAAGAATTGTTATGCTTTGTAGACAGTATATAAGGTATATGTGGGTAGGAATTCCAATTAGACAAAACATTTACGTAGTAACAACTTGCTCCTCTGTGTTCACCTATGTATCTCAAAACAACCTACGTGGACAGCTCTCTGTTCAGGCTGAACAGCTGCAGTACAGTCCTTCCACCTGGCACTCCTTGGCAGTATCAAATATATTTGTCTAATCGGGTGATATTACAAATGAGCCAATTCAAGACATAATAACTTACGAGAAAAACAGCATCTCTCAGAGGGGGGGGGGTCAATAATTGGGATTCCACTGCATTCAGTAATTAAAACAGAGTCTGAAACAAATAATAATTTGAAAAGCAGCAGTACATTTTTTTCTCTTTCACTGATATTTAAATGAGAATATCTGAAATCTGTATCGCATCCACTGAAACAGTGAGCATAAAAATAGCTTGAAGTGGCAGAATAGCCAATTAACCTTGAACAAGGTGAACTGACCAAAGCACAGGAAAACTATGAATTTCCCCAGTGGAGCTAGTTTGATGTTTCCACTGACACTTAATGACCAGTGGTTCAGAGGAAACTAAAATTGTCAGGAAGCTGCTAATTACTCCATTCTGAATGATAACAATACAGCCGATATAGCAGATCAGTTTACGTGTGGCATGAAAAGAACTGGAAGCTCCCTGTACAAATTTATTGGCTAGCGTTTTTGTGGTTTCTATTCATACTGAAAACCTGTTATTTTTATGAAATTCAATATTAAGAATGGCTGTTTTTCCACATTTTTAGTTTATCTGAAGAAAAAAAAGACATAAAATTTGTTTTCTTACAGTGCATAGCAATATAACATCAAACTAAGCAAGACAATGACAAAAAACAGTGGTCTTGTTAGACCAATATGATGGGAAGTAGAAGTAACAAGAATGTTTTACAAATGTGAATGAATTTTACAAATCCTAACAGTGCCATGAACAGCACTCCAACATATTAAATTTACAGGAAGATTGCACATTCTTTCTTGTGCAGGAACAATAAGTGAGTGAAAACATAACTGGTCATAGAAAGCTTGGAATAACTGAGGGGAATACTCAGAATCTCTCAGCTTAGCATCACTAACTTAGGTACAGGTTAATTTAAAGCCAGCCAAGGAATTTTCTCTGCTTGGTTGCAACCTTCATTCCATTGTAACACTGACATTATGAAAAATACCATAGTCCTGTCACAACAACTCTACTAAGTTGTTGTCCCCTTCTTTCTTGTAGTCCCCCTTTAGATATCGAAAGGCCTCACTCTGGTCTCCCCAGAGCCTTCTCTTCTCCAGGCTGAACAATCCCAGCTCACTCAGTCTGTCCTTGTAGGAGAGGTGCTCCATCCCTGGGATCATTTCTGTGGCCCTCCTCTGGATATACTCCAACAGGTCTCCTGTACTGAGGACTTCATATCTAGACACAGTATTCCAGGTAAGGTCTGACCAGGGGAGGATCTCCTCCCTCACCCTGCCGCAAAACATTATCTCTCTTAATCTTTAATGCATCCATATTTCCCTTTTACACTGATAAACAATAATTTTGAATGACAGGAGAAAGGACATTAGCAGTTCCTTCTGTCCAAGTCATGTTAGAAAATGTTCAAGGGTATTTATGTGTGATCAGCTGTGATTTGAGGCTGCTCAGTAGCTCATGAGAATATCAACCTTCAGCATTTCACGTATCCCAGCTCTGAACTTTTACTACGTAGCAGTTTTCATGAGCTATGAAGAGGAGAGGAAATGTGGAATAAAATAATAAATATTTAAAAACATCATAGTTCTCTTACATATTATAAAAGATAAATTGAGATTTCTGCTATTATGGACATAATTATGTTGTGGGAGCATGTAAGAGATGAACTTCAGGTTTTTTTTTTGTTTGTTTGTTTGTTTTAATTTTGATTTTTCAGTGAAAAATAAATGTTCTTTCAGAGGTTAGAATCTGTAGTCTCGTTTGTTTTTTCATCAGTCCGAAAATAGCCAAGTTGTACCTCTTCTGTTGTGAAAGAAAGATACACTGATGTGATTACACAAAAAAAGTCCTCATAATGACATGGTGGGAGTTTTCCTTCTTCAAAAGATAAGGTGCATAAAAGGAGGTCTAATTTTTCCAGTATCTAATAACTGAAAAAATCTTATCAGACTTCCCAGAGCATAAAAATATTCTTTTATACTGGAGTAGTCATGGAAATTTTTCACCTCAAAATCAGTCATAGGAATACGATAAGGCAGATTTAACATGATGGCTGGAATCAATTTTAACTCTACAGAGGTCAGTTAGTGTGCTCATAGAGCTAATGTACAGTATTAGACTAAATTATCGAATCTAGATCTGTTAAACTAGATGAAGGAAGTATGTGGCATGGAAATATTAATTTTTGTTTTTTGTTTTGTTTTGTTTTTTAGCTTTGAAATTTTCAGTTATCCAAAAACATTGTATCTCCACTCTGTTAAAGTATAAAGATCTTACCAGAAACAAATGAAGTTTCCAAACAAATTCTATTTTTAAAATGTCTTAAAACTTGAGATAATACTCAGTTCTCAGCTGTCAATTAACAAGTAAACTTTTTTTTCCTTGTCATATCCTTCTTCCATAAAAAGCAGTGGTGAGCCTCAGTATTTTTTTCCTGCTGGCCACCAAGTTAAGAGGGAATGGAGCAGTAGAGATAGACCAAACCTGAGACAAGAAATTCAATAATATAAACGAGTTTCACTAAGGTCTGTTAGTGCAGACACACATATTCTTGACTTTTACATATATGAAAATATAAATCAAAAGATAGATTAGAAATAATCCAGAGATTTTGCAAAAATTTTATTCAAAGGATGTTCTGGTAAGGAATAAATTTTTTTGCAGTCATTCAAATCTCAATATAGAAAAGAAATCTTCTAATTTTCATGCAGTGATCCAACAGTAGTACAAATTTATGCAATTATATATGTAAACATACATATCCACACAGAAGACTTTTGTGTAATTACAGTAAGCAGGAGTAACTGAAATGTTTGTTAAAATTCTGTATGAATTCAGGACACCACGCTGGCTGGAAGTGTCGATCTACCTGGGGGTAGCAAGGCCCTAAAGGGGGATCTGGACAGGCTGGAGAGCTGAGCTGGAGCCAATGGGATGAATTTCAACAAGGCCAAATGCCAGGTCCTGCACTTTGGCCACAACAACCCCAGGAAACACTACAGGCTTGGGGCAGAGTGGCTGGAAGACTGTGTAGAGGAAATGGACTGGGGGTATTGATTGATGCTTGGCTGAACATGAGCCAGCAGTGTGCCCAGGTGGCCAAGAAGGCCAATGGCATCCTGGCTTGCTCAGGAACGGTGTTGCCAGCAGGAACAAGGCAGTGATTGTCCCCCTGTACTCGGCTCTGATGAGGCCGCACCTTGAGTACTGTGTCCAGTTTTGGGCTCCTCACTGCAAGAAAGACATTGAGGCCCTGGAGCGGATTCAAAGAAGGGCAACAAGGCTGGTGAGGGGTCTGGAGCACAGGACTTATGAGGAGTGGCTGGGATTGTTCAGTCTGAAGAAGAGGAGGCTCAGGGGAGACCTTATTTCTCTCTATAACTACCTGAAGAGAGGTTCTAATGAGCTTGTAGTGAGCTGGGGGTCAGCCTCTTCTCTCACGTAACTGGTGATAGGACTAGAGGGAATGGCTTCAAGCTGTGAGATTTAGGCTGGACATTAGGAAATACTACTTTTCTGAAAGAGTGGTCAGGTGCTGGAATGGCCTTCCCAGGGAGGTGGTGGAGTCACCAACTCTGGAAGTGTTCAAGGAACATTTGAATTTTGTGTTGAGGGACATGGTTTAGTGAGTAGCTTTGCTGCATTTACCAGCAAAGAGAAAATAGTTACTAATATGATAAACTGCAGTGAAAGGAAAAAAGGAAAAACTGTTGAGGATGTTTTCAAAGAGTTAGAAATTAGGATATTTAGTCTCCGTAAAAGGATGAGAAGAAATATTAAAATTTTTGGATACTACAAGATATCACTACACAAGAATCCTAGAAAAAGAGAAAACTGAAATAATAGCATTGCAAAAAAAAAAAAAAAAAAAAAATTTCTTTTATGTGTAAATGCAGGAATATCCTTAATAGTAAGGGTGGATTACAGACAGGAAATATCCATGGCTAAGTTGAGTGTCAGCTTTTACTTCTGTGCCATGGAAGCAAAACGCACTCATTTTTCCATGTAAGACTACTAAACAAAAATATTACATTGTATGGACTGAAATTCTTCTTCCTATATTTTTGATTACATACCACTTTATTCTCAATGTATTCTGTTCTCTTTGCTCCTCAGCTCTTCTTTTTTCCTTTCAATTCATTCCTGCTCCTCCTCTTACTCCTTTTGCAAATAGTCACCTTGAAGGCTTTGCCTATACATCATGCAATATATCTGTATTTCCTTCTGTTTTTGCCCATTTTGTTCAGTTAGGTGTAGTTTCATTGTGTCATGGTCTACAGTACTTGTTGCTTTTGTGCTCTGCTAAAGCAACAGAACTTATTCAATTGAACTGCTTAACATTTGAGTGTGAATAATATATGATGGTAGTGAAATTGCTAGTTTTAATCCATTTCCAGGGAAGTGGAATAAAATGAAATGCCTCAAAACTGAGCTTGCATAGTCTCTAAAAGTTTCTCTCTCCTCCAGCTGGAAGACTTTCATGGAATGGAATGTGGGAGCCAACAGCACATTCTCTCTCATATTTACAATTCTGGGTATTATTGTAAATGATCAATAGTCAGTGCTGTTTTCTATTTCTCTTCCTGTCTCTTTCTTTCCTCTTCTAAATGAATACTTCTTGATCAAGATTATATTTTTGTTTGGACACAGATAACAGAAGAGAGAAAATAAATGGTTAGAATCTAAGTGGTCTCCTACTTTTCTTTCCAGTCTCCTGTGTTTCCACTGCATTCCCACAGCCCCTGCTTCACACTTCCCGCTGAGCTGTATTGGATCTGTTAATTAGTACAGACTAAGTCTTAATCAGTAGGTATAAGAACATGCATTCTCATCAGCATTACTGAAAATCTAGCTTCCATCTTTTTTATAAATGAATGTGGTTGTTTTTCTGAATGTAGTTTTTTTTCCCAAAATTCATACTATAATTTATGATGAAGTTAATCTTAAATTAAGTTCTAAATTATTCACACTATTATTAAGGAAATGCTCAGTAAAGACATCCTGCAAATAGGATTAGTGTACAAATCTTAACTTTTCGTGAAGCTGAAGGAACAACTTAGCTTATTAGTCTTTCATGGACTTATAGAAGTTAGAAAACCCATTTCCACCATTCTTTCTTCTGAAAAAAAAAAAAAAAAGAATCATAGAATCATAGAATCATAGAATCACTAAGGTTGGAAAAGACCTAAAAGATCACCCAGTCCAACCGTTCACCTATTCCCAATAGCTCCTACTAAACCATGTCCCTCAACACAACATCCAGCCTTTCCTTGAACACCCCCAGGGTCGGTGATTCCACCACCTCCCTGGGCAGTCCATTCCAGTGCCTGACCACCCTTTCTGAAAAGTAATACTTCCTCATGTCCAGCCTGAATCTCCTCTGCCGTAGCTTGAAACCATTCCCCCTGGTCCTATCACTAATGACACGAGAGAAGAGGCCGACCCCCAGCTCACTACAACCTCCCTTCAGGAAGTTATAGAGAGCAATAAGGTCTCCCCTGAGCCTCCTCTTCTCCAGGCTGAACATTCCCAGCTCCTTCAGCCTCTCCTCATATGGCCTGTGTTCCAGACCCCTCACCAGCTTTGTTGCCCTTCTTTGAACACGTTCCAGGGCCTCAATATCTTTCTTGCAGTGAGGGGCCCAAAACTGGACACAGTACTCGAGGTGCGGCCTCACGAGTGCTGAATATAGGGGAACAATCACCTCTCTGCTCCTGCTTGCAACACTGTTTCTGATGCAAGCCAGGATGCCATTGGCCTTCTTGGCCACCTGGGCACACTGTCGGCTCATGTTCAGCCGAGCATCAATCAATACCCCCAGGTCCATTTCCTCTACGCAGTCCTCCAGCCACACCGCCCCAAGCCTGTAGCGTCGCCTGGGGTTGTTGTGGCCGAAGTGCAGGACCCGGCATTTGGCCTTGTTGAAACTCATCCCATTGGCTCCAGCCCAGCTCTCCAGCCTGTCCAGATCCCTCTGTAGGGCCTCGCTACCCCCAGGCAGATCCACACTTCCAGCCAATTTGGTGTCATCTGCGAATTTACTGAGGGTGCACTCGATGCCCTCATCGAGGTCATCAATAAAGATATTGAAGAGGACAGGCCCCAGCACCGACCCCTGCGGAACACCACTCACGACCGGTCGCCAGCTGGATTTAACTCCATTCACCACCACTCTCTGTGCCCGGCCCTCCAGCCAGCTCCTTACCCAGCCAAGAGTGTACCCATCCAAGCCTCTGGCTGCCAGCTTCTGCAGGAGAATGCTGTGGGAGACAGTGTCAAAGGCTTTGCTGAAGTCTAGGTAGACCACATCAACAGCCTTTGAAGGCTGAAGAAAAGAAAAGAAAAAAAAAAGAAAAGAAAAGAAAGAAAAAAATATAAGAAAGAAAAAGGATTAGAGAAGAAATGCATGGTAGGAAGTTAATGAAGTTTATCCTGACCCCTGGAGAGATCATATTCAGAAATGTCCTGGGTTGGATTGCATTTGATATTGGAATGAAATAGATTACTTATAGTCATGAGAGACCTCATCAGCATATGCAGCATGTAAGACTAAAGCAAGAAAATGATAAGCATTTTTGAAATTAAGTTAAGGTGGAATCCTTTTGTTACTCTAGTCACACATATGTGCATATATATAGATTACATATATATCAGAAGATGAAGCAGACAGTTGGAAAGAGAGACGAGAAGCTGATTTGATTCATAGGAGAGTGATGTTTGAGTCCTAAATTATTCTGTGTATTCAAGGCTAAGTCAGAGTGGAAATTAACAGAGAACTTATATTTAAACTGAACTGAGGCAATCTTACCATTTCCAGTAAGCTACGTTGGAACTGATTTATCAGTTTTGCTGAAACAGATAAATAGTATGCTCCATCTACATATTTTTTTTCTCAAATGTTCAAGATAAATTTATATTTATATTTCTGTTTAGCTGTATCTCGTCTCTTAGATTCAGTTTCAGGATGGCTTTTGTTCTTTTTGCTCTTGAAGCAACAATACTAATAAAAAAAGTCTACAAAAGCAATCTAAAAGGTTCAGAAAGAAATACTCTGAGTACATATGGCTTATTTAAAGGAATTCAGTGTAATAATTAATATTAATGAAATTTGCAAAACTTGTGACTAATCATGGTCTTGTACCTCAAATATGTGTGAAATAATGAAAATAAATAAAAATCCAAGACCCCATTGTTTCTTCAGCAATATAATTTTTGTCTATTTATTTATATAACTTACTTTGGGCTATGAAGGTATTCTAATTTTCATGCCTCAAAGCCTTCTGCCTCTCTGGTGTTAACTCACAACATTGCTAGATGTGCTAAGAGTTTCTGATCTACATGGACAACTTCTTTCTGGACTGAAACAATATGTACCATATGGATGGCTGTTAAGCATTTGTTAGATGGGGGTAATTGCTCATTTGTTCTGGTACAGAACCATATCTGAACAATTTGTACTTCCGGTTAAAGGCCCAACATCTTAACATTTCTACAAGATGCTTTTCACCTCTCAAGAAGTAAAGTAATAGAAAAAGAAGCCAATGAGAAGGAATAAAAACAAAAAATGTGAATTCATATGAAAATTATCTTCAGTCAACTCTCAAACATTTCTTCATTAGGTTATGTCTACACTGACAAGTGAAAGGGAGTTAGTTCACACAGTAAGAATAAGACCAAGAATTAGAACAATGAGAGAGGCTGAAAATCATCCTCTTTTTAAGCTAGTGCTAAGAAACTTGTTTGTTAATATGAAAAAAAAAAAGAACATCAGCGGGAATGGGGAGGTGAAAGTTTCGTGGAGAATACTGTGGAAAGTCAAGGATCCCACCAACAGCCCTGGTTTATTTTAGGGATATCTGTGTGGCAGAAAAGTCTGCATGATTCTTCTGGGTAGTTAATATGGCTTTGTTTGTGGATGGGCTCGCTGATGTATTTGTATACCTCTCTCATGTCCATGCCCACTGTAGACTCAATAGCACTGCCCTGGTACCCACTGAAAAGTTGGGGTACCCATAGTCATGAGGATGATGGCAACCTTGTACTTGCCAGTGTGAGATCCCAAAAAAGAACACTGGTGCTGGCTGGATAGTGCCAGGTCCATACAGGCATTAGTGAGGAAAACGACCATCTGTCGATAGTCCTTGCCAGTTATATGCTGTCAGATTTTTCTAAACCCTGGGATTCGTGATTTTAGTGATGGGGAGGAAAGAGACTTGGGCAGGGAGAATATCATACATTTATTTTGATACGAGCAAATAGCATTGTGCGAGAGACAACATAGCTGCAAAGGGTGAATCATAGTGAATCAGTCTTTTAGATTATACAAGGCAGTTTGGCAGTGCACTAGACAGGACTAAATAATGAATGGTGTGCATTGTTTGCAGCAATAGCACATCCACATATATTCTTTGGTCTGTGTGAATATCCACAGATTATCTGGGGAAGGGGAGGAAGAGTTAAGAGTATGAGCATATATTAACTTGACTTATGAGTCTATTTTTTTTGGCACACATTCTCTTTTTTATACCATTGCTCTAGTTTAAAAAACATTCATATAGATGGGCCCTAAAGCTGTGTTAAACCAGCTATGTGGCTGTCAGAGTTAGCATGTGGCATTGCATTTGTTACATGTACATATGCATTTAAACAGATTTTAGAAAAGTATAGATAATAGTAATATTCCTTGTTACTGTGGAGATACAGATGAATGCTTATATAGTCCTCAGTACAGTATGACCTGGACCCTATTTAAGTCTTTCATAGACTACTGTGGTGTCAGTATTGAATAATAATATATAAATGCCAAAATAGAGAATGAAAAAGAAGATCTGCATCAAGGGTCTGTGTTTGAAGGTGTCAAACATTAAACACAAAGAAAATAGAAAAAAAAACAATAAGCTAGATGCGCACATCTGCATCAGTTCAAAACCAGTCCCCAGACTCAAAGCTGTCAAGCACAACATGCTGGAAGAAACAAGAAATATATAATTATTTAATCATCTACCTATGTACATAGAGCTGGAGTGGAAAGGTTTCTGAGGGAAACTTTTTTGTTGAAGAATATTCTGCTTTTCCCATACCATGCCCCTTCTTAATCCTTTCCCTTGTGTTTTCTATGAGCCCTTTTGTATATGACCGTTGCAAAACATGAGTTCTCATGGTGTCAGCTGTTTTCCAAACACAGGAGTGCAGTACGGCATCATGATCTCCTTAAGAACTTAGTTCTATATTCAAGACACACACAGATGACTCAGGATCCTATAGAAGATAATTTACTTCTTATTAAAGGTACAAACTAGATGTTTTGAGTGTGTACCAAGACTCAGCATATTACCCAGGTCTTACACCATGGGGTTGGAACCTAGTTCCAATCACACTCCAACTCCCAAGCAGCCCAAGATCTGGGTCTCTGGTGGAGGTGGAGTCTGGATATCTTCCCCAGATCTCACCATGGGAAAGAAACAAGACTCCTTCATTAAAACAATGTACTAGCACATTATGCTTCAGATTCTCTGTCAGGGCTTTAATTTTATGTAGACTATTATGTTTCTATCTATGTATAGAGATACATATCCTTTGCAGAAGAAAATTAGAGGGCATAGCTTTATTCTTCCTTTTCTCCCAGTGTCTTGAAAGAGAAACTCAAGCTTTTTCACAAGCAACCTCTAAAGCACATTTTTGCATTGAGAACAGAAGTGAGATCTTATCAGAGAGACCCCAGAGAGTCTGGCAACTTTCCCTCAGCTGCCACACTGATATGTAGACACTGAAGCACCATTCAGTGACAGTCAGAGTAAAAAGGGGCAAGAAAATTATTTACCTTTCCAACCACAACTCATCAGGACAACAGAGGACAGCTTTTCTCATCATTGCTATTAAGATCTGCACCTGTAGCTCAGGAGAGGGATGGGAGATGGAACCATACATCAGTAGCGGTAGTCCCAACCCAGCCCTCTTTCCTGACTTCAGACAACTGGGATGAACTATTTAAAATCTGTGTGGCATTGATGCCAGATTTTCACAGTATTACAGAAGTCTTTGATGCTTGTATGGCCTTTGGACAGGTTTATGAAGGACTCAGAGCTGGAGTGGTGAGGCTGCTCCACTGTGTAACTGAGATTTCTCCCTGAGAGGAAGCTGTAGCCCAGAGAAATCCTGGGACACCTATTGCTTCGTTATGCCTTCCTTGATGCATCAGACTTTCCGCTGTGAGCAGCACTTCTCTTTGCTATACTTCGAGCATAAAATACCTTCAGTTCTCCACCTTCCTTACTGCTGAGGTAGTGAGGCCACGAAGATGATGTCCTAGTTTCCCAGGGAGGCTGGGTTATGGGAAAGAGAGGGTCAGGTTCAAAGTGAAAATTCTGGCTTTTATCACTATAATAGCAACATCACTTGGAAAGTCGGTTATCATTTAAGCATTGCAGTGCTATTGCATAATGTCTATGTCAACACAGCATCCATCAAGCAAAGCCCTGGGGTACAAAGAGAAGTCCCAATGGCTCTTTTGTACTGCAGTCTAGCACAGCACTGTTTTCTTTGCCTGTGGTGACAGATGCACACTAAAAATTGCAGAAGGAGCAACTGGCATTTGATCCATCATTCTACAGGATATCTAAGTATGTACAAAGCCAAGATCTTAATAACAGATATATATGCAAGAGAAAGGGTCATTTAGGTAAATCATGCTGTAGAACCGATAGAAAATGCCCTAGGTTGATATTACATAGTCTAAATTATTTATATGACCATGTTTCTTTATATTCTTCCATTGCAAGAATTTTCATCAGCAGCAAAAATTTCAATTGATTACCCTCATGTCTTTTTATGCAGTAATCAGCACTTCTGTGTAGGCAGTAAAGATTGGGATTTTTTATTATTATTCCTTCTCTACAATCTTATTTATCACCTAATTCTACTCCTTTGCTGTTTCTGCTTTAATTCCTTAGAAGAGATTGAAAATTCATACTTGCCTTTGTCCAATTTTATAGCTGTTAGGATCAGAGATGTGGTGAAAACACTGTAATTGCTTAGATCAGAACATTGACTGTTTCCTTATGATACTCAATAAAGCCAGCTATCAGCAGAAGATTTGAGCTTTTAATATTCAACTCAATTAAATAATAAAATATAATTAATATGACTTTATGTGTGTAATAAGTTTTATTATTTATTTAATCAATATCTATTGTTATTAAATACTAAAAATCACTAAATAAACATGTTTAAGAAGCCTACAAATTTTTATTTCTGATGCTTTTGCCTCCTGTTCTCCTTCAAGCCATTTAATGTCTTTCTATATTTTGTTTTTCTTTTGTTCCTACAAAACGTTTTTGAACTAGCTCTGTTTCTTTGCCTCCAGGAAACACAAAAGCTAAGATTCTCTTTGACATAGTTCTCTGGATAGTCCCACTAGACTGACAAGGGACAAAACTTTCCCTAATAGTCACAATAAACTATTCATGACCATAAGGTTCTTCATAGCGCTTTAGCCTCAACTGATGTCCAAAGGAGCCCATTTCTTTGGGAACTCAAACACATCCTTGTCAAAAGGAGTTTAGAAGACTTCAGATATAGGTCATTCCTTCCATGTTCTCTCCACAGCTGTGGAGCTTTTGGAAAGCTGCAATGTCAATGTGCCAATGTCCCTGTGTACTCCAACCTCCTCTTTACTACGTAAATGTTCCTTCAGGCAGGGAATGCTATGTTCAGTTGTGAGGATAAGATATTTTGAAGACCATCAAAGCTGGAAAAAATTCCAGATGGAATTTTCTATCACTGCTTATGTGGGAGGAAAAAAAAAGGGAAAAAAAAGAACCAGGAAATCTCTCAGAGTTCATCTGCCCCTGGTACTTACTTCCTCATCTGAAAAGAGGACTGATCTGATCTTACTTAGAAAGGTAGGAGGAAGTTGTTTGCTTTTAC
Organism: Lagopus leucura; assembly: GCF_019238085.1. NCBI lineage: Eukaryota > Metazoa > Chordata > Aves > Galliformes > Phasianidae > Lagopus > Lagopus leucura. Next base: position 20,061,457 of record NW_024962335.1, read on the forward strand.
TCTTAAAAGTTTGCCTCTAAACTACATTTAATTTTGAGTTGACTACTTAACTGATCCCTACAGCTAAGTCCTTCAAAGTAGGATCTATGAGACGTGATATTTATACAAGGGCACACTGTAATGAATTGTCTGAGCTTGAATGAACCCCTCAAAGCATGTTTATCATTTAAATGATTTCTAAGAAAAACTTTGCAGGATCTACTTGATTTTATGCATGTCCTGTCACTTCTCTATAGATGCTGGAATTGGAGAAAGAAGACATTCGTACTTCATACAACCTTAATTTTCAACTGCAATCACAACTAATAATTAAAAACGTCATAATGGATTTAAGTTCACATGTTCTCTTGCCTATTCATTTTGAATTTTATTTTATTCCCAATTTCTCTGAGCTTTCTCCAGCACAAAATCTCTCTCCTTCTCCCCCCTGATTCCTTGGCTGGTGCACCTTCTTAGTACATTCCAGCTCCTCCCAGTGCCAAGTCTCCTTGATGTTGCCCTATCCAAAATGTCCTTGACTGAAGATGACTGGAAAGAGATTGAATGTGCTTGGTTGAAAACAGAGCGTGATAGGAAGTATAGTGGAAGTTTTCAAAGAATATGATGTTTATGTCCTGTACAGTTCCCAAAATTCTTCTGGATAATAGAAAATGTTTACTTCAGATTTAGCTCATTATCACTGTAAAAGCATGTATTCAGATATGTAACCACCAATATGTGTGTTTATATAGATTTATATATATTCAATCACACACAGCAGCATATCCTTTTTCTGAATAAAATTTTGTTCAGTGAGGCCTAAGTCTCCCTGTTCTTGCAGGAAATAAGAAGCAGTGCTGGGAAGGATGTTCCTCTCAGCACAGGGAAAGTTCTCACTCCAGGTCCTGCTTCTCTTCGGTTCACTCTGCTTATGCAGAACTGTTCAACATTAGGATCTTTATTTCACCCACCGAAACCTTTAAAATCCTGAAGATTAATGTTCTTTAAATATTCAAATATAAAGATCAAGCCAAAATGTATTGCCTGCGTCTATGTACTGCAACACTAAGTACAAAGAGCAAGGAAACGTTTTGTACTTGCACACACAGCAGCCTAGAACATAGAGCTTAGCAGCTTTCTTTAGACAACCAAGGAAGATGTAGTCAGCTTAAGCCAATTGCTCACAGAGCTGAATCACAATGTGAACATCATCTCATCACAATCAGGGAGTTTACATCTCTATTCAAAAAAGCACGTGAAGAAATGGAGAATTACACTACAATCTAACCAAGACTTTCACATACGTTTAAACCAGTTTAAGTCAGTTTTAAACCAGCATTAATAAATACAAAAAGAAACAAAGAAACAAGCAAACAAAAAAACCCAGCGACAAACAGAGATGTCTTGTTTTCAATTCTGAATGTTCTTCAGAAGTAAAACTATAACGCTAGCTTTAAACTTTATCCAGGCCAGCACCAGAGTATCCTAGGAGCAGGGACACTAGGAAAGAGCTCTCTTTGCCCTCATTTTAAAGAAAAGTGAGCCAGAGTCATTGGCTCAGTTCCATTGTTTAAGTGAAAGATGTCTTGAAGAAATCCCAGGGCAGAAGCATTGCTCAAAAATGCTCTGAGAACAGCTGTACATCAATGTGAGAATGTGCCACATCTGGTATTCTAGGAGGCACAGGGGAGGAGGTTTATGGAAAGCTCAGTGAGAGGCAGCAGAGGAAAAATGAAAAGAAGAATCTAACAGTGTAAGCCTCAGCATGATGCAAGGAACCTAGTACAAAGCCTATTGGTTTGGAATTTGTGTGGCAAACAGAACTGTACATGTGACTGTATATCATCCTCTGATGCAGTAATCGGAAGCTGAAGCAGAAAAATAGACATAAAAAGCAAGGATAATCCAGTTTACATATTGGAATTTGTTAGTGGTATAAAAGCATTCTGAAGTGACCGCATTCGGCTGAGTGTTTCTTGACAATGAAATATTTTAGAAATGTATTTTGTTAGGTTTCCTGTGTTTCATTCAAACTGTAGTCATGTTTTAGAACACTTCCAATGGATTCCCATTACCGGGATCTGAAGGAAGCTGGTGGAGAGTAGACAGGTGCTAGCCTTTTCGTAATGTAAATTGCCTCTCACTGAACTAAAAAAGAAAAAAAAGAAAAAAAATAACAAAAAACAACAGAGCAGAAGTCCAGATATTACAAGAACTGCAAGGAAGTATAAGAATAGATGAGCAAATGAGTGCTCTGAAATGCATCATTTAATAAATAAATAAGAAAGAAGCACCTGGAAGAGCAAAAGTTCTTCTCAGTTACTTCTGGGAAAAATCAATTTAAAATTTACACACTGCTCAAACAATAGCAAAAGAATTAATGTCCTGTGTAGCAGCCAATCTACTCTTCTTTCTTGCTAATACACTGTCAGAAACCCATTACACTACCTATAACTCCTACTGGACTGTTTCTATTTATTTTTTTTTTTATGTTTGTGTCAGCAGGCAAGTATAGACTTCCATTGAGCAATGAAGGAATAATTGCAGCCCTGTAAGAAGTTATATTGTCTAGTAGAGGCCTTCATATGGGATTTAACTTGATTTTTTAATAATTTGATTAGCTAATTATCAAATCAAAATGCTACAATAAATGAATCGATTGGAGAAACCACAATCTTTCTGATCACTTCAGAGAAATCCAAGTTCTCAAATGATGGATTCTTCTAAGGGGCACAAAATAATTTCCTTCCCTGCTGTTTCCATTTAATACGCTATTACATTTTATTCTTTTTTGGCTCCTAACCCTTGGATTTCTTGAACTTGACATTATCTTGATTTTTTATCCAAGGCACCCGCAGCATGTTACGAAGACTGGTATGATTTGGGCAGAAGAATTCAATGCATAGGTTGGAGCCACAGTGAGGAGATGAAAGATCTGTGTGCTGTAAGTGTCAAGAGTGGCCATGTGCCAGCTCAGCTGGATTACCATTAGCATAAAAGATGTGGCTTTCTAAAATCTTACCTGAATGTGTAGCTTTTTGAGAAAGATGCACACATAAAGGAAAATCCCTGGCATTTTTGTGGGCTTCTGTAAGATAGTTATTAGCTCAGAGGTGAGGTTCCTAGGCTGGAGCTCATATGATTTTTTTTTTTTTTTCTTTTCTTTTTTCCAGTTGATACAGAACTGTGTTCCCAGTAGATCAACTGGGCGTAATTTAATGTAAAGACCACCAGTGGCTGCAGCCACATTTATGAAATCTCTAAGGATAGCTTGAAAACATGATGCTTTGCCTCTGCCACATTTTTTTCCCTTGGTAAGGTATTTCAAGTAAATAAACGAGGAAGGCTTGTTAGTATGCACTGGCTAAACAATCATTAAGAGAAGATTCAAGATCTGTCGTTTATGATAATTTTCATTGCAGTAACCTAGATAATATAATACATAAAGAGTTCAAGATAATGCAGATCACTCTTCAGGTAGATTAAAGGAAATTGCATTTTATTTTCTTGGAGGAAAAAAAAAAACAACAAGCCTCTGAAACATAATACTAATTTCAAAATAAGTTAAAGTCTTAACAGATGTTTGCCTTTCTCGGTTTGCTTCTTTTTTTTGTTTGTTTTGTTTGCTTTTGCCAGGCTACTATTTGATGGCCCCAAAATGTATGTATATCCATATTTATGCCACAATTTCACAGAAGAGAAGCAAGAAATATGACAGTTATTTTCCACTAAAATGTATAGCAACATTAATTAGATTTTTTTTTTTTTAATATTATGCAGTATGCCATAAGTTTGGAAAATTAAAAGCCCTGGGAGTAGGGAGGGTGTTGCATGATACAGACCTACAGAAGAAGATCTACCGAGATAAACCCTTCCCTAAATAGGAACAGATAACTATTATAGATACAAAAATGCAGATGCTCAAGTATTTTTCCTTGAGAAATTTTCTTGTAGTACTCAAGAGTATCTCTCTTTTTCTTAGAACTATTGAGAGATATACATGATCAAGAAAAAATACACTTATTTCAAGAGTGCTTCAGCTGGTACATGCAGTTTTTAAGCTCAGTAATAATTTTCACATGCAAACACCATTTCTTTTACAGTATCTTTCAATCAAACAATAATAATTAGTTATTAAAGATGGGATTACTTTAAAAATAACAGAGCAGTGAAATAGAATTAATTTTACTTATTAAAAATGTTCAATGCAACACAGCATTGTATTATGGAAATTTTACTAAATTACCAATTAATACTAGAAAGCACATATGCCACAAAGTATAAATCTAAGTCCCTTAAACATTTCCTATAATTTTCCAGAGAACTTGTCTTCCCTTTTTCTACCCTGGACACAAAAAGCTTTGTTCATCTTATTTTAAACATGAACTACCATCCATTCCTATGTAATTAACTCACTTAGCAACTCTAGACAGTACTACGAGTCTATTGATTTTGCCACAGCATCAAACTACCCTTGTTGGTGAGGTCTAGTGCTCAAGTGAAAATGCTGGTTAAAATCTAGCATGAATTTCTCTGGCGTATCTATATGTCCCACATGCCTCCATTTTGACGCTAAACATAAGATGGCATTTTCTTCTGGTTGTTCTTCCTATAGAAATTCCTTTCTTTTTAGAACAGATGCAGAGGTTCATTGAAATGATCTTAGGTCCCAGTTCTCATGCACCCCAAGAAAAAAACATATAAAAGGGATCAAATGCTTCTGGATTTTCTTTAATATATATTCTTCATTCGTTCAGTTTAACACACCAATCTGCTTGTGTCTTCTGTGTGACTTTGGTTGACTAAGACATGTTTTTTTTTTTCCTTTCTATCTTTCTATTAATTTGTCTTCAAAAGAACAAGGTCTAGGAGACCATTAATTCATCAGACACAGCCCTTTCACTACAAGTTTTCTTTGCCAAAAATAATCATTAACTTGTTTGTCACTCTCTGTGATCCAGGGTCACTTTATGCAGTATTCAGCCTTTTTTTGAGACAGCGTAAACTGTCTCTGGGGCACATTACAATATTGTCATTGATACAGGATGCTGTCAGAAGTCAATGGAAAGTAAATGTTCAGCTAGGCATGAAAAATTCCCTCTATCTGAAGATGTCTATCTGTCTTCTGCCTGGCCACCAGCATAATCTCTACCCAGTTCCTTATACTCCCTCAATTCTTCCTCCTGCCCTATATGCTATTCCTCGTGACTCCATACCTACTTGAATTCAAACTGAACTGTGTCTGTTTTACACTAATTATGCCAGTATTTTCTCCAAATCTCTCTTCTCCTTCCACTTACAATATTTCCAGACCCAGTGTTAGGCTAAACGTACATTACATGCCAGCATGTCAAAATTTTGATGCTCCATAGCAGCTATGGTGACTGCAGATCTGTCATTCACTGCTCATTATAACTCAGGACACGTTTTTGAAGTCAAGAACCCTAAATATACACACTGAACAGCCATGGGCACTATGAGTCTGCTCGGAGTTTGTAGACACTGAGATACTGAGCACTGAGACAAATCATATCCATCAATTCTGCACATCTAGTCAAAGTGATGTGCTGCTCATATGAGTCTGCTCTATCATTTATCTTCTATCTTCTGTGGCTCTCAGCTGTTACTTCTCAGTGTTTTCTAAAGCACAGCATGATATTCGGTACAGACCAAAGCACAGAACAGAAGAGTTCATTTCTAAATGCAGCATTCAGGCACCTCAATCTTTTAATTACTATGTCTGCAAAGCTTTGGCATACATATTCATCACCTGCAATTGTCATGTTGTCAGTTCTTGCAATTATAATCACCAGCTTCATGATATTTGACATTTTTCTCAAAGACAAATAACTCAGAGCTGTTTGGGTATCTGAGAGTCTCAGTTTTGTTTCTTTTTTGCAAAATCTAAATTTAAAGCATGTGTTGTAAAAGAAAAACCTTAAAAAATATGCCCAAATTGGAAAAAATAAGAAGAAAAGAAAGAAGAAAGAAAAGTATTAAAAAAAAAGGGGAAAAAAAAAGAAAAAAAAAAAGGAAAATTCTGGAGAAAAGGAAGATTTTGAAGAAGAAATGTAAATAATAGTCTCTAAAATATAAATTCAGAGACAATTCACTTCAAAGAAAAAAAAATAGAGGAATGAGTTTATATAGGAAAGAGAAGATGATTTTCTAGAATCAATATGATAATCAACTAAGTATGCTGTTATTGTAAGTGGTGATCCAAGCAGCCTGCACGACTCCTGGAGGATGAACTCAGAAGAAGAATTTGTTTCATACTGCAATCAAATGAGCATTATGAAGAGCTTTTTACAGCTAAGGTAGACAGACATTTGAGCTGGCTGAATGCAAAAACAGTGGAAAACTCCTTTGCCATCTCTTCAAATGATTAGAATAGATGAACTGCCATGGAAGAGCTTCACATTATACTTCATCCTGCTTTAGACCATTCACGAAGCATCTCTGACAATTTTTTTCTCTTTAATTCAATATACCTTGTTGTGGCAACAAACATGCTGATGTTACACAGAACATTCTCTTAGTATAGCAATAAAGCAAGCAATTCTGGAGGAAGGGGAAATCTGTTAATACTGACAGAGAAATATATCACGCATTCATTCCCTAATGAATATTATTTTGTATTCTCTTTAGATATGTGGTTTTTCCTGCAGACACTAGTCCATCACCCTAACATATTGTACTCCACAGTTGGTCTGATTTCCTTTGGTGTTTGAAAAGAGTCTTAAGCCTTGGGCCTATCTTGATAGTGCTGTAACTGATTTCAAAAAGTATCAGGTTCTGAAAGACAAAATGATGGAAGACAACTGAACAATTTGTGGAGAAGGATAATATTTCATTTTCTACTTCAGTACTTGTTTTGTTGACGAATCTTTTATTGCTCTCTATATGTACTTGACTAAGAAGTCTTTAGAGAAACTACTTCATAATAAGAAGAAATGTTGCTTTCAAAATATTACATTCTACAGGCAAAAGCATAGGAGGAGAGCAGCAGCAGCATGGCCAGCTTTGGGCAGCAAGCAAGTAGCAGGAAGAAACCACGGGGTAAGTCTGAGAGTAAGCAGCAGGACTCAGTAGCAGGCCCAGGAGAGTCCATAAGCATGCAAGCATTTGGTAGTGAGGAATCTGATGACAAACACCTTTGTTCTTCTTCAGCATGCAGGTAGAGAACAGAGCAAGTCCAGGAGGGAGAGAGGCAGGTCATGAGGCTTCTCATGTCAGATACCTCTTTTTCTTCATGAGGAATCTGTTGCCAGAAAATCTAAACCTCATAGTTGCAGGTTCCCTCTTTATCCTTCTTCTGCCATCGTGGCATTCCTGGGCACTTGTGTGAGAGTCATGTGCACCATCTCCTGACATAGCCCTCTTCCTCGAGATAAGCCCATCTCTCTCTCTCTTTCTCTCTCTCGTTGTCCCTGGCCTTGTCTATCTGTGTCTCTCAGACAAAGGATTTCACAACCTTTGCCCAGGACTTGCTTAGACTTTTTCATCTGTGTCCTCAGCAAGCTTTGAGATAATGACGTAAAAGAGCAATATCTTACAGGGGTTCACTTGTCTGCAATGAGCGAGTTTTCAAATGGCTTCAATGCCTTCCAATCCAGCTTCTCTATGAGGATACGGTGGGAGACCGTCAAAATTCTTACTAAAGTCAACACAGACAATATCCACTGTTATTTACCAAGGTAATCATTTCATTATAAAAGTATTATGTTAGTCAACCATGACTTGCCCTTTGTGAATCCATGATGACGATTTCAGATGATTTTCTTGTCCTTCATGTGCCTGGAACGGTTTCCAGGACTAATTAGTCCATCAGCTCCTCAGGAGTCAAGATGGGAGGGATCAGTTTGAAGCTTCCTGGGTCCTTCTTCATTAAAAAGTTAGGCACAACCTATGCAACTTGTGAAGTAACAGTGATTTTCAATTTGCTCATAGGGATAAGGTAAAATATCAATTTATGTATTTTATTTATATATGTAATACACATTAAAGCATACATGTATTACTGCTCTGTAGAACTTAAGTATCTCCTTGGAGAGCCCTATTTTATTTCATATCACATTTGTGAGAGAAGAAAATGAAAAAACCTCAAGTAATATAAGACAAGGAAAACAAGCAACGTGCTTTTTTTGTTTTTTTTTTGTTTTTTGTTTTTTGTTTTTTTTTGTGAAATTACTCTGCGTTGAAGAGAAATTGCTGTGAGATACGTTAATAGGTGGTTAATTTCTTCAATATCTTCACAGACAACTGTGTGACATTGCCATAAGCACCCTTAAAGAAAAGCCATGTCAAAATGAGCTACAGATCAGTTATGCAAAGTTACTCCTTCATCCTCTTATTTGTTCTTCAGCTGGCTTTAGGGCAAGTTCTCCAAAGAGTGACCTCTTGGCTCATACTCCTGCTACTCTCATACAAGCAAGTATAGATTTGAAAACAAACCATATTATAAAAATAGCATAATTTTATCTCCCACTTTAGTACTTATACCTTAGAAATGAATTCAGATAAATTCTCAGCTTTATAACTACGGACTGGGGATTTGGTTTTTAGAAATAAAAAGGCTCTCTCTACTTCAGGTATTTATCCATCCATCAAAACTCTATGTCTGTGACTCTTTGATTTCAAAACCCTAAGCAGTTTCAAAAGAGTTATACAGCCTATTATTTTCCTGACTGACAAAGTTTGTTTTGAACCGATTAGCAATAAATCTGAGACAACTGTTCAAGAGACCCAGAGTAGTGTTCAGGGCATTTCACTACTTAATTCACTGATTCAAATCTAATTCAAGTTATCTTTTTCTAGAGGCACCAAGTACCTGAGTTCCTGTTAGGTGCTAGGACAAGGTGACTGATAGTTTATCATGAACATATTACTCACCCTTTTGCCTTTTTGGCATCTTAGGAATCTGCTCTTGTGAGGATGCATCTGAAGTACTGCATCAAGGCCTGGGACCCCCAGCACAATGAAGACATGGGACTCTTGGAGTGGGTCCAGAAGTGGGCCACTAAGATGATCAGAGGGCTGGAGCATCTCTCCTATGAAGAAAGGTTGAGAGAACTAGGCTTTTTTAGCTTGGAAATGAGAAGGCTCTGGGGAGACCTCATTGCGGCCTTCCAACATTTGAAAGTTTAATCAGGGGAGGGTATGACTGTTTATAAAGGTGGATAGTGATAGGACAAGGGGGAATGGTTTTAAATTAAGACAGGAGAGGTTTAGGTTAGATATTAGGAGGAAGTTTTTCACTCAGAGGGTGGTGAAACACACTGGAACAGGTTGCCCCAGGAGGCTGTGGATGCTCCATCCTGAAAGCACTCAAGGCCAGGCTGGATGTGGCTCTGGGAGGCAGCCTGGTCTGGTGGTTGGCAACCCTGTCCACAGGAGGGGGGGGTTAAACTAGATGATCATTGTGCTCCTTTTCAACCCAGGCCTTCTATGATTCTATGATTCTACGATTCTATGATTCTATAATTCTATGAATAGTCTGGAGGCAGGTACCCACACAATACTAAGATAAGTTTGTTTACACAAAATGAACAGTCTACAAATAATCATAGATTTATCAGTAACTATTGACTACGTTAGAAGCCAAACCTGGAAAATCCTTTGCCGCAATAGTAAGATTATCATCCTAAGGAAAGATGTCTTTCAGCTGCAGAAAAGCCTTTAAAAAGTAGGGCAGGTAAAGATTTAAGTCTTAATTATTGTCTTATTTCTTTGGAGCCTGCATTGCTCCTAATTTTTTTGTACCTGCTCAGCAACAGGAGACCATCCGTTCTCATCTAATTAGTCTGGCCATACTTCAATTTAAATCACAATTTTGACCACAATTTGTAATTAGTAATCAAAAGATGCTGCTGCCACTTGAAATATCCCATAGAACTGCGGGAATCACTATCGTTTTTGATTTTGTACAATTTAGTTTAATCTGAGCTTTATTTTTGCCCTCTTTGAGATCAGTACTACCTGTAAGCATAATAATCCTAGCATTAGTGCTAATAACTACAGCTCAGCTCCCTAATTTGCCTAATTTTAGCAGGTTCTGTTAGCCTAAGGTTTTCTGTCTGTCCCCCAAAACAATATCTTACTGTAAGTGAACCCTGAGAATGAAAGACTTGACTTTCTTTCCACTCCTACTCATTTAGTCATTTGGATTTAAAAAAAAAAAAAAGATCTATTTTCATTTTCATTTTTCCTTCCAAAATATCACAGTCACTCTCACAAAATGAAAATTTCAGGGGAATTCCCATGCTCTCAGATGGGATGGCAATTCATTTTTATGGGGCACGAGGTGCAGGTCTCCAATTGGTAACAAAGACTGCAGAAAGCCACTAGTAATTACACTGCAGGGAGAAGGAAACATTGAAATGATGTACTTGCTCTGGTCATCTCTCAGACATGTTCTGCTCATGCATGCTTCATGGTTCATGTTGCAGCAACTCTTAAAATGGTTCTCTGACAGTTTATTTCAGTTTTTCTCCATATCTCACTTGGAAAGAAGGTGCTGTCTCCAATGGAATCTCCTTCAGTACCTTCACCATTGTCCCACCTCTAAAGGAGCCGCTGTTCTGAAGGAGATGCTGTTACCCTGTTACCCTGAAAGCACTTAAAATTGTTGAGAGGAAAACCTAAATGAGAGTTTCTAAGTTAGGATACTCATAATAGCCACAGCAGCACCAAGATTTTCGGTTCTCCTTTCCAAATAATTTTGCACTATATTACTGCCTGACTCTCAGGTCTGGACAGAAGTACATAATATTTTAAAAAGAATGCAGCAGAAGGGAGACTAACATCTTTGATGTGTATTCTACTTCTCTTTCTGACCAAGGAAGTTAAAGCTATGATGGCCCAAGACTGCAAACAAGAATTACTGTAGAGGAAATGGCTCACTTTCTTGGCAGTCTGATCCCTATAAAAAAGAATTTCATGCTGCCTCTTACTATTGCAGAATATGGTGTCATTCAAGCTGTTGATTAAGTGCTCTGTAGCCCTGCCACATGCTGGCTAAAACCCCACACCTGAGAATTCAGAAGGCTTTCTCAGCATTGTGCCACTGATGCATAGGTTGCCATTTATCTCTTTGGACCTGCTGGAGAGACAGAACAGTAAACACAGGCGTAGAAAATGTGGTCAGTGAGGCAAGAACTCTACAGTACCAACAAGTTTCTCTGAAGAACTTCCTCAGAATCACAGAATCACAGAATTGTAATGGGTCGAAGGAACCTCTAGAGGTCATCATGTCCAATTACTGTGCTGAAGCATCTTCCCTACAGCAGGTTGCATAGATAGACATTCAGGTTTCTGAATATCTCCAGAGAAGGAGACTTCACAGCCTCTCTGAGCAGCCTATAACAGTGCTCTGACACTGACAGTAAAGAAGTTCTTCCTTGCATTAATATGGAACAATCTGTGTTCCAGTTTCTTCCTTTTGTTCCATGCTCTATTGTTGCTTACCATCAAAAAGAGTCTGCTCCCATCAGCCTGACTCCTGAACTTAGGATATTTATAAACAGTAATGAGATCCCCTCTCAGCCTTCTCTTCTCCAGGCTGAACAGTGCCAGGGCTCTCAACCTTTCTCATGCAGATGCTCCAGGCCCTTCATCATCTTTGTCATCCTCAGCTGAACTATTTCTAGGAGATTCCTGTCTTTTTTTAACTGGGGAGCTCTGAACTGGGCACAATATTCCTCATCAAGGCAGAGTAAAGGGGCAGGATTATCTCTCTTGACCTGCTGGCCACATTCTTTGTAACGTACCCCACTACGGCCTTCAGGGCCATAAGGGCACACTGTTGGCTCATGGCCAACACGTTGCCTACCAGGACACCCAGGTCCTTCTGTGCAGAGCTCTTCCCAGCAGGTCAGCCCCTCACCTGTACTGATGCATGCAGTTATTTCTCCTCACGTACAGGATATTTGCAGCTACACTTGCTCTTGTTGAACTTAATCAGGCTCTTCTCTGCCCAACTCTCCATCCTGTCCAGATCAACTTTGATAAGATAATCTATAATATTAGAGAAAAAATTCATCAGGGTATTTCTTTTCTCACTGAAGTAGAAAGGCAGATTGAGAAGTGGTTTTGTTTTCATCTTTAAGAAAATGAATCTTACTGTTACAAGAACCATTTTGTTTTCTATACCTGATGATTACTCATGTAATAAGAAAAGTTTCAGAACTCCTATTTCTTAAAGAGTGCTACATAATATAAATCCTATCTCAGAGAGCTTTGGAAATTCCCACATCCCAGCTGATATTAAATGCTCCTTCATCATTAAACAAGAGACACAATGACTGCAGCATTTGATAGTTTTAACTGGGAAGTAATTTTAGCTGTGCGTGAAGTGTGAATATAATTGCAATCTTGGAATATTACTGTTTCTATTGTACTAGAACTCTGTTCCACACACCTTGCTCAGATAAGATAGAAATATTTGATCTGAATGCATCTTCAATTAACATTGCAGGCAGATAATGGAAGGCATTGATTGGAAAATTCTTATCATAGTAAAATGCTTGAGAACTGAAGAACTAGTGAAGTCTGTCAGACTTGACTATACTTTCAACAGTGTTCATGATCAAAAAGGGATATCATAAAAGTTCAGATGGTTGCAGCAGTTTTTTAATTGTACGTATGCAAACAAATAAACAAATAAGCAAAAAAAGCCATGTCCATGCTCTTTTTATAAGTGATGTAAAGATAAAACATCTGATAGCATCTTTTTTTTTTTTTTTCTCTGTCTGCTAAAATTTCTTCATCTAAAAAGAATGGGAAGTACTTTTACAAATGATTAAAATTTTGATCAATAGCACATTTGTAAAGCTACAATATCCTCAATGCACAGGCTAATCTTCTGTGTAAAGGCAATATCCAATAAGCATTGGATATTACACCACTAGAAAATTGTTGAAGTCTTGGTTCCTGGTGGCTGAAGTTTCCCAGTGCTGAGAAAATACAGTGTTAATTAAATTCTTGATGGGGTTTTGACATAAGTCTAGTAAGCTTCTGATCTGGGAATTTTCTAATGAAAATTGGACTTCTTCATTCTCCTGGCAGACATTAAAACTGACTGCTATATATATACATATTAAAAAAAAAGAAGTAGCAGCATAACTTATCTGACCAGTACTGACTTCGTAAGCCTCACTATGAAATGTGAATACAGGTACTATAGCAGATACTGAGTTACAGACTGAGAATTTTTCTAGCCAACTGAAGTTTTTTGAGAAAGGAAGAAAACTCCAAAGCATATTCACAAACAAATCTGTAATCAAAATAACTTCAAAAGAAAATACAAACATGTCCCTAATGAATCTATTCAGAGACTTCATTACTTGAGTTTTTTAACACATTCTTCCTCAGAGCAGCTATTAAGACAACATTTAAACAACTACAGGCTAATACATTCTAAATGCAAAAAGGAACAAACAATTTCCTTTTCTCTGTGTGCTCTGGGTTCCTGGGTCATAGCCTCAGGACAGTGTGCTTCAATTTCCCAAACACAACAGGGAAAGTTTTCAATTTTTTTTTTTTTTGCATTGCTATCTGAAAATGCACCATTAGTCACTATTGAAGAAAAGAACAAGGCCGGTGGACAGCTAAGGTGATCTGGTGCAATCACTCCCATGTCATTACACCAAAGGGTTCTTCCTCCATCCGCAGACAGGATCAGTGCAGTGCAACATGGGAAAGTCTGTCTGATGTCCATCCATTGCTGCATGAAAGAGGATCCTCGTATCTGAACTTTCAGTTTGATCAATATCTATGTCTATTTTATTAAGAGACTCTCTTATTGAGATCCAGAAAGAGTCCAGCGCTCTGTCTCTCACTCTACTTTATCCAGTGCAGAACAAACACAAAAGGGGAAAGCAGATATTTTTCAGTGCTCAGAATTTCCTGTGGGGATTTTACATAGAAGAATTATCAAGTTTTTCAGTCAAAAGGGACAAGCAGCAAATCAAGCACGGGTATATGCAAACATGATTTACGGCTAAGTAAATAATAAATGTAAACTGTGATCATCACTCCCACCGTTCTAAACCCTTGAAGCAGCAATTTCACATGTTCTCTGTTTAAATCAGTGGAAAAAAAGCTCAAACTTCGTATTTCCCATCTTCCATATATCTCTCTGCTGTGTGTGTTCTGTGCACAGGCAGATTTCTGTAGATCTATTATGCACATTAAATCTGTGATCTGATTTCATGTAAAAATAATGATTTCTTGCTGGAGGTTCAGTTCTGTGGAAGAGATAAGAGAGGAAGCCCGAAATCATATGGCTGTTGGCTCTATGGGGAACACTGGCACCTGAACAGAAGCTAAGACTCATTTCCATGGAGCTGCACAGACATTTTCTCATGGCTTTCTTGCTCTAGATAGTCCCAAGTTATCTAAATCAGAGATTGAGTTTTGAATCATGTCTACCTGGTCATTCAAATTTATCTGGACATGGACATAAACTGTGACCAGGTCCAAGAGCTCCTGAGCTTTATAAAGCTCCTTACTGAAGTCATCTCCAGCGCATCATGATCTTCCTTTTACTGCTGATAAATGTCATGACACTATTGGAGTATGAGACTGACCTGAAATCAGTAACTAAAAAGCATCTTCAGAGGCCAGGAAGATACAGCAAAGAATCTTTGCTGAATAATGAGGCAAGTAACACATGCATTGTTGGTTATAGATAGCCTTACTGATAGCCTTCACAATAAAATTTCACAGCCTTTATTTGGATTTTAACCTCACTTCTTTACCAAGCATTTTCTTTTGGGATGCTTGAACTCTGAGGATCTGCAGGCTGTTACTCGTGAAAACAGAGTGCAGAATTATAAAAATCTGGGAAAGGAAAAGAAAGAAGTAATGCAGCCCACTAATACCGTTTCCTGCTAGTAGCCTATGCTGAAGAATAAGATAATAAAGGAACTCCATCTGCTTCATGTGACCTCCTGCTGTCTGAGATGTAGCTGTAACATCTCTTCTGAGATCCTCTTAGCTGGAAGAAGGAGACAATGGATGCTGAATCCTTGGCAAGACATAAGAGAGATTCCTGCAAGAAAAAAATCCTACCTAACAAACTGTCCCATTTCTGCCTGGCCTCTATGTCCTACAGGAAAAAACAAGCAGCATTTATCTTATGGCTTCTGGAAAACAGTGAAAAACAGACAGCTGTTTTCTGACTTTGCTAAGTCCTCTTCCTTAGCAAGCCTTGTAATTGTCATTTGGGTGTTAACCAAGAAATGGTCAGAAATATGGATGGATATTTCCTCTGTCACAATGGTCATAATCAAGAAATGACTGTAATAAAACCAGTGTAATTGCTCCCTTACTGTAAAAATAGAGATCAAATGTTTTCCAGCCTTTCTCATGCAGCTGATCTACTTCCCCAGAGAGGTGCAATGGGAAAACTGCAGTTTCTACATATGCACCAATAGATAAGAAGTCTGGGCAGTCAGTGGAGCGAGATGCCTGCACAAAACTGAGCATGTCAAAATGAGAGCATACACACTACCACTGTATTTTGCTGAGAATGAAATGAATTGATATGCAGCTTCCCACTGAAATGTCCAATTGCAGATATATTGTAGATCTTTTTCTGCTTTAGCAATCATTTGACAACTTCTGAATTGGAAGCTGAGTTAAAGATCCAAAAATGAGAATACTTGAAAACAGGCCACTTTCAGGTCAGCCAGCAGAATGCATTTACACCACAGAGGCGTGTGAGTGGCTGACTTAGGTTACTTTTTAGAGACATGTGCCCTAGTGCCCAAATCAAGTGACTCTGAATGCTGCTTCTACTGAAATCAGAAAATCAAATAGGATTTACATTTAAAATACTTATAGACATATTATATGAAATTGCTGGCAGTGAATAACATCCAGATAAAAGTTATAGTAATAATCCAACCTCCAGGATCACTTCACTCCATGTCTGTTTTCCACTCTCTCTTTTTCTTTTTTTCTTTTTTTTTCTTTTCCTTTTTTCTGCTTTAAATCCAGGCCTTGTAGATGCTTAGTTTACAGAAGGTCGACCAGTTTCTCAGCCTTATATGACAGGATGACAGGACACCATTTTCGGCTTACTTTCTGAGTACAAAACCTGGATTTATGCCTCAATTTCCTATATCTCATGCATACACCATCAAGATATCCATGTCCCACTAACAGCAGTGACATTTTCTGTTCCTTCTCCATTCCATTCCTAAACTATTGGCATGTAGAAAACAGAAAGAATTTAAAAATCTTCTCATTTCATATCTGAAAAAGGGCAATGAATATTTCACCATTTCTGAGCCACTAAACAGAGGTGAAAATGGAGCATGATAAAGATCGCACTTTTTTGGCACTGTTATCTTGGAAAAGATTACTGTTAGGTAATTAGACCATAAGCATCTTCACAGCAGGTACTTTGGCTTTATAACAACCTGGATTGTTTGTTAAGCACTCAGAGCGTCATCATGCTTTAAGAACAAATTAGTTATCGTGAATCAATTAGAAGTACATTATCCATGCTAATGGATACACTGGATCATTGAGTAAACCTATTCAGAAATTCTTTATGGATAATATTCCTCCTGGAGTTAGCACAATATTAGTTTGCAAGCTTTTCATCTTGTTTTTGTTATTCAGGGTTTTTTTTTTAGGATATTATTTTAGCATAGAAAAAAACAGTTATTCAGTCTCTCACTGGTCTGTGAGATTTTCACTGTTTATTTTATTTTTTTGTCCATGTTAAAAGTTTGGCCAGCTGTGTTTCCTGCTGTTGTTTGTAACTTAACTGAACCTTTTTAAAGCAGAACATTAATGATAAATAGAAAATAACAAATAAGCCCATCTCAGCATGAATTTTTAGGGGAATAATAGTGTACTCTGAGATTTATGAAACCGATGTCTGGAAACACTTTCTTGAACTCCCTGCAACCCTCAAGATACTGGGACTAACTTGAAAGCAAAATGATCCGAAAGGAAATAAATTTAGTACATTCTATTCAGGTTATGTATTTGCAGAGCAGGTTTTTGCTTCGATACAGATGGTTGATCAAATCACCAGTGGCTGAAATCACTCAGAGCTACCTGATTAGAGAGCTAAACAAGTCAGTCTGAGGAGACCAGCACAAATAAATGTATGTGCTGTTTTTATTTCTTTTCCCAAAGAAACACAAAATATTTGCTCCCTATTTTCACAGGAATACCTGCTATTCGATTGCTAGCTTGAATCAGTGAGTGGAACCAAATGAAAAGCAACAGGAATTCTGCAACCCACACACTTCAAAATTTGTCTCCACAGAGCACCTTATGAGGAGTTTAGCTAGGAGTACAATTTGACTTTGTTTTTCTCCAGACGAGAAAATTCTGGGTAACAAGTTTTTGAATTACAGTGTTAAATTCAGCAGTATCTGCACTGCATGTATTTCCACTGCTGAATAGAGTGTTTTGCTAAATAGAAATTAAAAATCCTTGCGTTTCCAAAAGAAATGGCAAACCTGATTTCCACAAATGGAGCCTTAGAACATTAGGATGTGTTTTTCTGTGAAAAAGTAGGTAACAAGGAGAAAACAAAATGTATTAACTCACTAACAGCTGTATCACATGGCTCAAGACAGTTGGTAAATCTTTGCTTGAGGGGCTTTTTCTGATGACACACTTCCATAGCTTTTTTGTACTTTCTATTGGAACACATCACACACATTGCACTTCTAAGGACAGAACAATTTCTAATCATGAGAAAAACTGTCAGCAGGATATTGGTATGAGAATTTGATCTGAAAACAAAATCTTGTATGAACACACTCTTAAACATGTCTATAAGTACATATTGCAGCCTTTTTCTTTCTTCTTATCCAAACCAAAAGCCATAGGAGTGACATTGTGGAGAGGTGCAGAGGGTATTTAGCAAAAAAATCTACTTCTTTCCACAAGCATGGCCTCCTTTCTGAAAAGGGTGATGAACAGATGACGGGCTTACAAATTAGTTGTTTACTTCCCCACAGCATGAAAATAATTCAACTCAGTAAGAGGTGCTTGGTCACTCTTTTCAATACACTGATGGTATCTAGGGGCACTTTCACTTTGAAATCATAACTTGAAAGGACAAAGCTTTGTGGTCTTCTCTTACATTGAAAGGATTTGCCATGGAGGCAGATCTCATAATGTCTGTCTCGCTACCTTGTTTTTGTCAGAGTAGGTATGTTCTAGGAGTGTCCATTCTCCCACAGAGCACTCTTCTTGTTGTCAGCCTGACAGGCTGTCCAGGATCTACAGAGATTTTATTGTTTTTCAGGGAAAACTTTAGCATATATTCTTTAATTAGGTCATAGTGCATAATTACACCCTGAACACAGCGTTGTGTGTAATCTTAAGCATTTTCCACATTAATTCTATTTGCTAAGTCAATGCAATTACTGGCTTCTTTTGAAGATCATCATACAACCAAATCCATCAGTGAAAAAATACAGTCAAGTCAGAATTTCAGCTACAAATTCCCCAAGAATATTTCAGGTAAATTATGATGACGATACAGCAGGGAATAGCTTTCCCATTTTCAATACTGGCAGGAGGAAGTTTAAAAGAGAAATAGCAGGCATCCCTTTTGGATAGTAAGTTCAAACATTCTGTTTCACATCTGCATCATTGTCCTAAGTCCAGATCCTTGAACAAATCATTTTATTTATCCACAACTCAACTTGTTTTTCTGAATCTTTTTTTTTTTTTTTTTTTTTTCTGTTGTATTCTCTTCCTTGAAGCCTGTAGATGACAGGAATCTCTGCAAAGGAAAGAGCACTGAAGGAAGAGTGGTAAACATTTCAGAATTCATATTTTTCAAACACATTCTTAAAAAAAGTTGTCACTCTATACTACTCAAGAAAATATTATTCTGGAAACTTGCAGTATTCTCAAAGAATTCTCTCAGGATTAAAAGGAGTGCTCTCCTTTCAAGTAGAAGAAAAGATGATTATCTAATACTTACATTTGATGACTAGCATGGTTTATTTTTGTGTTTGTTGCTTTATTTATTTATTTCCGATTAATTGATCAGCATAGCTAAAAAGACAGGAATTTGGATGTCTGTTTAGGAGCCACAATGATTGTTAATGCCAGCCCAAGCAATACAAGAACCCTGATGTCTGACTACTATAAGAACTGCAGCTTTATTTTGTCCCTTTTCCCTCCAGACCCTTGTCACTCTTAAGAGCCTTCCCAGATTCCTTGGGGCCAATCAACTGGTAGGTTGGCAGATGTTCTCTCCCATTGTGTGAGGTTCTTCTCAGCTAACATACATAAATTAAAGTACAGATTTTATCAGCAGCATTCACATTCATCATGCATCTGTTCTACATTTTTCTGATGAGATACAAGCATCAGTACATGCTTTTTGCTCATATCAAACTAAGACTGAAGCGAGTAGAAATTGGAGGCTGTCATGCAGGTCTGTTCTTAGATATGCAAGTTTAATCAACTGCCTCTTTCACGTGCACAATCATCACGCGCACAGTTCACAGGTATCTCACCTGATAGAACCACTCAGACACACAATTTTTTTATGCAACCATGGAAAACAGTTCACCAGAGCTAAAATTTCTTAGCAAGGAAAGGGCAGTGGCTAGCTACCATTAACCAAAGGCTGAGATATCACAAACTTGAAACAATTTGTATTTGTCACAGTGTGTCTTTATCAGAGCTTAAATTACATACTTATCTATGTTACCTGCACGGTTTTTGTAATACATTTCCTTTCAAACCTATAGGAGAATAAATCTGGGCATTCTCCCCAGTATCCCTTTCTGAATAACATGTTACTCATCCAACTTACCCACTCAGTTCCTCTATTTTCTCCCAAATATTTTTATTTTCTTCTGTTTAAAACCTGTTCCAAATCAAACTCACTACATTAGAGAAATGATTTTGTAGTCTAAAGCATCAACCTAAAATGGTAAACTAATCCAAAAAGAATGTTACTTTTCCCAGAGAAAGAGCCTGGACCAAAAGATGTATTCTGAACCACTTCCAAGTACTAAAGTAGGGTTGAAAGTAGACAAGGAAAGGAAAATGTCCATTTTTAAACAAAGAGAATTTGTTCCAGAACAAACAAACAAAAAAACCCCTAACCTTCCTTCCTGTCCTTTGACTCTAATTTGAAACTGAACTATGAACATTCTTGTTGCCAGAATACCTGGGATCCTGCTATCCTTACATGCAAATAAAGAGCTGCAGTTTTGCTTTCTTTTTGGCTTCCATGCAATTCTAAAACTTGTTATTCCTGATGGACATTTCTATCACTTTTGTTGTTGCTACCTCTGCTGCAATTCAAGTATCTCTGTGACTTCTAATGCAAAGATACTGTAGAATTACCATTTACTTTATTTGACCTGGTTTTTGAATTCCTTCAGCTGGTTTATTAGCATGATAATGGTGTATATATTTCTCAGAGTAACCATATTGGTCAAAATGTAAATTATAGAAATTTAGAAAATGCTATGCCATAATTCAAAGTATGTGATGCCTATGGAAGAAATTTTATTTTGTTTACTTTTTCCCCAGAGGAATATATAATAAATTCCTCAAAGAAATAGACACATTACTCTCTGGGCTGTTGTTCTTCATGTACAGACAAGGGTTCTATCTCGCCTGTGAACTAGTAATCCTGGGAGGAGAAGGCAAGAAATATCTCTTAGTGTAATTTATTCAACACCTGGCATGTTGGGTTCCTAAAATTCTTTTCATTTTCTTGGCATCTTGATGTCTGAAGTAACATTAAACCAGGAGGGCTACTCCAAAAGTAGTGCTTCCTATTTTATTATTTTGACCCATTAAATCAGAGGCAGATTTTGGTGGTATGGCAGTAGAGACTGAACCTTTCCTCCTATATTCCATTACATATTGTTGCTGTGTGACAGATGGCAGCAGAGGGGCAGTCTGACAAATGGCATCCGATATGGAAATGCACATGAAGGCGTGGAACTGAATTTTTCCATGTGGCAAAAATGGCACCCATTGACATTCATTGATACTTGCTAAACATTTATGGAGAGCAAACAGGGAATGCTGGCACAGTGAGGCAGTGGGTGGTGTATTTCGGCAGTGGTGTCAGCAACATGAAAGACAAGCTACATGCCACTCCAGACAGCCATGCACAGCTGTCACACCATGAAATGAAGAGTGTTTTGTTCATCTCATCCAAGCAAACTGATGGATTACAACCAGGGAACAGTGTTCAGAGATGAGTATCAAGTTTAATGCATTGAAACAATGGTAACAACATTGGAATATCACAAAGTTTTTGCTAGGTGAGTCCCACAGATGCTCACACAGGCAAAGGAAGAAAATCTTATGGTAAAATGTGAATTCCTTAACAAATAAAAAGTTCAAAATGCAGCCCTCAATGGATAAAGTGGTGTGCACTGTCTTTTGGGATAAGAAAGATTTAATTCATCTGGATTTGCTTGAACCTAAAAATACCATAAACTTTGGCAGTGACATGATGACTGACTAAGCTGAAGGCTCGAACTTCCAGTCAGGCTAGACAAAATTTCTCTTGCAACATGATAATGTCAGACCCCATACCAGTTTAAAGACCATGGAACATACGGCCAGTCTTGGCTGGACTTCCTTACCTCACCCACCATATAGTCCTAACTTGGCACCTTCTGACTTTCACCTGTTAAGACTGATGAAAGATGGATGGCTTGGGCAATGTATTCCTGACAACACCATCAAAGCATTTGTGAAACAGTGGCTCACCTGCATGCTATGTAGGCTCTTTTTCATTGTTGGTGAAAATGCACAGCTCTTGGTGGTGACTGTATTGAAAAACAGTGTTTTGCAGATGAGAATTTGCTCTATTAAATAATGTTTTTGTGCTCCTTATATCTGTTGTAGTTTCCATGGGAAAAAAATAGGGTAAATTACTTTTGGAGCGACCTTCGTGCTAGAACTTTGCAACTCTTCATTTTCCTTAAATGCTCTTTGATAATTCTTCTGAATAAAAAAGCACAAAATACACACACACACAAAAGGAATAACAGTTATTTTCATGCATATTTTATCAGTGTATACTCAGTGAATTTACAATCAGATTAACAAAAGTATAGAAACAAATGACTACAAAGACTCTGTTTATACTGGGTATTTGGATAATGAATTAATTAATAATACACATTTGGAGAAAATTGCATGCCAATATCATATTGAACTTTGTTATAATTTTATCTCGTGCTCTACTATCATTTTCTTAGAATTAAAAATGTAAAGGGGAAGGGGAAGAGAAGGGAAAGGATCTCTACACTTGGAGGACAAAAGTCACCCTCTTCCCCCCCCATCCAAAAAAAAACCAAAACAAAACAAAACAAGAGGAATGCCAAAAAATAAATGGTATCCTGCAAACAGAAGGTATAATATCAGCCCACAGCTAAAGCTAATTTGGTCTGCTCAGCCCACCACATCCCTTAAAAAAGAAAATTTGCCTCCCTCTGGCTACATCACGTTGAGTCAGGATTCTGTGTTAGCAAAAAGACGCCTTGTTATTTATCAGAAACTATCAAAACTATCTGTGAAAAGGATGGAGAAAGCTATTTGTTTATATAATGATGTGTTGAATAGAGGTAATCAGTGGTTAGAGGTGTTATGGTTGGCCCATCATAGTTTAAATTTAGCTCTGCATTGCTGCTAATATCATACAGTTGCTCGTATCAGCAACTGATACATTTCCTCCCATGGAGATGTAATTAACAAACTAAAGTTCACATTAGCAGCATTACTCACTCCCAGCTCCTGGCTTGCATTTGTTCTGTCATTCTCTTTTTAAAGACTCCACAATTATCAAGTTTGTGGGTCATATGTTTTTAATTTTTCTCAAATACTTTTCAGAAAACCTCATTGATATTCTTTGCCAAAGACTGTGAGGTATATGAATGATGGATGAACATACGTAATTAGCTATGAGGTTTGAATTTCCCTTTGATAAGTAATGGGCTTATTGTTTTTAGGTCTATCTGGTATACCTGATGTGATGCAGAATTCTTAAAGAAAAGCACCTGAAGGCAAACCAAAAGTAACAATCCTTGGAAAATCACAGGGCTGAAAATACAAAAAAACTTGGGCTAGTATAAGAGACTTAGTGACCACAGGGCACAAACATGAATATGGGAGAGTATACGAGATCACCAAACTAGTGCCAATAAGAGGACTCTGAATTCAAGCAGAGAAACACTATCATTTTATCATCAACTATTCGTTAATACAGTTTGTATTATTATTGGAGATAGTAATAGTTTACTAAGCAAAATCTTTAGAATCCATCTGCTGTTTTCTAAACTCTGATACCCTTGTATCAGAGGGTAAGCATTCCTTTTAAGGATGTTAATTATACTAAATCTAGTTGATGCACAGCTGCTCAAAAAAAGTAATAAAATAGAAACCTACAACAAGTAAGTGGTGACTTCTATTGGATTCTGTTCAAGATTTTCCCCTTGTTAATGTTAAGCTTCCAAGCTGTGATTCGGTACCTTCAGTTGCTTTGAAAAGCAATGTTAGATGTGCCAATATTCCACAAGTACCTCTTTCTCTCTCCTTTCTTTTCAAATTGCTTTTGAAAGGAAGAAGCATGATGTTGTCTTGGCTCCCCCATTGTAATTCCATTGTGAAACAAACTACTCTTGCGTCAAGAATGAGCTCCAGGGACAGTCTGAATGGACAAACTGAGCTGCAACAACCTGTCTTCTGGATGTTGAACCTCCATGTTACAGTGTTCAGGAAATATGGAACTATTCTTGACATAATTGGTTAATATACTGCAAAACAGAAATGAAACATGATTTTAAAGGACTAAATATAGAAGAGAACATATAGAAATGTGACAGACTACAAAAGGCATTTATCACTGACCTGTTAGAGGGGAATAGAAATTGAAATAACAAATTTTGCTAAAAGAATCATCCCTGACATGGAAATTTCCTATACAGTTCTAAAAAGGGAAAAGATACCTTGATTATGCAGTCTCTTTTTCATTCTCTACTAATAGCAGAAGCGTACTAATTTTTTCCTTTTTAATTTCATAACACTTGGTCTATAAACTGTCAAATAATGATTAATATCTCTAACATTAGTATGCCATGTATGTGGCTTAGGGGTCTTCCATGTAGCAATTAATCTTTTCTTCCTATATACATTGCTTAATTGTTTAAATGTACAATACAAACAAAATATCTTAGTCTACAAGAACATGCTGCTATAAATTTCAGTGAGTGCAAATAATTCTCTAGAGAAAGACATGCCAGATGAAAAAAATAAAAGCACAGTTTTAGTGTTGGATTGAGCACAGCATTGTAAATCCTATAATTCAAGCTCAGAGGTGGTTCAAGTTCCAAATCATTAATAAAGAGCTGCTTGTGGGTGAACTGAACACAATGAAATGTGTTTATTTGAAGCATGTTTTCTGAAAGGTCATTTAGGCTCAGGCTGAAGTGGTGACACAGTCAAACAGGCTGTCA
The DNA here is from genome assembly GCF_019238085.1 of Lagopus leucura. Lineage (NCBI taxonomy): Eukaryota > Metazoa > Chordata > Aves > Galliformes > Phasianidae > Lagopus > Lagopus leucura. The sequence goes on from NW_024962335.1 coordinate 20,085,924, forward strand.
CTAAACCCAAGTGATTTGGTTTACCACCAAATAAACCAAAAGCCCCAGTTCCAGCA
>NW_024962335.1:20111763-20238089 GCF_019238085.1 Lagopus leucura
TTTCTTTTCTTTTCTTTTCTTTTCTTTTCTTTTCTTTTCTTTTCTTTTCTTTTCTTTTCTTTTCTTTTCTTTTCTTTTCTTTTCTTTTCTTTTCTTTTCTTTCTCTCTTTCTCTCTTTCTCTCTTTCTCTCTTTCTTTCTTTCTTAGAATTATTCATGTGTTTTAACAATAAGTCTCTGTAGCCAGAATGTCTCCTTCCTTGTATCACTCTTTCATTATCTTTCTGTGAAAGTCTTGCTATACCACTGCTGTAGTCCAGTATTCTCATTTTCATGCTTACATCTTCCTTCTGTTTTTCTTGATATGTCATCTCTGTACAGCTGAAAAAAAGAACTCCTATCAGAACAATCCACTGGCAGGTACTTTCTCACTTCGTACTGCTGCACAATCAGAAACTGGACTGTTTCTCAAAAGAAATACACACCATTCATTTTTCTGCTCACGTATCTTTGGCAGTTTTCATGCAAAGAATCTACTTAATGCTGAAATATAGGGCAAACTTTAAAAACATTACTTTTCTGCCTGTCCTGTGGTTATAATCTGTTCTTATGTATTTGTTTTCATTCACCTCCAAATTCCAAGAGCAATGGCTTGAGCTTGTGGTAACTTTGCTGGGTAGGTAGTTTTCCTGTTTGTTCTACATATCTGACCTTTTGTCTGGTTTGGTATGCATTCACACATCAGTACTGAGGCCAAAGGACAGAAGGAATCCAGACAGACAGTTTATCAATAGTTGCAGCTCTATTCTGATGTGCTACCACATTTCCAGCAGTACAGATTAGCAATACAGTCTGCAGTACAGCTTGTCATTAGAGTGCCAAATACATCACTGCTAGAATCTGCTTTTAGCATTAATCCTGTGGTATTGCTCATATTTACCACTTCTGTTGTTACATATAGTAAAATAAAGGAGAGATCGTTAAGAGTGACTTAATTACTATAAAGATACACTACCAGGAAATTGACTATTGCATATTAGATGGGTCCAAACATTAGCCTTGTTAGAGCCAGCTAACATTTTTAAAGGTTAGTGCTTAATAGTAGGCTCCTGTCTGGATGTTTAAGCTGTTAAATGTAAGCCCTTATGTACATATTTGAGGAAGATTTCAAAAGTTGATGTTTCTCAGACTCAGTCTGCTTTGAGAACTCAACCTATGCACAGCATCCAAGATAACAAGCAAGACAGAATATTGTTAACAGGACACTACAAATTCAATGATTTCCTCTCAAAAAATCACTCAGTCTAGAGAAGGTGGTAAGAAAACAAAAGTTATCATCATAATTAAGCACAAAGGACCAAATGAGGGACCCACAGAATAAGAACAACTCACATTGACTTTATTTCATACTGCAGTGGGTCATGACTGACATCTTTATTGTACGTCTACAGGCTTATTCTCTACACTGAATTTTAAATGAAAAATCTGAATTTCCTGAGATCTCTTATTTCCTGACAAATGGTCCTTCTTATGCAGTGCTTTGACATGTATTATATCTGCATATGAATATTAAATAACATTTAGCTGTCTTTACTGAGTGATTCCATTCCTCCAGCATGCTCACCATTTTCTCTAACACTAGTATACTCTGTATTTATCTTATCACTTCCTTCTTGTTTCCTTCTATTAAGTGCTAACACAACATAATGAAAACTGCAAACAGATATGTTTCATATCTGTTGATCTGTTCACCTTTAATTTTAAAATATAGCACTGTAATTTCCTTCCCCTTCTTGGGCTCTGTATTAACCTCTAAAAACAATATTTCTTGTTCATATTATTTCAGAAAACGTTTTAATACCCTGGTAATATTACTTAGGAAATATACAGAACATTAAGTACTTGGAAAGAAGGAGGATATGTCTGTTTGCTGTTGCATTTGTGGTGGTTTAAGGACAGAAGTAGTATTTATTTATTTATTTTAAATGTCCATGACTTTTTCATTCCCTCGGTCTCTTGGAAAATCACTAAAATCATTCAAATTCAACTAACAAATCTAAATTTTCTTCCAGATTCACTACCTCCAGAATTTTCTGGTTTTAAGTTCAGGAGAAGATATTTATTTTTACTTGTTACCACCAAAAAACAATGTTAAGAAATCCATGTGGAGTCTACAGGATCCAACTGTGCACACAAACAAAATTTTTGTTTTGGGAAATGTGACACTTGTCCAGCCTAATGTCTTTTATAGAAGGGATAATCTTAACACTGTCTGCAAAGTGATGAAAAGAGAGTTTCCAGCTTTGGTGCAAGGCACACTGGAAAACATAAGCACTTTTAAATCTACGTTGGAACTATTCAGTAACTTACTAGTTACATCTGCTTATTAATTTACACGTATCTGTTGAAGTACATATCTCTCAGGAAACATTCATTACATGAGTATCTGAAGAATCCCATGCAGCAATAACACAGGTGAAGGTGAAAAAAACTGTAGCAGCAGGGTGACAAGTAAAAATCTTGCTTGTTTCCTGCCTGTATTCAGCTCAGACTTCGTTACCACTTCAACCACATCCTTTCATAAATTAAAAAAGAAAAATCCAAAGAGGGATAAAATGAGTTGGAAAAATAAAGCAATTTGGCTGAGGAAGTTCACACCTATCAAAATAATGTACATCTGTGCAGGACTTATAAGCTTCATTCCCAAAAATAGCTACAGAATAGTCAACTTCTATTTTTAGGCTTTGTGAGGAGCCAAAGGAAAAATAAAATATACAGCTGGAAAATCACAAATGCATCGTTAGCTAGAAAAGCTTGTTTTCAAAGAACACTTGCAGGCACGTTTCACTTTTTTTTTTTTTTTTTTAATAATTCAACATCTATAATAGCCTCCTTGTTCTTTTCTATCTGACAGATAACCGGTTATTCTCCAGGAGCCAGACTACAGCAGGAACTGGTTAATCCTCAAGCAATACAAGTAACTATCACTGCTGTGTTGTGTTCTCTGGAGCCACTGGCAGACCTCAATGCTTTTCAGGGGCTCTCAATGCTCCATGGGATCCGCCCTGAGCTGGAAGCTAGTACAAGTCAATATGAAGCATTAATGTATTTCCTTACTAACGATATAGGAAAGTAAAATAAAAGGGATTAAATCATCTTGCAATGACATTTATTTGTGTCTGCATTCATGAATATATGCACGCTTGGGGAAATTTTGAAATTGAAGGTGTCAAACCTTTAAAATAACTCCTTGTAACAGGCACAGTAATATGAAATAGACAATCAAAAGTGAGAAACAAACTGATATTGCCAGTTCTCACAGGCATGACAGCTGGTGGATCTTCTCTGTCAGCATCACCACAGAAAGGACCATACCACAGTCAATGGGAATTTCTTCTTTCTGGTTTCTTTGTCCTACTCCCTCAATTTCTCCTTTCTCCTATCTTGTCCACACTAAGGAAATGAGACATGTTTTGGTTTGTGGTAGATGACGTTTGTTCAACGGTCTTCAGTACTGTGTGATGAAGTAAACCATGCCTAGGAAGAGTAGACAGAGGCCCACACAAGTACGATGCTTTTCTTGCAGAAATAATGCCCTCCGCCATGATGTCTGCTCTGTACAGGCGAAGGGATGGTGTCCAGATCCAGTCAAGAGCCTAGACCACTAGGAATGTACATGAAGATAAGTTGGGTCCAAGTTCTAGTCAGAAAGTCAGTCTGCAAATTGGGGTTCAGGCCACCAGGGCCCGTGGCCAGACACAGCTGACATGGCCACAGACCATCATAACCAGCCCTGAAAATAGCTTGGGCAGGGGCTGAAGGACCATAAATGATCTTGCCTAGAGCCCCTGGGACCATGACAGGATGTGAGAGGTGCTTCAGGCGAGGCTGCTTGCACCATCAAGGTTTGTTTGTGGCCTCAGGGCTCTGGCATCCCACAGAAAGCAGATGACTGATGAAGGAAGAGCCTATTAACAAATTATGTTTGTCAGCCCTGAAGAAGTTCTGTAATAACATCCAGCTGTATAGTTGTCATTTAATATTGTCAGCTGATAATTAAATTGTAACACAAATATATTAATGGACTGGCCCAACGGACAGTCTTTAGTGAAAAATGTGGATACAATACCTCCATCAAAGGATGCATATGGCAAAGTAAACAAGTAGTAGGCAGTTATTGATCATTCTTATATTTAATCTCATAGGTATTATCAGGATTGAGAGAAAAGATGGCTGGAGGGGTACATCCATACATGTGGCACTAACTTGCATCTTGCCTGAGCCAGTGGCTGTGAATCTGTCCAACAAAAACATTTAATCACGTAACTAAAAGTGAATAAAATCTGCACAGTGACTATTAAACTGATTCTTAAAATCTAAGGATATTTTCAAGTGCATTATTGTAGAGGCAGGGTTAAGAACCTGCATGCATCTATTCCTGAACTATGGAACTATGGTCTCAGGGGCAATAACAATGAGATGACAATTATATGTTCTTCCTAACACATAGCTCCCACAGCCTCACTGCCTGCTTTACACCACCAGAACACAGGTCGTCCCTCACTGTATATGTATACTATTTTCTTTTCTCCTAAACGGAAATACAGATATATTAAAAGAGAGAGAAAAGGAAGAAATGGGCATTGTAATCTAGATGCCACAACAACTGAAATGGTAATGGTATCGCTTTAATATATACAGATGTGTGTGTGTGGTATGTGCATATAACTTATGTGCATATAAACAAAAAAAATATGAACAGATACTATCATTTAATTGCAAAGTGCCTTTAATCTCAGTTATATGTATGATGGTAAAGGAATGCAAACACATCCATGAAGGTGATGATGGGAGGAAAAGAATTTAGGTTAGGACATAGAAGGCAGATCCCTACCATTGTAGGTATGTATACTGCCGTGTTCCTACTGTTCTTACTGCAATAAAAGTGAGGACATCTCGGTTCTCTTGCAGCCTGGAGAAATGGACAGTCTAAAAGTGATTTTTTTTTACCAAAGGAGAAGGAAAGAATGAGTTTCTCTGCAAACATGCTAAGATCTGAGCTTACCAGGGGATCACAGACATGTTCAACCTGGTCTGTAAGCCACCCCTGGCAGCTGACCAGTCATGTTTCAGCATTTCTTATTATAATACAAATAAAATAAAACTTGCAGCTGCAGCAGGGAACATTGTCAAGCTTTGTAAATCCCTGTATTGTAGCATAGCAGCACTTTGTTATAGTTACCTGAAAAAAAAGAATTTTCCATAAAAGGGAGTATCATATTGGCCAAATATTTATGCAGAATGTAGTAATAATTGTTGTATAATTGTTACTTATATTGTACTAAAATTCTTCATCCGACATTTTTTCTCATTAGATTTGGAATGCTTTTATTCATCCCTAGAAGATACTTCTCTGTGGTTGAACACAGTAACTAAGCACAGTGCATACCGTGTGTAATATGATGGCTCTTGGATATTCTTTACTTTCTTTTCCCAGAAAACTCAGAGGCTAAGGAGCATCATAATGCATTCCTTTATGGAATTTCAGTTAAGGGCACTAGACATCTGCACAAAACGAAATCAATATTCTTCACACAAGAATAAAAATGCCATTTTCTTAGGGGTCAGTAAACTTATCTGTATGACTGCTGAATCCAAAGCGCAGCACACTGCTGCATTAACCTCTAAAGTGTCTGAGGTGGAGGGCCTGCAAAACCAATCTGTCTTTTCCATCTGTTCTGCAATGTACATAATGAAAAACAGAGGTCCTTTTCTGAAAACCTGAGCACAGCTCTTACTGGTTCCTGGGGACTGAACACAGCATGGGATTTGTTTGCCAGAGCTACTGCCTATGAATCATGAAAGCCCAGGAGGATTAGAAATTCAGACTAAGAAATGTGCACAGCAGCAGGTTCAGGCCCTGGACGGGAGAGACTGGCAATTACTCACTCTTGCTCTATTTTCTGGACACGGCACGTGAACAAGCAAAACTGCAAGTAAAACAAAGCCAGTGGATTAATTCTAATTCTGCTGGAGTTGAGAGGTGTTTAATAAGATGTTAGACGTGGAGCAAAATAAATGTTCTGCACTGGAATATATCTTGATCATAAATCTAACTGCTAACTCAATGGCATTGTTGTTCTGAATCAAAACAAAGTATGTTTGTCCAAAAAGCAAGGCAGACAGCTTCATATGTATTTGTGGTTGAGAAACCTATTTCTAGCCCCAATTTAAATGTAATCTGAACCCTTTCATCCATTCTTTATACTGCCATCAGCTTTGGTTTGTAGGGGTGTTTTTCTGGTGAGCATTAGTTTTTAGACAGAGACTTACAAAGGATTTATTTATGCAGAACTGAATCGGACAAATTTTACTCCAAAACTAGAAAATAAGCACTGATCTCTATGGAAATTATGCTTTCTAAAAAATTAAAAGGTTGCAGGGGTAAGTGAATTTAAATGGTTAATTTGCATTAGACAGGCTTTGTATAATATTAAGGCAATCATCTGGATGAAAGAAAAATTACTATTCATGGTACAGTATTATCAAACCATCATTTAAATTTCTAAAAAGGCATTTAACTATTTATTTCACCATTATAACTACAGAACACATCACATCTGGATGTCAGGAGGCAAATTTCTTTTAGAAGACTGCATGATTACATCAACTTTTTACATGGATAGATAGTAATAGTACAAGAGAGGATGGTTTTAAACTAAAGGAAGGGAGATTTAGGTAACATGTCAGGAGGAAGTTATTCACAGAGATGGTGGTCAGGCTCTGGCACAGGCTGCTGAGAGAAGCTGTGGATGCCCATACCTGAAAGCACCCACGGCCAGGTTGGATGGGGCCCTGGAGAGCCTGAGCTGCTGGGTGGAAGCCCTGTCAAGGCATGGGGCTGGAAATGAGTTGTTTTTTAAATCCCTTCCAACACAAACCATTCTGTGATTCTGTGAGTCTATGACATCTTCTTATAAGACTGTAAAAAACAATGCAGTCTCAGACTGAGGCACAAACTGGTGTTGAGGCAGGTTGGAAAGTAATTTATCTTCTTTCTCCAACTGCAGAAGACTTAGCACAGTGCTCAGTGTAGGTGAGGAGTGGTACCTTCCTTTGAGATACTGCCCATTGCAGCATGAGCTGGTGTTTGTCTCCTGGTTATGATTTGCTTTGTATGTCTCATGCAGATATTTCTAGGGATATGCTTGTGTGGGAACTGAGTAAACCCTCTCCTTATGTAGTCCAGGTGTGGATATGACCCTAAAACATATTATTGTTGAGGGTCTGTAACAAGATGCACCCACTGAGAGCATCTCTCCAGAAACATAGGCCCAGGTACATCTTTCCTGGCCCACTGGGCAGAAGATCCCATTGCCACAGCTGTTCTGCAAAAGGAATAACTCCTTGCTGTCTGACTTAATTGTGTCTAGATGCACCACACCTTTCCCCTGTTTACTGCTGGGAGCAGCAGAGCTCTGAGCCATGTGCAATTATGTTTATGACCTGGACAAATCAACAGAATGATACCATGCTCCTGTGTAGATTTAATTTCCCCATTATCTGATAAACCTATGTGATCTTTTCCCACCTGGCATTAAACAATGCTATTATATTTATTGTGTTTGTGATATACCAGTTATTCTGCTTTTCTTTTTTTTCTTTTTTTTTTTTTGGTGGTGGTACTTCTCACATTTGTTAGAATGTGCTGATCTAATTTAGTGACGTGAGTGGAGATAATAGGACAGTAGAAAACAATAATTCAAAACCTCATTAAAATAATTAACTGCAAGCAAGGCTGATAATCATTAGAAGAATAAAATAAATGAAGAAGAAAATGCTGTTAAAACAAAAGAAGACAAAAACATGCTACTTTTGGTTTCTCCAACACTTCTTAAAGATTATGCACTCTCTAGCTTAGATTTCATTCACTTAGGATAATTACTACTAGCATAGTAGTAATTAAAAATAAAAATAATAATAAAAATAAAAATTTGAGCTTGTAGAATCACAGAGTTACAGGATGGCTCTGGTTGAAAGGGATTTTAAGGTGCACTGAGATCCAACCCTGCCATGGGCAGAGCTGCCCCCCACCAGCCCAGGTTGCCCAGGGCCCCATTCAAACTATGCTATGAACACCCCAGGAATGGGGCACACACAACTTCTCTGGGCAGTTTGTGCCAGTGCTTCACTGCCCTCTCAGTAAAGAATTTCCTTCTAAAACCTAACCTAAACCTTCCCTCTTTTAGTTTAAAACCATTCTCCCTCATCCTACCAATATCACTTAAAAGATATTCCCCTTCCTGCTTATAAGCTCCCTTCAACGACTGGAAGGTTGCAACGAGGTCTCCCCAGAGCCTTCTCCAAATTCTCATTAGTGTCTCCTTCACTGCCTTGGGGTCATGTCTTTTTAAAATCTTCTCTGCCCCCCCACTAGGATCACAGAGGATGATGTTCGAAGAATGTGCAGGCCTGTAGCTTCTGCTGCTATGTAAGCCAGTTGTGATTTTATAAAGTACAACTTTCTGTATTCATCTCAGGAATTGATCTTCATTCATTTATTGGTAAATTGTGTCTCCTTTCTTAAAGGGTAAAATTAGAGTGTTGATCTCAGTTCTGGCTTAAAGGTGGCTCCAGAGACCAACGAGCTGAAAAGTCACAAGTCTAAGCCCCATACTGCTTCCATACTGCTGGTGATGCAGACATGGATTCGGGCTTTGGCTCTGCTGCCCTCGGTGAGCACATAGAAAGAAGGACCTGTGAATGTACAGAAGAGAGGTGGAGGTAGAATAGAAGTGCATTCCCCAGGGGAATCACAGGGAATGAACTCACCCAATGGAAATGACCTGACAAGAGACACTTAGGAGAAGAGGTCTGTCTCCTAGTAACATGTTTCATAGAACCACAGAATGCGGGGTTGGAAGGGACTTCCGTAGATCACTGAATCCAACCCGTTTGCCAATGCAGGCTGCCTAGAGCAGGTTGCACAGGTGAGATCTTGATCCAGGCAGATCTTAAATATCTCCATAGAAGGAGAATCCACAACCTCCCTGGGCAGCCTGTTCTAGTGCTCTGTCACCCTCACCATGAAGTTCTTTTGAATATTGGTGTGGAACTTCCTATGCTCCAGTTTATGGCCATTTCCTCTTGTCCTGTCCCCACAGATTGCTGAAAAGAGGCTGGCTATGTCCTTTATCTCCCACACTAAAATTTCAAAAGATTTGGCATAAAATTGTACACTGGACATGATCAGGACAGGCTTAGTTGCCTGCAGCTGAAAATTAGGCAGATCTTCACATTCACAGGGCTTTGTTTTATTTATTTTCTTTCAGTATAAATATAGTTTCAGAGGCCGAAGTTATTTTCCAAGCTAGCTTTTTGCTCAAGGTATTATGATGCCTCTATGTAATTCTCCATTCTCATGTATGTCTTTGTGCCTGTAGCACAAATGAAGTTATAACTGTAATCTACACTTATTTCACATTGTACTTAAGACGCTTCATGACTGAATTATTTTTTACAGTTAACGTAGTACTACTGTGAGAGAATAAAAATTTCTTATTAATTTTATTAGGGGCTGATTAAATATTTACTAAAATGCAGTCCTGGAAAAGATAGTTAGAAATTCAATTTTAAAAAATAAAACAGATGATTATGAAATATTTAAATATATGTCTGGAAGAAAACATTTAAGATCTGCTTTTAAAAACTACTTTATGACAAAAACACAAAGTCTCAAAATCAAAGCAAAACCTTTTGAATTTACATAATAAAAACATTTCTCATTACTCTAGACCATTTTAAAAAATATTCTGCGGTATCTTTGGAACACTGTATTTCCATTATGTTACAATTCTCTCTTTTTTTTTTCTTTTGTATTGCCAATGTTTTCATAACTAGTTCAAACTGTACTTTCCTAAATGAGAATTAAATCAGGATCACAGAAATCTCTCATAAAGCAGTACTACCTTATTTACTAGCACAGATGAATCTTCTAACCATAGACAAAACATTTACTGAGGCAAAATCAATTTTTTTTTTCACATTTGACACTGTTCAAATATCGTTATGAGCATTAATATGTTCATTTTCAAAGGCAGTTTTCTTGAGAGGAGAGTGAGCATAAACACTGCTATCATTCCTTTCCTCAATCTTCCCCCTGTTCTTCCAGCAGCATCAGAGCAATGTGATTAGTAATGAAGTTTCTGCATTGCCGAATGGGAAGAGAGAATCCATTTTGAGATGGAAGATACTTGCTGGAGTTTTATCTTATAGTCTGACTTGAGAGAGAAAATTTAACTTTCTACATTCCCTCATGGATGGAAATACTGCTACCACTGCCAGATGGAGAAATGATCATTGCAAGGGAACAAAGTGCATGCACAGGTTTGAGGAACAGTAGGTTATTATTCCCTATCTCCCTTCCAGAGTGGTATATGTTCATTTGTACCTTTCCTAGTACTTTGCATGCTACTAAAAGAGATGAGGAAGTAATTCATCCTGCTCAGTGCGATGTGCAATTTAATATTTTCTTTTTACTCTAAACGTGGTTGCATGAAGGCAATCTCATTGTTCAGTGGTGAGGAAACACATCATGTCATGTAACCATTTGTCACCAGAATGAAAATGGGATGAGTTTCCAGTGTTCCTTTGTTAAGGGTCAAGCAATTTTTTATTTGACTTAGAGTCTCTGCTTTGTGATGTTCTTGAGCTCTTTTTGATGAATAAAGAGCAGTCAGGAAATTCCCTGGTGTCACTCCAGACAAAACTGATTACTTTGCCTTCAGGCTTTGTAGGTAGAAAGTTATTTTTTATTATGAAGAGAGCTTTATTTACAGTTGTTGAAATACAGTGCTAACTGGTCAGACTCTGTAAAGCTGTGCAGAGTTGCAGTGGTAGTCATACATCCCACCACCCCTGGATGCACCCTTTTCTGAGTTGTGGCTAACTCCAGAAAAGAAGTTGGATATTTTTGAAAAATATTTCAGGAAATAGCTTATCTACTTCAGAAAACATGAAAGAGAAGTATACTTGGTTTTCCAATTGAAATATGCCCTAACAACCATTTCATAGGGAGGCTCTTTGAAGACGGCACTTGAAATTCGGAAGGATGGCTTCCATTTTTCTTCCTCTGCTCTCTCTCCTCCATATGGCAATGATATGCATTTTACAGCTCTCAGGAAATTTCTCTCTCATTTGATTAGAGACTTTGAAAAAATCTCTGTGCACAGATACAACCAAAACTTGTTAAGAGTTCAGAGAGTCTGCCTGCGATGAAATGTTCTTACCTGGGTCTGCAGGGACAGAGCAGAACTTTCTCTTCAGTTCAGTTTCTTTTCTTTTTCTTTCACAAAGTAGAAAAGAGCTCTGTGGTGGATTTGGAGAATTCTGAACTGTGTGCCCTCACTCCTTTTCACTCACTTTCTGTCAAAAGTGCAGAAAGACAGCAGAGGTGAGCCCTGTGTTAGGGCACTAGTCTCCTACACACAGGATACGCATCTGTCTGTTTCTGCGTGTTGCTTAGCTCTGGGCTGAACATTCAGCAGAACAGAAGCTCCCTCAGAAATGCCTGGGTCATGCACAAGAGAAGTAACAAATTGGCAAGAGAGCCTGCAAGAGCATAAGAGGGCAAAGATGCCCAAAAACTAAGACAGGGTTGAGATTACAAACAGAAAAAAAAGAGATGGAAAGCAGCAGAAGGGAGCAAGAACTGAACAATGGAGATGATGAGCTGGAGGAGACACAAGCTGAAGAGCTTGCAGCCACTGGAGAACTCTGTGCTGCACAATCTGAAGCTGAGCCCTAATTGCGATGAGAAATATGAAAAGATCCAATATAATTTTGCCTGTGCATTATGCTATTATCACAACCTGACTACATTTAATTGATTGCCTTTGAAACAGAAATGTTATTTTACTTTTATATAACCAACAATAGTACTCAGGTAATCCAAGAATGGTCCCCAAAGAAAAGGAGATACACAGATGAATAGGGTGAAGATACTGGTTATGTGACATTTATCAGCTGTGACTATTATAAAACTAAAGCTGATAAAAGAAAGACAGAGGCAACTCAAGAAGAAAAGAAATAAAAAGAAGATAGAAAACAATAGACTTAATGAAGAGAACAGAAATACAATGAAGATAAGAAGACATAACGAAATTGGGAGATGAAGAGAAAGAAGATAACAATGCAGGAAAGTGTAGAACAGAATTTCTCAAACTTTCTGAAAGTATGAGTGTGTTTGGTCTCGTCTGTCTCTGAATGACCTTCAGAGGGCCTGGACATTTGGTAGAATATTTTAAGCGCAAGTAATTCCTAAGCTCTTACACTGTTCAACACATCCTTGCACTCTTTTGCAATGCTTTCATGGAGAAACAATTCTCTAACTGGTTTTTATAGTGCTAGAAATTGCAAAGATCTTCGTAAGTGAATTTGTTACTTTTTAGCAATAGTAATACATAAACTTACCAAAACAGTTGTGACGGGAATAAAAACAGTAAAAACAGACATAAAATCTCAGGCATGGAGGAATCAAGCTCCTTATCTGCAAGGCTGAAAAATACAGCTCATTCAGTCTCCATCTAACAAATCCAGGAGTTCACAGTGAATTAACTAGAGTAAATGTACCCCAGATATGTTTTACCCCAGATATGTTTTTGTCTCTGAAGTGCAGCATCATTAGCTTATCCTGGTCTGGCAGGGTAAAGAGTTTTCTCCTTACTCACCCATATTCTTTCTTCATATAGTTAAGATGACTTGGGGAATAGTGAACTTGGCTTTAAGGTAAACATCCTTCAATCCTCCTTCCAACACATTTGGAAATCTGGCAGTCTTCTATAAAACATGACCTTTCTGTAGCACACAGACCACTTTATTTCTCTTCTTGCTTGGAGCCCCAAAGTTTCTGAATTAAGAAACCTCCAATTTACATATTTATGTCTTGCTGCCTTTACTCTGTACTGGGACTGCATTTTACTTAGCAATAAAAATGCAGGAGCCAGGACCTTGGAGACAAGATCAATAGGAAGATCTTGCCCTTTCCATTGCAATAAGGTACCCTCAAGGAGCTGAAAGGTTTGGACTTGAATTTGGGTCCCTGGTGAAAATTCTACATGTAAATTCTTAAACGTTATAAAAACTGCAGTACAACTGCTTGATTTTTCAGCTGACAAACTGACAGAGCTGTGATTTCACAACCAATTAAAATAACAAAAGTAATGAAATAAAAAGATGCTAATTAATGTCATAAAAGTAACTGCTGTCAGATGCATTTTACATTTGAGCCTCTTCTCTCTATTTAAAAACATACATATTTAGTTCTTTTCCATCAGCAAATAAGAATAAAATTAAAAGCAAGTTTTATTACTCATCCAAACATAAATCTAGATATCAGCTTTCTTGGAAGTTGAATACCATTTTTTTTTTAATCTTGTAAAGTTCTTAAACAAAAGAGCATTAACCAAAAATCAGAAACAGCAAAATAATCATTGGTCAGCTGATCTACCTATGGTAAGCAAAATATTATTCTTAGTGCTCTAAGCCACAGTAGCTGGGAAGGTGTCATCCACACAGTGCCAAGAGCTCCTCAGCCAGACCTCCTCATCAGGGCAGCGAGATTTTGCTGGCTTGCAAGTACATGCATACAACACAGTAAAGTGTGCTAGTGAGTTATTTTATTGATTGAAGTAGGAGTCATGCACACTTGCTTGCGTGTGTGCTTATTCATCCCAGGACACATGCAGACAAGAAAGGAGCCTTGGCTCCACATATCTAAGAATATGAATTCAGTCATCAGCAGGACAGGGTCCTGCCTGGTTGTACTGCCTTCTTGTGTCAGGAAGCAGCAGACATAGCCTACATCAGACTGTCAGATTTTAGCTTTCCTGCACCATGCTGGAACTGAGCAGAAGCTATTAGCCAGCCTTGCTGCAGGATTCAAGACAGTTTATCCAAAATACACTAATGGCTAAAGAGAACAAATACATATGGGGAAAGAACTGGGTGGATATAACTTCTGAAAGCAGAGCCAAGGGATGAAAGCAACAGTGCTTGGAGTCATAGAATTATTTGAGTTGGAAGGGACATTTAATGGCCATCAAATCCAACCCCACTGCAATGAACAGGAACACCCCACAGCTAGATCAAGTGCTCAGAGCCCCTCCAGCCTGCCCTTGAGAGTCTGAACAGATGGGGCATCCACCAGCAACATTCTCAGCAACATGCTCCAGTGCTTCACCATTTTTATTCCACAAGACTTTATTTTTGTAACCAATTTAAATCTCCCTTTTTTTAGTTTGAAATCATTTCCCCTTGTCCTATCACAGCACACCCTGCTAAAGAGTCTGCCCCCTTCTTTCTTATATAGTACCCCTTCAGACACTGAAAGGCCACTCTCTGGTCTCCCCGGAGCCTTCTCTTCTCCAGGATGAACAGCCTCAGCTCTCTTGGCCTCATAGGAGAGGTGTTCCAATGCACATTTATGAGTCTTTTCATGTGCTTATCTACTGCTATGAGCCAGCTAGGAGCCAGGCCTTCTCTCCATGATGCTAAGCAGTTCTACCCAATTGAGCTGAGCAATTCTCTGCATAGAAGAAGCATTTCTCCCCACTAGGCCTGATCCTAGTATAAATACTCCTTAGGTATTTGTATATCTAGCAGCATAAGAGTTTGTCAAAATTCTAAGTTTCATTATGTTTCTATGTTAGAAGAAAAAGAGAAAAATCTTTTTGTTGGGATTACTCAACATTTTTCAGCTGCTAATAAGAAATACATCATGAAAAACATATCTGTGAAATCAGAATAGCAAATGCTAAATGAAAAAGAAAAAGAAACAGTCTTTCCACCCTGTACTTTTCAGTCAATTCCGGTTACTAAAATTAAAAGCTAGACTATTGGTTTTGGCACTTTTCTTTTCCTTCTCCTCATAACTCTTTACATTTTGGTGAGAAGAACTATTCAGTGTTTTAAGAACAAGCTCAAGGCCAAAGTCCTCAACATTCCATACAGCTGCAGTGATCCTGGAGCTGGCTGCAGGTGACCTGACCACAACATCCCTGGGCGTTTCCTGGGGCACTTCTGTGCATGACAGGACACTCCTCTGTGGCGCAGAGATGCCACGTAGCATGCAGTGAAACATGGATCTCTTCATTGTAGATGTAAAGCTTTTGAACAGAGCCCATTCCATGATCCATCTGCTGTTTTTGCAATGACTATAACAGACAATGATTCAGAGTGGAGGAAAAAAGAAAAAAAAAAAACACACACAAAACAAAATACATGCCACATTTTTTAAAGGGACTGCATGAATTGTTCAGACATATGACTCCTGGGATGAATCAGGCTTATAGCTCATATTTGATAATTAAATACTCTATTCTAAATGCTTGGGAAACTAATTGACTCAGAAGAGGGGAAGGCAGGTATTTGTAGCTCACCATTGTCACTGCAGAATTTAAACATAAATGTACATCCTGCTCTATCATTTAAGTCTGATTGTCTTTTGACAGTGTGATCTCCCCGTTCCAAATAAACTGTGATTGACAGCCTGTGATCCCTCAGCATGGATTCTTTACAGCATTTACCAGAAACCCACCCATCAGTTTAGGAATTCAGACTAATCAGCCAAGAAGGTGGCAATCTCCAGTACAAAGGATAACGGAAGGCTGTGACAGAAAGGTCTTCAATCTGGCCCCAGGCTGACAGAGAAATTCTTCAGGATGGAGTTTGGGAAACCAATGAGATATCTGCATACCTGCCCTCATAGATAAACAGCAAGACATTCCCATCCAATATTCTCTTCATGCAAAGTTTCCCACTCCTTCACACCTTGCTTGAGTAAGCTTGTTTACTGGTGCACACTCCATGGAGGTCATTTTCAGAAGATCAACATTCTCTGATGAGAGAGCAGGAATTAACTGAAATGTTATCACTGATCATCACAGTCCATTTTTCCTGGATTTATATCAGAGTAGCACTGCCTGATTGCTGAAATACAAATTATCGAAAAGCTGCTCCAACTGTGGATACGCATCGTTGAATAACATTATAGAAATACAAAGCAGCTGCCATTGCCACTGCTGTATGAACTGCTCTTTTTATTTCACATAAAGCAGAAATATAAATTAAGTTCTGGACATTTAATGAAGCTGTGAAGGGTTTGAAGAACAAGTCACATGGGGAGAGGCTGAGGGAACTGGGATTGTTCATCTGGGGAAGAGGAGGCTCAGGAGAGAACTCATCGCGCTTTACAACTTGAAAGGAGGATGTGACGAGGTGCGGGGGGTTGGCCTCTTCTCCCAAGTAACAGTGACCGGACAAGAGGCAATGGCCTGAAATTGCACCAAGGGAGGTTTAGGTTGGATGTTAGGAAACATTTATTTGCAGAAAGAGCGGTGCTGCAGTGCCACAGGCTGCAGTGGCACAGGCTGCCCAGGGAGGTGGTGCAGTCACCATCCCTGGAGGTGCTCCAGAACTGTGTGGATGCACCACTGAGGGATGTGGTCATTGGGCATGGTGGGAATGGGATGATGGTTGGACTGGGTGATCTTACTGGACTTTTCCAACCTAAATGGTATTATGATTCTATGATTTTGTGACATTTTTCAGGCAAAGGACTTGTTATCAAAGCAAAAGAAGTTTCTAATTGATCTAATAATGAGAAAAGAAAAGATGATTTGTCTGAAAACCTTCAGAAGTTACTTTCTTCACATTCCTGACACATTTTTTCCATGCTTTTGCTGATAATCTACAGTTACTTTAGGAAATCATTTTTATGTGATGAAAGTGTGACAGCCAAATGGACATCTTGAACTTCTTCTTAGGAAGAAATCTATAGAGATGGAAAGATGCAGCAACAGAGTTAGAGGGAAACGAACACAGCACTCGTTACAGAAGCAAGGAATTTTTCACATGAAAACAATATGTGTGCTAATCTAAATAACCAATAATACATTTCATATTTATAGGACAAAGGAGAGATGCATGGCTTCAACATTCCCTTGTCCTCAAAAAATAAAACAAGTAAATAGTTCCACAAATATTGCTTAAATAAAGGAACTACCAAAATTTGTTTTCCAGCCTATATTTGTACACCAAGACCAGAGTTTCCAATTCTATATAATGGTGAAAGCTTTGAGAAGTAAAAGGTTTGTGAGCATTGAATTCTGGAAGGTATTGGAGTGATCAGGTGAAATCTATCTAATATCAGATCTTGAGTTTTGTGTTCCTTTTATGAAAATAATATATTTAACATATATTGAAGGAAAGGAACATTTTGGCAGAGCTTCTCACATTCCCCAAGGCAGAATGTCAGCTGTTCACTCCATTTCTAAAATGGGGATAAAATTATTATATTGCACAAGGAACATCTAAACTGAGTTAGCCTTTTCAAGAGCCCCTATTAGTGTAGTTCTGTTACTGTATCCATGAGCAGCACCTCTCCCTGTAAGCTGCCAAATAGAAAGCTGCCACCTGACAAACAGCAGGGAAATGTCTGCACAGAAACGACTTTTGTTCTCAGATCCATGGATCCTTTTTATTCGGTAACAGAAAACATCATAGGTTGTGTTTGTTACTACTAGCCAGTTGTCAGTAGAAAATAGGTCACGTAAATAATTGGTGAATTTCCACCTTTTGTGTTCTAGGAGTTCTGCAATGGGGATAGTCTGCAAGGTTTGCTTTTCTGAACTAATGGGACATAATCCATGCACTGAGAAGCATGGAAAGGAGTCACAGCAATGCCATTTACAAGAGCTCTTTAAAAGGCTTTTGTAAACTCACAGTATCAATCATCCCTGGCAGAGAAAGGTTACCAACAGAGATAATGACTTGATGTTTCAGCTCTGGATAGGAGAAACAAAATGAGGTGTTTTAGTTCTTTTCCATAATGTGGAAAGGAAAGCTGAAAGCAGGTGCTGAGTTAGAAACTCAATGCAGGAAATTACAGTTCTGCTTCTTTGAAAATCCAGCCCAGATTGCTCCTAAAGCATACGACCCTACAAGCCTCAAGAGGTGTTAGAAAATACAAATGAAAATGAAGGAAATGAGAAGATAAAAAATAAAGTCTGTTATACGGTACAGATATGTCCACTAATACTGTATAAATTGGCTATATTTCGAGAATTTACACTCAGCCAGCCTGGTTTTAAGTGCAAACATAATTCCTTTAGCATGTCATTACCTTTCCAAAGTTTTTAGTCAACACAACTTTTCAATTTTTACAACCATTTATTAATTATAGGGCTTTAAGTAGAGCAAGCAATATAAATCTCTAATAGCACAAAGCTTTAGCTAAACATCTAATAAATCAGTTACTATATATTGCCTTATTTTTATTTCTGTGCAAAGTTCCCAGTCCTTAATTTTCCTGAATAAGTGAATTAAGACAACCTGAGGCTCTAGACACATCATAAAACTACATGTGGTCCCAGCTGCCAAATGTAGTCTTTCCCTTTTTCCTTTTGCAGTGGTCATACTTCACCCACAAAAATCCTGATGAGAGCCACGAGTTCTGTTGAATCAGTTGGTTTAACACCTCTCAATCATGTGGACAGCAGAACCTCTTAGTTCAGGTACAGACTGACTGTAAAGTCAATCATATATATTTGTAAGATTTGGCCACATCAAATCCTATGATTATGGAGAGTCTCCATCAGTATCACACATCTCTTGCATGTGACAAGAATACACAGAGCTTAATCTCCAGCATATTCTGCTTAACTACTGCCAAAATCCTTTCCCTTTTGAGGCAGAACAGCTTTTTTTTCATGACTAACACCAATATTTTGCATCAATATTTGAGGTAAAGCAGGACATAGCCTGACTTCCCTAATTATTATCCAAACACATGCATTAAATCATTGCCTTGAAGAACTTAGAATTGAAAGAGCATCATAGATAAAAGCCAGGAGAAAAGAAATATCAGTAGTCATTTATTAATATTAATCAAAAATTGAGCCTTAACTTTGGATATTCTCTTTTTGATAGATCTCCTCCAAAAGGGGAATCTCTGTTAACTAAGAAACCAGTAGATGAACCACAAAAATGAAGAACTATGTTACAAAAGCAGGGAGGACTTTATGCTTTTTTTTATCAAGGATTGCATTATATGATTGTGAAAATGAAATAAAAAATACCTATGAAATTTGCAAATCATCTTACACAAAATATGTAATTGCACTGGCAAAGCTGAGGTCAAACATTAACTTCTCAGTGATGGTTATGACCTTTAGAAATTACCTGACATTTTGGTTGCAGGTATAATGAGTTTACATAGGTAGCCCAATTGTTTCCATGCTAGATCTCTGTAGTTCGTACATCTTTCAGTTAGCCACCCAGCGTTTATGTGCTTCACTGAAATCAGTGGGAATTTTGTTTGCACGAGAACTTTAGAAATCAAACAGGAAGAAGTAGATTGCAACAGGACTTACAAAGCATATGTTCCCCTGGGACTTCAGCCAATGCTATTCAGCTTACGGATACCTTTAAGGACATTTTATCTGTCTTCCTTAGACAAATGATTTCTTTTTTTTTTTTTTTTACATGAAAAGCAGAGATGTTTTCCTGACTATCGGAGTCCTGAATTGAGCTCATACTCTCAATAGTCAGCTATCTGTGACACCTCACCATTAATCTACTGACTCATCCATCCTGCTGGTGTATACCTGCTCTTCTCTAGCAGTTTCCATGATAAAGTCCAGTGTGTTTCACAGGACCAGGACACCAAAAGTCTGGTCTGAGAGATTTGTTCAGCCAGAATGTTACATCCATAATTGCCCAGTTCACCTCCTCTTTTCACTAATTCACTGACAAAAAGGCAGGGAGCATCTAGGTCATCATTATGGTTCAGCATGCGTGTGAGGAGGCTGCTCCTTAGTTTTAACCATTTAGCTACTGATTTCACAGCACAGGATACGTAGTCAGATGGGAATCTACAAGAAAATACAGCATGATAAAAATACATTCTAAGGAACTCAGTGTGCATATAAAGTCCATCTCACATACATTTTCCTCAAAACCTGTCACAAACTGAATTACATATGTTTGTTCAAGTGAATAAACATTTCCAATTGAAAAGACTGTCATAATGCAGTCTGAAATCGGGTCTTGTTTTTAGGTGGGAATTGTGATTAGTCCTCAGGCTAAATTTAACTTGCTTGAATGTTTCCGATTTGAATGTCAGATTGAGGAACCTCTGAAGGTGAATCTGTGCCTACTTTTTAAGGAGCCTTTTGTTGTGACTCCTTAGCATTTATTCTAAGAAATATGTACACTTATATAAAGTTCAGAACTACATTTTTTATTTCCATGTCGTGATGTCCTATGTACAATTTTAGTCCCAGTTTTATAGGAATAATGTTTACTCAGTTCTTATTATATATACACCCATTCTTGTGTGGTTAAAACTCACTGTTTTTATGAAGATGTTAGCAATTACAAAAATAGAGAAATATTTCTGCAAAACAAAAATAAAGCAATGACAAATAAGGAAACAACCTTTGTACCCATGCTTACAAACTTGCATTTCCTGGTCAAATTTTGGGCACGGGCTCTGAGATGTCAGAGAATGTTATGCTTTTATTCTCCCCTTAAGCTGCAGTAGGTATGAAGGCTCATTTTTCCCAGTGTATTTTTTAACAGGACATGTACAAGAAAAATTTGCCGCTTCTTTTAAGCCAGGAAATGTAAATGCATTTGCAGCCCCATAAAATTAAGGAATTCTTTACACAGCAGGCCCACATCCATATATGGTTCTCTTACTTATCATCCACAGATGGCAAGTTTGTGATGACCATCATAGTGGCTCAATGTTTTTATTATATTTATCTAAAACATGTAATTTTAGCAAGATGCTACATGTCATGTTTCTTTACAACTTTCACATTCAGAAGGGAAGTTCTCATTTATGCTTGATTAAAACAATATGTGGCATGCATATGAAGATGTAGGAACATAGAAGCAAAAATCAACACATACTGAATACAATGTGCCAAAACTTGACAAGTATGAATATTAACAGTCCATATCTCTACTTAAATCACATTTGTGTGATAAAATCTCTACTGCTCATGAATATCAGTGGCTCAGAGTGGGGAGGTCCTCAGATTTACAATTGCGAGGGTAACACTGTAGATAAATCACAAATTAGCATTCCTGTAGGCTTCTACCTCGCTATATCCTTGTTTTCTTTCACTTAAATGGAACTGAAAATACCTCTTTTTCCAGACATCTGTAGATAAATAGTGCTAAGCTCTCCTAAACACCAGCCAAAATGCAGTCAAATACTAAATGCAGATAAGCAATATTTTGTGAACAGTGAGACTGCATTCCCAAACACACCTTCTTTCTATAGTCTGTGCTAATCTGCTCCTGCCTGAGAACTATAAGGCTTGGCAAGTCAAAGGGTATATATATTGACTGATCAGCTGGTGCTTTCTCTCAGAACAGATAAGGAGCAGAGTTCTTGCTTTTCTACCAGTAGTACTGCTACTGCTAATATCTCTTCTCTCAGCCTGCTATCTGTACTCACATATGTACTAAGAATTTAATATCTTTGAGATATCTCAATTGCAACTGGAATCCAACGGCTTCAAAGACCAGAGGAAGTGAAAGATACATGACCAAACAGTAGAATACAAAACTATACAGAGGATACTTCCCTTGAGGATAACAGATTTTAAATTTAGATACCAAAGACTATAGATGTAGAGAAACTCTCATCACAAAATATTTCACAAAAAAGTGACGAATATTATTTCCTGCACTTCCAAAATGCAGCCAGCAGAGAACAAGATCATAGTTTAATAAAGCATTGTCAACAACCCTAGACAGTCCTTGGACAGGGAAATAATGAGGATTTTGCAGGCTGTGCAATTACCAGTAAGGCACACACAAAAACTCTGTAGAATGTCCTTTAAAAATGTAGTTCGGTGGAGAAGTATCACAAGGTGAATCAACACCTGAGCTGGATAGATGCATAGTTTCAGAGCCTCTCTGGAAATGTCCTTACTTACATAACAAGCTGTAAGCTGAGCAGAAGTCAGGCTGATGATGTTGAGAATATCCATGTGACCACTCATTTCACTTTCTGTGTAGTAGAAAGGGAATTGGAAATGGGTCATCTTCTCCTTTGCAGCTAATCCTTGTACATATTTTATCCCTTTCTAGATTGCACTGCAGTACCTCTGTGCACTCATCCATCAAGCCTTTATCTTCTTTCGTAAGGTGTTTGGCCAGATCTGCCATCTTCCTTTGAGAAAGCCAGTTTTTCATTTGTTTTATTTAAATAAACAGACATGGGGGGTTGCATCCCAAGATGCAGAGAAATGCGCAGATATGAAAGAATATCAAAGACTTCAAGGACTACTTGATTATAGATTATATGTTGTGAAATAAAGAGTGATAGAAAAAAGACAAGTTCAAAGGAAAAAAAAAAAGCTGGAATTAGACAGTGACTTGCTTTGAAATCTAGGAGAAGTAGAACTTTGAGGATGAAAGTTGAAAATTTATTCATGAACTTGTATCTTTAAGAATTTTTCTGAAGTGTGGAAACACTCTGGATGATCTGGCCTCAGTGTAATAGGACCATGGATCAATGCGTTCCCACAAAATAGAGTGGTGTATTGATTCACTGACCTCTGAAAGGTCAGGTTGGTAAAGAGGTATTATTGGAGGTCCCATCTAAACACTGGTACAACCCAAAGCCACTTACCTTGTACAGCTTGATTGATTCACAGCACAGAATGAGACAACTTGCAGACCATATCCGTGACTTTAATGATTCTGTATCTTTATTTATTTGTTTATTTAAGTACTTCTGGAAGGGTAAAACACAGTTTAGGTGAGAATCCAGAGCTCAAACTGACAAATTTTACTAAACAGCACATGCTCAGAAAGCTTATAGATTTCATCGTTCTGACTTGAAAATGTTAATGAGTCAAAAACACTGAAAGTCTCTCGGGTCCAGTTGATGAGTCTCACTCCCAACCTCCACAGGTCATGAAGTCATAGAATCATAGATTCATTATGGTGGGAAAAGACCTTTAAGATCATCTAGTCCAATCATCACTATTAAAAGTGAATGATGTTTACTGCAAACAGAACTTCTGAGAAATCACTCTCAGCCTTCCAAAGAAATTTTTCATTCTCTGGGTTTTGGTGCAAAATCATTACATTTTTCCTCATGTGTATGCAGTAATTTGAATAGTCAGATGCAGTGTCTAAATTTCATTTTCAAACCATTAGTTGAGAGAGTTGGTTGCAAGGGTCAGTGGAATGAATAGGCCCATATAGCTATAAGCCATTGTAACAGGAACACACTTCCAACTTTATGTACTGAAAAAAGATTCAAGTTTTCAAAATCCCAGCTTGCTACCCAATACCTACATGTTTTATTAACATATTTTTTCCCTGTGCTTTATCATTAATTTTATCACAGTGACCTGTGGAGGAAAATCTGTTACATCCTCTGTCTGTAGTGGATCAGTGACATAAAAAGTATTTTCTCTGCATGTAAGATTAAGAACAAAAATAGTCCAGTGCTTTATCACCTTTCTTTCTTCTTCCTTTGAAATAATGCTCTGTAATGTACAATGAATGCACAAGCACCTACATAAATTAGATTCTTAGGTTCACCTGCATATATTAGGTTCAACCCTTCTTAGGTTGTGGATGCCCCATCCCTGGAGGCATTCAAGGCCAGGCTGGATGTGGCTCTGGGCAGCCTGGTCTGGTGGTTGGCGACCCTGCACATAGCTGGGGGGTTGAGACTAGACGATCATTGTGGCCCTTTTCAACCCAAGCCATTCTATGATACAATTTCATGATATATGAATGAGAAAGGGAACAAGCAAATACTGGAAATAATTTTCTTTCGAGCTATAATCCAGGGACATAAACTGAAATTTCAAAAGTAGACTTGAAGATTTGACAATTTATTTTAGTACTCAAGTTGAAATAATGCTAGAAACACATCATACTTTGAACACTCTTTTACGGAGACTGTCATTCAACATAAATAACATATTTTTCAAAATTATTCAGTGACTTAAGGTTCTATACTGAAATCAGCATCCATAGTACAATGATATCCACTGAACTACTTAGTTAATGCTGAACACCTTAGGAAATCTTGCTAATGAGATGCACTTTAACTGATTGCACCATTCTCATTTTTAAACTAAACTTAGGATTCTACATCTGAAGCTGCATTCTGAGAAAGTTTCACTATGTTAAAGTAGTGCTAGAATATTTTCATCTACTGAACGAACTCGTTTTCCTTATAGAAACTGATTTCATATCTACATAGACCAGGTTTTCATTCTGAAGTATTCTTTGCCTTGGTTACTTAGTATGTACATATATTATACAAATATATAAATTATATAAATATTTATATAAATTCAACTATCCATTGCATCATTGTTTTTAAAAAAAAAAAAAAAAAAAAAAAGTAACCCTGGATAGCCCATGCCTCTTCTCTAATAAACAGGGATGTCTTCAGATCTTAACCACCATTACATATGATTCCTATGCAAAATGATCCATCTTAGAATTTTCCCATTCTTGACCTTCCTTTTTCACTTTTTTGCTACAATAGAATCTGTGAAGATATGATACAGTGCTTGCAAAATATGTGAAATATGTGAATATTCCCCTTCAAGTAGCATATATTGATCAATTTAATATCAAGTGTGTTTATTTCTGCTCAGCTAGAAAATAATAAATTATCATGCATATAGCACAAGTTGAAATATGTACATAAGGCATAGCAAATTCAAAGCATGGACTTGTGAGAAGAAGTCCCTTTTCGAGCAAGAACAGGGAAATAATTTGTTTTCTTCAAACAAGGCTTAGAGAAGCTGCTGCTGTTGCTCCTATTTAGTACACTTGTCCTACAGTCACAGGAAGAACTGAGTTTTTCTTACTTTTTATTGTTGTTAAGGGTCACTGAAGTTGATACATTACTAGTAGATGTCAATATTTTTAAAATGAAAATACAGTGATTTGTTCCCTCTTAAGTGAATCCTGGATTTGTTGCTCACCGCAACCTCTAGAAAAAACAAGGTGTCTTGGTGAGCAGAATAGATCAGTCTTCATGATTCAGTTACCAAAATAAAACAGGTTAAGGCCTAAGTTCTACTTAAAGTCCTCATAAAAGAATGGGTGGTTGGGAGGTCATTCATCCAGGGGCAAAACACAGGTGATAACAAAGATTTATTTTTATGATAGCGTTGGCTGGCAGAGATATGACTCATAAGACAATTGGGGGGAGGGGGGGGAGGGGAAGAGATATAAAATCATATGTCAACCTAAGCTGAATTCAACATGCGGCTTTGATTAGAAAGGTAGAGAAATACACATTAAGATATATCACCTAAAGAATGTTTCTTTTGACTTTTTGAAGAGGTCTTAATTATTTTATAGTAAAATAACTTTCATAAATAGGAATGGCAAGAGAGACTATTGGAGTTAACCAGACTGATTTTGTTTTAGTAGCTCACTCTTTGAGACCAAGCACTGCAGAATTCTTCAAGATTTTCTAATCAGGAACTAGAGCAATCTTTAGCTATAATCATTATTCTGTCAGAGCAGCAGGTAAAGGCAAAACGGTTCTCACAGACATACCTAGATCTAACACGGTGTACCAAGAAGAACAGAAGTACAGCAGCAACAGGGAGCTCTAGCTAGACTGCAAAAGAAAAGTGGAGCATGCAGCCCATACTGAGCTCCATGTTTCTGTTGGTACACAGCTCTTAGTACTGCACTTCAGGTTAGCTGCAGGGCACAGGCAGGACTAGCAAGAGCCAAGAGTGCTTGCTCTCAACTTAGCAGCAGCCTAAGAGCAAGAAAGTGTTCTCCAACAGGCAGAGGTACAAAAGATTCACTCTGATGTTTTGCTTCTTCTTAGGGTCTAGCAGCTAGTCTTTTTCTTCTAACTCACTGATTACATCAGTTTTCTTTTCTGTTTTCCCTATCCTCAGCTTCTAGACTGCTCTACTTCTCTCTACTTCTCATGACTCTACTTACTACCTTCTAATAATACACTGCTTGTATGAGAGACAAAGCATTTTAAGGGAAGTTCACAACTGTTTCTCTTCAGGCACCTAAGTTCAAGTGCTTAAATTAGGGTGTCAATCATCACTGATTTCCTTTGTAGCTAGTGGAGAGAGCTGGAGTTTTCAAGCAGGAAATTCAACACATTCAAAATCCAACAGACACAGAAGAGGGTCCTTTCGCTAGCTGTGGAAATAGCCTAGAAGTTAAGGCACGCTGTTTCAAACCTATGGTCATCATAATTGTTTGGCCAGCTCATACAGTTTTTTATCTAGCAAAAAGAATTGCTTGCTTACAGATTAGCTGGGCCACCGCAGAATGATTTCTTCCCTTGTAGAAAGATTCTGGAAACAAGTCTGGTACAGCTTTCTGCAGCAAAAAGATGCGGTCAGATCCTGTTCTGAGAGCTGAGAGGCATTAAATAAGGCAGTCAGGCTATAGTTAAAGTCCTGTAATATTTCATCAAGTAGCAAAATACATTTGAATTAAAGGAGCATTACTTAAGGCATATTAACCTGCAGTATGTGGTATAACACTTAACTGGGATTTGGTGAAGGATAAGCAGTATATAATAGCAATTCTTGTTTGACTATAAGGCAAAGACAAATAGCATTACTGAGGTGCTTTGAACACTGTCTGCTGTAAAAATATTTATGAAAACAATCATGAAATTTCCTGAGATGGATTGCTGAACCTCTATGACTGACTTAGTTATAATTAAACTATTTCAAAACAAGATGAGAGGGGATTATCACAGCAATTCTTCAATATAAGTGGTGACTAGAAGTTTCTAACATCAATTTTTCTTATTTGTATAGTTTCTATGCTTAGCAGGAATATGATAACATCTGTGTAACATAATGTCCAGTACAAAAATATCTATACAAATTTCACATGCTTCAAAACAAACCTTGCACACTTGCTTGTCTCTGTAAATCTTCCCACTCAATTAGAAAGTACATTCTAATTTCCAAGCATTAGTAACAGGTTGCCAAAGTCTTATGTTAAAAACCAGCACAGATCGTAGCGATTTACGGTGTAGCTTCCACTTGCATCTGGCAGTTATAAAAATCTGCCTTACACCCCATTTCTACTGTAAGACCACTGTCACCAGTTCCTCTGGAAGCTCTTAGAGAAGGAATTAAAATGTTTGGGTAGTAAGGGGCTGCCACAAGTACATGGGAACCAGAAGGGAAAAAAAAATACTGCTGCCAACCTAAGAAATCATAGACTGCTCTAAAAAGGTATACTGCAGATGTGAGAGCTAGTCCCTGTTTTCTGTAACCTTTCCCATTCACATGCACACCCTTTTTGCACTGCGGAAAAAAGCAGTGTTTTAGAAAGATTCAAACTGTTGGAGCCCTGATGATGCTGTAGAGTCATTCATAATGCAAGGCAGCTCAAGCCTCTAACTGGCAAAAAAATCTGGCCCTTCATAGATTAAAGCTACAGTTACTTTTTTTTGGTTGTTTTTACCATACAGTTGAAAGCTCTCACAGAATATAGTCTGGCTTTCCTCCTCAGTTAATTTTTACTTCTGTTAAATTGATGTGATGTTAAGAAGCACTTGGGAAATGTGATTTGCTTTGCAGATCAAGTACGTATTTTCTTTCTCATTACAAGCAATAATATTTACCTGCATAAAGTAAGTGGTACTGATAACAATTCAGAAAATGCAAAAGAAGATATTTCTAATGAGTCAATCTCTTCTTGTGCTGTTAAGTTTAATGCCAGTAATGTCAGCCTGGACCAATGCTGAACAGCATCAGTTTGAGATGAATATCGGATAGCTGACAATTCATCATTATATCACGTTGTATGCATATTTATGTCAGGAGATGTAAATGCAAAATATTTTCCAAATTGGTTGCATATGCTCCTGCTTAATACAAAAAAAATGGCACAGACTGCCTAGTCATGGTAAATGTAAATTACTGTCTTAAAGTTAACTTTTGAATTCTTCAGTTCTCCAAGTCTCATTTTTCACTTATTTTTCCCAAACCTCATATTTCTCTTTTTATCTAAATCTCCTACTTAGTTTAATGATGAATCAAATAAAAGCATTATGCCCTTCATGTACAGTATGTCTGAAAAAGGTATTCAATGCCTTAGCTTACATATTTTTGATTCTCAACTTAAATGCAGATTTTTAAGTTCCCAGTTAAACATCCATAAGGGATGTCTCTTACTTGATTTAAATAAAAGTCGCAAAAATATTTTGGTTTTAACATTTTCTTCCACGGAGTGAACAAAATTATCAAGGAGTCCCAGAGAGAAAGAAGTTTAATGGATTTTTTTTTGCCAAGGATGTTCAAGTAATGCATTAGTTCTCGAAGCAGAGTTATTTCAATATAATAGAATTCCTGTGTATTTTCTCACAAAGAATCTAGTACATCTCAGCTAACACCAGTATAGTTTTTTTTCTCTTTGTCCTCTAAATTAATACTTACTATTAATACCATCTTGTATATTAATGTTCAATCTACATGAGTTCCTGCTGGAGTTTAAAAAGAAAAACAAAATTGAAGTTGTCCATGCTATGTCTGTGTATATTTTACAGTCAGTCCTGGGGCTACAGAAGATGTTTGTATAGAAATATTATTTGGTTAAATATAAACACCAGTCTTCTTAGCATAAATCTATAGCTTGTTGGGAATGGTAACTTAAGATCCTATATGAGCAGGATCCCATTTTAGGAAGCTTAGGCAGGCCGGACAGTTAACTGAATAAGGTGGAATCTCTTGACACAACATTTTCTAGACATGTCTTTGTTCCATTACATGTATGTATGAGGACTGCTCCAAAAGTAATGCCTCCTGTTTTATTATGTTTGCCCACAATAGTGGATGCTGGTGGTGTGGCAGTACAGGCTGAACCATCTGCCAATACCCTGTTATATTTTGTTGCCATGTGGCAGATGGCAGCAGAGGGACTGATTGCCAAAATGACATCTGACATGGAATTGTGTCACTGAAGATGTGTCACTGAATTCCTCCTTGTGGAAAAAATTGCACCCATTGACATTCATTGACATTTGCTGAATGTTTATGGAGGCCAAAGAGTGGATGTGAGTAAAATGAGATATATTCCAAATGATCACAACAAATTCTATGAAACGATTAAGTGCTTAATTATTTCTGAAAAATCCCAGAGGAAAAGAAAATATTCAAAGGGAATTAAATATGCTTCATTTGGTGAAGTTGTAGAACAGTTCTGCATTACAAAGAAAACCTATGCAGCAAACAAAGGAAGACTGAAAATTTACCACTGATAATTCTTGTTTATGCAGTTGTATTTCTAAAACAACCTTGAACTAAAAACTCCTTCTATGGATCATGGGCAGAAGCCAAGCTGGTGTGTTATTTGTTTCTTATATCTTTAAAACTTAGTAAGGGGCATACTGAAATCACCTTTTAGCACATGCTTCTACCCAGCAGTTATAAGTCATAATAGCTGATCAAAAGCTCTCTGCTTCATGATGATCTGGAGCATGTCAGAAACTGAAGTGTCTTGGAATGGGAAGGCTTCCTTTCCTTTCCATTTGGCTATCTCCAGTCACAATCACAGACTAACCCATTGCTGGACTGCTCTTTGGGAACTTAAGAGGAGCAGAAATGAAAGATCCAGTAAGTTGTGCAAAGCCAGTTATTAAGGCAACAGCAACTTGCTTCTGGCCTCAGAGAAATCAACTACAAATGAGAGAGAATAAATGATTGCTGACAGACATGAATGCATAGCAGCATATGAGGAAGTATCACTCAGCATGATTATCAAAAGGGATGGCATGTCAGCATCCAGATATTCCTCTGCATTTCCTGAGGACAGGGCATTTTAGTGAGGAGGCTGAGGAATTTAGAAAGGCGCTTCAAGATGTTTACAAATAGCTCCTCTGGAATTTTGGCTTGTTCTGTTAGCACTGTTAAAATACTGCATTTTCTCAGTAAAGTTGCATTGATCTTTTTTTAAAGAACAGATGTCTAAATGCTTACAGTTTAGAAAAAATGCAAACTCTCCAGCAGTCATAAACTTCAAGCACAGTTCTAGGGAACCATGGGCTATAACAGTGAGTGTGGCATACAGCTTCATCCTGTAATCCTTCAGAGAAAGTCACACAACCAACCTGAACTCACTCGCAAATGATGAGTCAACGGAAGCACTATTTGACATCAGCAGTGGGATTCTGAGAGCAACCTCCCTGTACCTATTTCCTCTCACTGTCTCTATTTCCACCATTCTGGGGCATCCATTTAATACAGTTAACTTCTTGTATCTGTGGCAGATAACATTTTTTTAACCTCACTGATGATATTGATCGTTCATGTCATAAATCTCACAGCTGAGGCCACATCCAACTATCCTATCTCAGGTCATATTTTCCTACTTCTCAGGTATTTATTAATATTTCATTCACTTCCTCCAGAAGTGCTCTGGAATTCTTTTCTCTACTTTTATATGTTGATTTATTTCTGCATACAACTGTCAGACTTATTATTCTTCATGTGTTCCCATTATTTCATTTGTAGGCTTAATAAAAGTATTTTTTCCTGTAAGTACTAGTCAGTTTTTCAAAATTGCTTTCAGGTTTCTGATGTTGTAATATTTTGTCTAAAAGCAAAAACTGCTAGCATTATCTGCCACATCAAAACGTGCACAAAGCTGAGAACCTAGCTAAAAGTGCCTCTAACTTTACATAATCCCCATCCTCGAAAGTCTCACAGTTCAGCCTCAGTATCATACTTCCTGACAGTAATATACTGATATATGGATGTCTTGTGTGGGAAGCAACATCAGCCTTGCCTAATTTGTTTTCTGTAGCATGGACTAGCTCCCAGGAGGTGCCAACACATCCAGATTCCACTGAAGTCATCTTGCGAACACGTGTCCTGCAGTTACTCTGGTTTTAGGACCAGATTCTGGATGAACTGGAGATGCCTGGAACTGGCTGCTGGAGATGCCCAACACAGCATATAGAACCTTGTAATATTAAGACTTCCTTTACTTGAATTGGGAAAGCATGTACCATTTCTAGTCCTAAGATTTCCTGATTTCTCCAGTGTTTGCTTATGATTTCTAATTCCTAATACTGTTATCTTTTCTTTCTGTTTTCCAATTCATCTAAAACATTTAATTGTAAATACCAGGAAGTGTGGATTTAGATGATTAGAAATAATCTTGATGTTTTGTACCATAATCTGCCTTGAAATTATCTCTCGTCTCCATGCAAGAATGAAACTGAAAAACAAAGGGAGAGTTTTTAAGCCCACTACAGAGATTTATCTTACAATGCAGAATGTTGCCTTTAAACTTGAATAATTCAAATGTATACTGTGGAAAGCATCTTTTTTTTTTCTCTATTGTTTAAATTCTATTGGATTTTCCTTATCAATAATTATGTATTTTTACTTATTTATTTAAAGAAGGAGATATTTTTATTTTTGAGACTTACAAGAGTTTCCATCTTATTTCTGGTCCAGAACCTGCATAAGGAGCTAGATTTATGATGCTGTGTAGCTTACACTTGTGTAGACACAGAGATTCAAAACAGTACATTTGTTGAGAACATGCTCTAAACTCCATTCAGAAGTCCTTTCTGTATTGTCTTCATGGTGGAAGAATGGATAGCAGAATTAATTCTTTAGACGCTGGTATACTTGTTTCATGCCAAGAATAGGGAAGTCAGGGAGCATACTGTAATAAATGTATTAATACTGCCAACAAGTCTTTAAGCTGAGTATTACTCAGCTGAGCTCCTTTTAAGCCTTTGGAATGATCATCAGGACCAGGTAAACATCTATAATAATTTACATAAAAAGCAGAAAACTTAATTCAGGCTACCTCAACTCCTTTTTATATCCAGTCTCTATATCACTCAGTACTTTTGAGTAATTTTTAAACAATTTTATCTCTGCTGTTGTTGGACTAAGGGATGATTTCATCAGGTTACTTCTGTGGGCCACACACTGGTTTGACTATAAACATTCAACATGCCTAAATGCCTAGAGGACCCATTCCAGCCAAGTCCTAACTGAAATGAGCTCTGCATGGTTTTAAGGATCAGTGAGGAATATAGCCCTTTTTCCTTTTCTCTGTTGTGGATTTCCTAATATTTTGTATTTCCTAATACTCAAGGTTTGAGGCAAAATTAGAGATGTATGTATCTTGTGTGGTTCTTGGTATACCAAAGTTTCTTTACTTGATGCCGTCACTTGAGATACTGGAGCTTGCTGCCAAAGGCAAACACAAAACATATGGCAAGCACTGTGTTCCCAGAAGCCTTCTGGATTTTCCAGATAAACTGCCAAGTACGGCAGCTTGTGTAAACTGACTTTGTGCTGAATTCTAGCTGCAATAAAATCTCTGAGTTTCAAAATTCTCTGGAAAGTGCGACTGTAACACTTCTGTGGAATTCTCCTTTCCAAGACAAACTAAAATAAAAGCCATCATCATTTTCAGTAAGTCACAAGCCCATCGTTTGTCCTCAGAAAATCCTGAAAGTGTTGATCCTTATGGTGCAATAAAGGTAATCACAAATGTAACCTCAAAAAATATTTGCCTCTTAGTTTTCCGGGTGTATGGATGCCCTAGTCATTTTAACCTTCTACAGTTCTTAATCCTTCAGGCTGTAAACACAGGATTTTTCACTTGCTGGTGTCTTTAACATCAGCCTGTATATAACTGTGCAATGATTAAGTGACTCAGTTGGGAAAACAAATATTGTTTTGTCCCTGGTACATCTACAGTCTCTGAGCAACCCAGTTAGTTCTATAACTAAAGGGCTTTAGGCATCTCAATCTGTCATATTTGCTGCTGTTGGTACTCCTGTCTAACATGATGATCCTTAAAAAGCTGTTTCATCTGCCACCTAAATCAGGAATCATCTAAAATCTTACATTTTTTACCAGCTAACTTCAAAGATATCTGAACACCTTTTTATTCCTTCCTGCTTTTTCCTTGGTTTCTGAAGTGGTCCAGTGCCCAGCATTGTAGATATGTCCAAAGCTCATTTGCTGGATTAGGCCTCAACAGACCCAAAGAACAGATGGCGGGGGAGGGGGAAGACGTGTTCTCCTCCCTTTTCAGTAGCAGGTGCAGGAAAAGTGCTTTTTTTTCTGCTGCACCTTGAGAAGAGTGTGATATGATATGTCTCAGGTGAACAGTCCACAGGCTTCAGGCAATCAAGTGACATAACTTCATCTTTTGAAAATGTCCGACCTGGTAGAATATTGGAATATTCACTGGCAGAAAGTGAGCCAATGACTCCGTAGCCTACTGAGAGATCCTAAGGTACTCAATGTTCCTGTCTGTATTTTACTGAAGTACTCATGCCTCACCAAGTAGCAAATTAAAATTCTAATGGTCAAAAAGGCAATCATGAATTTGAATTATCTGGGAGTTTTATTTCAGGATGGGGATGGAAATCACTGAGGAACTCTTTGGGTGGCTCGGGAATTTTCCAGGAACTCTGTGGCCTTGGTTTCTGTTCATTTTCCAGCATGTTCCTCATTAAATGAAAGCTTTTCACCTCATAAACTAAGACCCATGATTAAATGCTGGACTGTTATGGTTCCCAGTCTTCCACGCAATTGTCCTATCTATCTTGTTTTCCAAACCCCCAGAAAAGAATTAAAATTTCCATTGACAGCAGGTCTTGTATGCATCAAAACACATGCTATAACTTTGATAGTAACAGCATCTACTCAAATAACTGCTACTATACACAGAATCTTTAAGGTTGGAAGGAATCTAGTGAGATCACCCAGTCTAGCTCCACTCTTCCAAGAAAGTCACTTACAGCATGCTGCCCAGGACCATGCTCAATTGGCTTTTGTATATCTCTATGGATGAGATGCCCCCCTTTCTGGGCAGCCTGTTCCAGTATTTGATCTCCTTCATGGCAAAAAAACACTTTCTTGTGTTCGTATTGAATTTCCTGCCTTTTTTTTAATTTGTGCCTGTTGCCTTTTGATTTGTTACAGGTTACTGCAGAGACGAATCTGTCTGTCTTTTCATTCCTTCCCACCAGGTATTTATATACACCAATATAATTCTTCCCTGAGCTTTCACCACTCCAATCTACTTCTAGGTTAATGTTTAGTCTGCTGAGATATTAGGGGAAAATTCTTTTTCTGATTTTGATTCATTTTTCAATGAATATGGGCACATCCTATGGACCCCCGAAAAGATCCTGAAATGTCTGATAAGTAGGTCTTTGAGAAAATTGCTACCCTGAGAGGTTTGTTCCTTTTGAAACAGTTTGCTGACTTTTTGAATGCTGTTCTTGGCCAGCTCTTCTCTGAGACAAACAAGCAACTGAAATAATATATGAAGTCTAATAAATTTCTGAGTATATATTATCACCTTGATATCAGAAATTCATAATTTCATTGAAAAAGTTATTTCTTTTAAGTATTATACATTAAAAAATGTTCTACAAATATAAAAGAAAAGAAAGTGTAGTGTGGAGTTTGCGAACTTTGTGACAAAATCAGTCACAGAAAGAACAGAATTTGATCCTGCAGTTAAAGCAGGAATCAGCATTGCCTACATGTACAGTAACAATGGTCAGCTGAAATGCCTATGGCTTGACTCAGAACAATGAAAATG
Source organism: Lagopus leucura (assembly GCF_019238085.1). Lineage (NCBI taxonomy): Eukaryota > Metazoa > Chordata > Aves > Galliformes > Phasianidae > Lagopus > Lagopus leucura. Next base: position 20,146,362 of record NW_024962335.1, read on the forward strand.
TTCTCTCTGACTTCACTTATATTTGAGAATAAGTAACTTTGTTGAGCAGTTCAGAGTTCAAATAATATATAGCAGGTTAAACAAAACTCAGAAACCTGCTCAAAAATAAATAAAAAGGACTGTAAGAACTTTGTTGAAACTGGGCACATTTGATACTAAACAGGAAGGAAAAAAATCTTCAACTATAGTAAACTGAATTCTGCTCTTGGCTGATATAGTTTTGAAGTAATTGCATTGAAACTCTGTTTTGATTATACGTCTGATACCAGAATCTTGCCAATTCTTTTTGTAGATGGACTTAATTCCACTGTCTGTAAGAGATGTGATATGTTCTGTACTATTCTTCATCGTAACAGTAAAATACGTACCTTAATAAATTTACTCTCCAAGAATCTTATATGCTGTAAATGAATACTTAGTTCAAGAAAGGGTTATATTTACTCCTCCTCAAGACTGTGATGGAAGAACATTAGAATTCTAACCTCAGTGTCAGTATAGGCATAACTCATGAAAGATGTTCACTGTATTTGACAGCGTAGTTTCCAGGAACTGACACTGGAAAGGTTAAATGACTAAAAGCAGAGTGAATAGAAGGGCAGGTAGTGGAGATAGAAGGGCTAATTGAGTGGCACTATATTGTATTTTGGAAGCAGCAAAAAAAAAAAACAGAAATGAAGCAGCTGTGCTGTGAACTAAACACAAGCTACAGAGCAGCAGAGATGGAAAGAAAAGATAGCAGGGATCAAAATATTTTGTTTTCATTGAAGAGAAACTTTTGTTGTTTCATCCTGGTGTCAAGCCTTTTGCACAGAACATCTATCTATTTAACTTCCAAATATTTTATTGGACCAAAAAGCCCAAAATACTCTGATAGTATCAAAACAAAATTATTACACTACTGGAGTGCGTAATTTGGAAAGAGAAGAGGTTTAAATTGAAATGTCAGCAAAAATGACAGCTTTTTAAACACATTTTGAAAACACAGAACAAATTCAGTATAATCACTAGATATAGAAGATAAATAAAAACAAACAAAAAATCCTACCAATTTAAGATATACTCCAATCTTCAACTGCAAATGGTATTTATTAATGCCAAGGTAACTTAGATAAAGAAAAAAAACAGCTGAAAGCATCACCTTTTCTAAATTTGGGTAAGGTAAGATAAGGGTAAATACAAGTGCTCCCAACATTTGTATTCACATTCTCAAAGTGAAATGAAGACAATTGCTGTGTGTTCTCCAGGAGACTGTAATAAGATCTGATGCTTAGTTATCTCTTCCCATCTTATGGCCTGCCTGCTCACTGCAGCTGACAAAATCTTGTAGACTTAAGAGACTTTGATCCAGATTTTTGAAGAGGAATTGGAATGAAGAGTCTAAAAGACTTTGAAGTGTGTCCCATGTCCTTTCACACATGTGTATCTCATACTGCACTATAAACTGGTGCTCTAGGATGGATGGATGATATTCAAGTTTTGTCTAAGAAGAAGCTTCAAGTATGTCAGCAGAATCTTGTAGTACTTCTCAAAAACATGAGCACTGAACTTGTGCTTATTACGTGTTAGACACATATAAAAATGATCTAGAAAAAGTGGGAGGAGGAGCCCCTCATATGTGTCAGAGCTGCAAATTATCTGCCTCTGCACAGGTTTCTCCAAGTTGAGATCCTTTCCCAGCCTTCTGATGCACTGCTTCCTCTTCTCACTAGTCCTGACTGCATAAAAAGAGGCAGAAGAAGAAGAAGAAGAGGCTTGTTTTCTGGAATCTCCGTCCTTCATGGGGGATGGTAGCTCTGGTTCTGCTCTCCAGGAGGCAGCCACCTGAGGGATATATGAGCATTAAACCTCTGGGAAGAGCTCCGAAGGCTGATCTTCCTTCACTTGAAGCAATCTTGTCCTTTATAAATGGTAAGTAATGGAGAAAACTGTATAATAATTCAAAATCTGTTCTGGAATAAGTTGATAATAATGAAATTAAATAAAATGGAAAAGCATTGCTGTTTGCCACCTTCTCAGTCCTTGCTCCCTGTCAATACTCAGTAACGGTATCCTAATCTTTTTTGATAGTTCTTCCCTGATCCCCCTTTTTTCCTTTTTCCTTTTTTTTTTTCCCTCCATAGTGAGGAAAACATCTCTGCTGACTTATACAGGAGTGCTCCACTTACTGCTCCTCATCACAGGAGCTGTCAGAGTGTGAAGAATATACCCAAATTAAGTAGAGAGAGCAATAATGCCTCTCCTTCCTACCTAGAAAATAATTCAGTGGAGTCTGTGTTCTGGTTTTCTTTAATTATGGTAAACACAAATTATTTCTGCCCCTGTTCTTAGCAAAACCCAGGACTGCAGGAAGAGACAGTATTGTGGGAAAACCTATCATTAAAAAGGATGAGACGTACTCGCAGTCACGACTGTAGTTAAAGCTTGTGACTATTTTTCAGTGAGAAATGAAAAACTGTTAAATTCTGTAATATAGATAAAAATTGGATCACTTTTAAATCATATATCGTTTCCTTGGAGAATCAGGTATTGCAACTCTTTTTTCTTTTTTCTGGGAAGGGGGAGAAGGGGAAGGGTGCAAATTGAAAGAACGAGAAAGTCTTTTGCAGAAAGTGTGTACAAGGCTCCGAAAACAGAAAAACAGAAATACCCCTTCTAGTTTTCCAAATCCTCTCAACATCAGCAGACATTTTAAACATGGTGCTACCACAACATAGAAATAGAGATAGGAGGTTGTCAGTAATAACATTTTTAATAACCAATGGTCCAGCACATTTGGTAAAGAGACTTACTCGCTCCGTTGTCCTCCATTGCTACTCCATGGGCCACAAGTTGAGAACCACTCTACAACAGCAGTCATAACCTGAAAAAGCTGTGAAGGGAAAGGAGAGCATCATGCTGTTATCTGCTTCTCATTCCTTCACATGTTCTGTACTTTGCTCTGTGGCTGCCTTGCACACTTTCAGTCTGGAGAAGTGGAGGCTCAGGGGAGACTTTATTGCTCTCTATAACTACCTGAAGGGAGGTTTTAGTGAGCTGGGACTCGGCCTCTTCTCTCGTGTAACTGAACTAGAGGGAATGGCTTCAAGCTATGCCAGGGGAGATTCAGGCTGGATGTTAGGAAATACTGCTTCTCTGAAAGAGTGGTCAGGCACTGGAATGGGCTGCCCAGGGAGGTGGTGGAGTCACCAACCCTGGAGGTGTTCAAGGAGTGTATGGACGTTGTACTAAGGGACATGGTTTAGTGAGAACTATTGGTGATAGGTGGATGGTTGGACTGGATGATCTTGTAGATCTTTTCCAACCTTGGTGATTCTGTGATTCTATGAATTTGTCCCTTTGCTCAGGTGACAGAGAGGAAAGAGGAGGGAGCTCTAAGGTACCCTGGGGAAGTTGAAAAGAGAAGGTGGAGAAAAGCTCCAATAGGAGAAACATGCTGTGAAATTGCCAAAGCACCTTACTTGAGCCCTCTTAGATGAATTAATGACTGAGGGGTTTAATCCCTGCACTTTAGTTCCAGATGTATAAAACGTGCATAATACACCACAATTTGTGGAGATATAGTATCCATCAATGAAAGTGAAGACCTATGTTAATGGAGTACATCATAAATGCATAATAAAAATGCCCAAAGGAGCTTATGAATAATTCTGCTTACATTGGATGAAGGCAGGGAAGAATTCAAAGTATTCCACCAGGCCACAAACTATAAAAAGTAAAAACTGAATTAGTATTAGATCGAGTCAATGAGTAAGGGATTATTTTTTTTCTCCTTTAGGATTTCCCATGGAAACAAATCTTATTGCAAGCACCAAAATTGATAAAGTCTGGTTTCTTCTGGATTTGTATCATTTGATTGACTTTTTAACTAAATTACAGAAACATTGACTTTTATCTCTCAGTATATAACTGGATTATGAAGCTGAGGTAACTTGCTTTCCCTTCTCTTCCCCACCTATCTGTCCTCCAGCAAAATACTTGGACAACAAAAAAAATTATCTCTTTTGCTTGATCAAGCATCTCAAGTATTATGCTAAGGAAATCTCTTTTCTGTAATTTATCACACTACCTGAACGTATCTGAGCAGCAGCTGAATATCCAAATGTAACTAAATGTTTCCTATCACTTACTGCCCATCCTTTAGGATATCTAGCAGAACAGAACTGCTTTTTGAAACCTCTATATCTGGATACTAATTGAAATTCCCAAATGGATATGGAATTTCTTAGAAGGTGGTACCACACCCTAATGGAATGATTTTGTAAGCTTTGTTTTTATCTAAACTGGAATAAAAATAGCAACTTTTTTACATAAGAAATGAGATAATAATGCACACACAAATAAAAAATATTACATAAGGTTTTGTCTGATTTCTGAGTCTTTGAAATCTCTGCAACCTTACCATTTAGTTCATGCAATTTTGAATATTCCCCATATCTTTGCAAATAGAACATACACAATCAAATTTTGTTTATATAGAATTACTAAATATGCATTAAGTATTTATACAAAGCAATACAGTCATTCATATGTTCACACGTATGCTGTTATTTGCCGCTGGATTATAATATTTCACTCTATTACTATTTATGCATCTAGACTAACTGCTCTTCAAAATGGTTCATTCTCAACTATAGTCTGCATTTCTCCAGGAAAAACCACAATGCAAAAAAAATGAGGTGTAGGCTTTACTTCTGTTGTCTAATCTATCAAATGTTCTGCTTATTGCAAACTACGAATTCTACTACAATGATTTCAAAAGCTGACAGATCAGCTGGGAAGCGAGTAGTAAATCTCTGTAAAAGCAGCTGGGGTGGAAGTTGTTCATCTTTATGTACATAAAAGATATCCCTATGACAAGAAGTGTTGCAGTAAAAAAGCCATCTGTACAAAACTTCTCATTTAGCCTGTGAAGAAAGCACAGGTAATGATCAACATTCATAATTTAGGTAGTTGAGGTGCAAACTGCATTGCTTAGACATTTATGAAGATAAAACTGTCCTTGTCCCATACAATATGCAACAGTCAGTCTTAACTGAAATTGATGAAAAGTTTCTGATGGAAATTGGACTGGGATGCTGAGCAGGAAAGGGCAGGTTTTGTACAGATATCACAATGTACAGCAGTAATTTAAAATTGTAAATTAGATCTGGACTAACACAAGGCAGTCTTCTTTTCTGCTTATCTGGTAATTCTTCCCGTCTACTGAAGTGGTCAAACAAAACAGTGTTTCCAAGCACTTGAAATAAAAAACAAGGAAACAAAAGACTAGAATCAGAAAACTGCCATCAGAGATGCTTCTGCTAGACAATAACCTGATGAATTGAGCACTGATTTAGAATTGCAGGAGCACCGGTTTAAGAATTCCCCTGAGCTCACACGGAGTTAAACCCATAATATAAGATACTGCCTCATACAATGGGGCTAGATATGATATTCTACCTCTTTCTAGGGTCTTTGTCATTATCTTGAGACTGCTGCACACATTGCTGTTGCCTGCTCCAGGTAAAACATAACAATTTAAAAAATAACTGATATAAATACGTTCCAAATATATGTAGTAGTCTGCTGGTTACTGGCATTGTGATGGGTTATATGGATTCATATCCTCAAAGACAGCATCAAGAGCAGAACATGCAGGTCCCACTCTCTTACAGAGTTTCACTGTCACCAATACACTGCTGATACAGCTTTGTGAAACTGGCCATTTACAACTACACGTGTTAAATAATTCAATACTAAATGAATAACAGATCTGAAACTGCCAAAGCATCACTTTAGGTCTAGATCCTGCTTTCTGAGTGAGGAGAAGCTAGAAATTAAACTTGTGCTATTTAAAGTAAAAGCCTAAGAATGAAAATCGATGAAACAGTGTAATGGAAGGAAACAGAAAGTATTGAACAGCTGCATATGGAATATCATGTGCCGCTGTAATTTCTTATAGCAATTTATTTGTTTCTAAACACTATTGCACTGCTTAGGAAATTTATGATGCTTATTTAGGTGCAGAAGACCTCTTATGAGCTTTTTGACCCTTTAAAACTCTCTCCAACATTGGCAGCTCCATCTCACTTCTGTTAGTTGCTTGAATATCTGACATCATCTGAAACACCCTAAGATCTCCCACCTGGACCTCTATTACATACACAGGCCATGGGGTTTCACAGGAGATACACACAATTCTGGTAACTGCATCACTTCTAGACGTTTCTTGATAATGTCAGCCTAGATACTTAGCTTACATATAGATGCCTATATTTTGCCACTTAAATAAAGAAGTGGCTGGAATCCTATACATCACTGAAGTTATTTTTAAGTCTTTTTGAAGATTTCACTGTAACTACCATGAACATGCATTTTGCTTAGTTTTTACTCTGTTCAAATTTTCTTTGTGTTGAACTTATTCATTAAGTACTGAGGAACCCCCTTCTCTCTCTCTGGAATTTCTTTGTATTCCTTTTGTGGCTCAGCAGTAGGAGAGGGAAGGAAGACAAAAACAATAGGCCAAATTTTTACATGTAACCTACTGAATGCAGAGTAGAATTTGTCTTGAGTTGGAATTACCTCTAACATTTCCAATTAGAATTTTACTTCCAAATTTTTTACTTTATTTTAGTCTAAGTATTTCCAGTTTTGTGGAAAAATATCAAGTAAGTCAGAACAGTATTTCACTGCAGGTAAACCAAAGCTTATAAGGCTGAATGTCAAACTCATTCTTTGCATTTTAAATTTTTTTTTAAATGTTTGATTTTATAGACAATGAAAAAGTATATTTAACAAAGCAGACATATTCATTTTCCCTTACTATATGTAAGTCCATTTTTATGCAGTTACTAGGATAAAGAGTTAAGAGGTGTTTCTGGTTGCCCTTTTTCATTACCTATTTATTAAAAATTACTACTTTGTGCAGTTATTTATATGTGCCTAACTTTCCTGCCATAGAAATAGTACTCAAGAACATACTGTCCCCAAGAAAGAAGAAAAAGAAATGAAACATTCTGCACATTAATACATGGCAGCATTTCAGATGCTGAAGCTAAAGGGATGCTATTCAGTTGATCAGGCCACAAAATTGATTTACCTTTAAAGATGTTTCATATTATAGCTCTTTGCTTCCAGACTCCCAAACGTGGTTCTTTTGAAAATCAGTCTTTATTGACAAATGTTTATGACAAAGCAATAACAAATGGGTAGGGATCAGCTCCAAGAGGTATGTTTACTGTATTTTCAGAACACCCGAAGGCAATCTTGAGATCTGTTTCGTTATCTTTGCTGACAGTAAACTTGCAAGCTCAACTCACTACCACAGTTGAAGAGTGCTTTCCAGAACACTCAGGACCCATATATTATGTCATAGTTGTTCTATTACAAGCTGTGGAAGCATAAAATCCTACCAATCATTCCTGGTGAGGCCACCCATGAGGTAACCACTTACATGGCAATATTCTGGAGGCTCTCAATACTTTTTTTTAGAAAATAGGCTAGAATTAGCTAAACTATTTATTAGGGCTAATAAGTGCAGAAAAGTTATTCAAAGGCTTGAATGACAACTGTATGTCGCACTATCATTGACTTTCTGTAAAAACCAGACATGTAAATGACATCCAAAGCTTTGAAAAGCTCCACCTGCTAATTTAGAAGCATAGTATGTTAGCATGTTTAATGAATTAGCATGTCATTCTGAACAAAAGACATCTTGGACTACTAATCTGCTGCAGGCTCATCAAAGAACAGTGTCACTGGAAATGCATTCATTAAGGTAGCTCGTTTAATTCCATTGTGTTGTAAAAATTGTAGTTGCTGCTGGTTGTAAGAAAGGAAGGAAGCAAGGAAGGAAGGAAGGAAGGAAGGAAGGAAGGAAGGAAGGAAAGGAAAAGATTATTAGACAATACGCTACTTGTACATTAAGGTATACATGAGCATAATTTACAACTGCTGTGTGAGACTTCTTGGCATTTTAAGGAATTACCACAGCAGGCTATTGCATTTTGGGGTATTACAAAACTTCCCCCATGATATTGAACTCCACCTGGGGGAGAGTGGTGTAGCAGTGGAGAGCTTGTGGGTAAGAATCAAGGGGCGGGCTGGTATGGCTGACACCGTTGTGGGTGTGTGCTACAGGCCCCCTGATCAGGAGGAGGAGGTTGATGAAGCCTTCCACAAACAGTTGGAAGCAGCGTCACAATCCCAGGCGCTGGTGCTTATGGGGGACTTCAATCATCCAGATATTTGCTGGAAAAGCAATGTGGCCAGGCATGCGCGGTCCAGACGGTTCCTGCAATGTGTTGAAGACAACTTCCTGATGCAGGTGGTTGAGGAATCGACGAGGAGAGGGGTACTGCTGGACCTTATTCTCACTAATAGAGAAGGGCTTGTCAGGGAAGTAAAGGTCGGGGGCAGCTTGGGTTGTAGTGACCACGAGATGGTGTAGTTCAAGATCCTGAGTGGAAGAAGTAAAGCAAAAAGTAGGATTGCTATCCTGGACTTTAGGAGAGCCAACTTCGATCTCTTTTGGGGCCTACTTGGAGCTGTCTCATGGGCTAGGGTGTTGGAAGGCAAGGGGGCCTGTGAGAGCTGGTCGGCATTTAAGCAGCTCTTCTTCCAAGCTCGGGATTGGTGCGTCCCTGTGAGGAAGAAATCGGGAAAGGGTGGCAGGAGACCTGTGTGGATGAGCAAGGAGCTCGTGCACAAACTCAAAGGAAAGAAGAAGGCCCATGAAATGTGGAAAAAGGGTCTGACTACTTGGGAAGAATACAGGAATGTTGTCAGGGTCTGCAGGGATGCGACAAGGAAGGCTAAAGCCCGCCTGGAATTAAATCTGGCAAAGGGGATAAAGGATAATAAAAAAGGTTTTTTCAAGTACATTAACAGTAAAAGGAAGACTAGGGAGAATGTGGCTCCCCTGCTAAGTGACGGGGGTGTTCTGGTAACGGGGGATGCTGAGAAGGCGGAGATACTGAATGCCTTCTTTGCTTCTGTTTTCAGTGAAAAAGCTCCCCCTCGGGAATCTGAGACCCTGGAGGTTAGTGAGAGGATCTGGGGAATGGAAGACCTTCCTTCTGTCAGGGAAGAGGTGGTCCGGGAGCGCCTAGGCAACATCAATGTTCAGAAATCCATGGGACCCGATGGGATTCATCCACGGGTGCTGAAGGAGCTGGCAGAGGTGATTGCTGAACAGCTTTCGGTCATCTTTGAGAAGTCTTGGAAGACGGGGAAGGTGCCTGAAGACTGGAAGATAGCCAACGTCACCCCGGTCTTCAAAAAAGGCAAGAAGGAAGACCCAGGCAATTATAGGCCAGTCAGCCTCACCTCTGTCCCTGGAAAGGTGATGGAACAGCTTGTACTGGATGTCATCTCCAGACAACTGGAAGAAGAGGAGGTTATCAGGAGTAGTCAGCACGGGCTCACAAGGGGGAGGTCGTGCTTGACCAACCTGGTAGCCTTCTATGATGTTGTCTCTGGCTGGGTGGATAGGGGGAGAGCAGTGGATGTAGTCTACCTTGATTTCAGCAAGGCATTTGATACTGTCCCCCATGACGTCCTTATAACAAAGCTGAGGAAGTGTGGGATAGATGAGTGGACAGTGAGGTGGGTTGAGAACTGGCTGACTGGCAGAGCACAGAGGGTCGTTGTTGGTGGTGCAGAGTCCGGTTGGAGGCCTGTAACCAGCGGTGTTCCTCAGGGGTCTGTGCTGGGTCCGGTCTTGTTCAACATCTTCATCAATGACCTTGATGAGGGGATAATGGCCACCCTCAGCAAGTTTGCCGATGATACGAAGTTGGGAGGATTGGCTGACACGCCTGAAGGCTGTGTTGCCATTCAGCAAGACCTGGATAGGCTGGAGAGCTGGGCAGAAAAAAACTGGATGAGGTTTAACAAAAGCAAGTGTAGAGTCTTGCATCTGGGGAGGAATAATTCCATGCACCAGTACAGGTTGGGGGATGACCTGCTGGAGGGGAGCTCTGCGGAAAGGGACCTGGGTGTCCTGGTGGACGACAGGTTGGCCATGAGCCAGCAGTGTGCCCTTGTGGCCAAAAAGGCCAATGGCTTACTGGGGTGCATTAAAAAGAGCGTGGCCAGCAGGTCAAAGGAGGTGATCCTCCCCCTCTACTCTGCCCTGGTAAGACCTCATCTGGAGTACTGCGTCCAGTTCTGGGCTCCCCAGTACAAAAAAGACAGGGATCTCTTGGAAAGAGTCCAGCGGAGGGCCACGAAGATGGTGAAGGGCCTGGAGCTTCTCCCCTATGAGGAAAGGCTGAGTGAACTGGGTCTGTTCAGCCTTGAGAAAAGGAGACTGAGAGGGGACCTGATCCAGGTCTATAAATATCTAAGGTGTGGGGGGCAGAATGGCGAGGCCAGACTGTTTTCAGTGGTGAGTGGAGACAGGACAATGGGAAATGGCCATAAACTGCAGCATAGGAAGTTCCGCACAAACATGCGCAAGAACTTCTTTACAGTGAGGTGACGGAGCACTGGAACAGGCTGCCCAGGGAGGTGGTGGAGTCTCCTTCTCTGGAGATGTTCAAGACCTGCCTGGATGCCTACCTGTGCTACCTGGTGTAGGGAACCTGCTTTGGCAGGGGGGTTGGATTCGATGATCTCTGGAGGTCCCTTCCAACCCCTACAATTCTGTGATTCTGTGATTCTGTGATCGAATGCATGCTTCCCTTACATATTTATCCACATATAGAAGGATATGATAACCATTGTAAAGCTATCCATGAGAGTTAACAGATAGCATCAAAATGTGTAACTTGTTGCGTGCTGGGAGTATTAAAACATAGCATGATGAATTCAGCCCACTTATTGTAAGAATTGGAATATTTGCTCTCATAGAAACCTTTAATGAATCTAAAATGTCAGTTATGATCTTCTTCATCTTAACACCGATGAAACTGTATTTGTCTTGTATTAAAGAGGAAAACAGTTGTAAAAGCTGAAGTTCTATACTGAAGTAATACTGAAGACAAAAATCAAGCTCCAAAGAATAACAGAGCTGAGAATACAACAAGGAACACTTTTCTTAAAAGTGTTCTGCTTACTTTTCAGGATATTCTATATCAGGGGAAGTGGTGTAACATAACATAGACATTTTATTTTCTTTGGATCATGGAAATAAGTGAGGATGAGTGTAATTGCTTTTGTGTTGAATTTTCTAGCAGCCATGTTAAATCAAGCCACTGAAACTATGTTTTTGAAGCTCTGCACAAATACAGGGTCTTGAAAAGAAATGGCATAAGTGCCTTCAACCCGTTTGCTCTTGCATTTCCATGTCCAGCATGCTTGCTGTGAACACACTTTGTAGTTCTGGTAGAATGTGTTGGCGTATGAGATTTTCAAGCAGTCAGAAATGTGTCAATAGCATGGAACTTCAAAAGTATGTCACAAAATAGAATAAATACAATACATACACAAAATAGAATAAATAAACAAAAATAGAATAAATACAAAATAGAAACTACATGCTTGCAATGTAGAAAAATAGTCTGGAACAAATTTAAGGCAATGAACCTAAGGAAAAAAAGTTGAACAATAGTTAAAGAATACAAGATACAGAATTGCCAGACTAGATCACTGAAGAAGATCAGCTTTCTGAGACTATCAATTCAATATGCAGCAGATGTCAGCAAACACTAACTTTTTTTAATTTTTATTTTTTAAAGGATAATGTTTAGCTTCACTTGGAAGAGTACTGAAAGCAAGAAAAAGGGTGTTATTTTGTTGTTACAAGACACAGATATTATAAGGTGTTATATGAGACCTTGGTTTAACCACATCTTGAGCACTTTGTCAAGTCATAGTGTCTACTCAAGAAGGATGTAGATAAGTTAGAAAAGGTAATGAGAAGGGAAACTAAGATAATGATGGTGATGGAGCAACTATATTATAAGGAAAAACATGAAAAAACTTGGAACTTTTCAACTCAGGAGGAAAAAAAGAAGAAAGGATGATGGAGGTAAGATAAAGATACAAAAGATCATCAAAGCAGTAGATAAATCATAGAATCACAGAATGGTTTGTGTTGGAATGGTTTGGGTTTTTTGAAAACCCATCCAGTTCCAACTCCCTGCCATGGGCAAGGCAGCCACCCAGCAGCTCAGGCTGCCCAGAGCCCCATCCAACCTGGACTTGAGTGTCTCGAGGGATGGGGCACCACAGCTTGTCTCAGCAGCTGTGTCAGTGCCTCATTGCCCTCTGAGTAACGAATTTTCTCCTAACATCTAACCTAAAGCTGAAAAGTCCTTCACTCTAGGTAAGCACTGATCAGCATTATCTAAAAGATTGACATGTTGTCAACAGTACTGTCATCCCAAAAACCAAAATACACGATGGTACCAGTTACTAGGAACAAAATTAACTGTATCTCAGCTGAAACCAGGAAACGGGACACGAAGGACGTTCTCTAGTGAGAATGTGGCAGGCAGGATGTTAACTTCAACAGTCCTAACATCGACTGATAGCAGTCAGTTCCAACAAAACCAGTAAGATGAACACCAGAACTGTAATGTTTTAAAGCACTTCTGAAGAAATGAAGGAAGGTCAATCACTAGAATTGCCTTCAGGCTGACAATCTGTAGCCTAAAAAATTTGGTCCTGTTGGAGACATACTTCTCTAGAACAGTTTATTCTAAATAAATATAATATGGCTTTTAGAAGAAAGTTAGATCATAGTTATTGCTATTGCCCCAAAGTGATGATGCAAACCAGGATCACCGCTTGCTGAGAAAGTCACAGTGTATAGAGTGGGGTGAAGGCTAGATTTGATTAGAGATTAGGAGATAAAAACAGTCTCATGTAGAACCAGATGACAGTAAGAAGCCAGAGGCAGTAGAGCAGGGAACGCTGAGTCCTTTCTGAATTGATAATGGATAAGGGTGCTTTTCAGCTGACGCTGCTGACAGCCAGGTTTAGAATATAAGGCATGATGCTTGGTACTAAGTAATTGACTTTACCCACAACTCTGTCTGTTAACCAGCTTTTGTTATAGTGTTTACTTATTCAGGCTGTAGACATTATAGCTGTGAAAACTAGGGGTAGGAAAAAGGGATAGACACTCATTTTACATGTGGAGAAGACAAATATGGGATGATAGAAGGCCTGTCTAAAATTGCCCAGCAGTCTCAGCTGGAACCAGGGTCTGAGTCCTAGATTTCTAAGTCCTTGTCTGAACTCTCAAGCTGAGCACCTCTTTCCTGTTAATGATAGTACTGTTATACCAGGCAGGCACAGCTGGACAAGTTAATACATTGCGTTAGAATGACTCTATATAATCAATCAGCTGCATGAAGTGAACATCTGGCATAATAATCTTCTTGATTTTCTTTCCTTCTGCTCTTTTTCTTGTTTCCCTGGTTGGTGATTTCTTCCTTTTGTAGAAAAGCTTCATCATTCCATCTCCAAGGATTAGCTGACACAGAAAATTATAATAGAATCTTGCTATCACTGTGATGGAATATCTTTTTGGCACAAAATGCTTTTAATAAGCTAGCATCTTTCCATGTCGTCCTTAGCTGTCACAGGTATGCAGCCCTTTAATGTCGCCTCAAGAATGGAAGAAATGAACAAAAGAAAAATATCTGCTGATATTTGTATTCTCAACAAAATTTGCTGTGCTCATGTTTGTGCCTCTTCTTGTTTATGGGTTACAGAAGGATTTTAGACAGCCAGTTTACGGGCATCAGTGACTAAAAAGAGAGAGTATTACAGGCAGAACAGATATCTTCAAAACAGGATAATTAAATAAAACCTACCAGGCAGGTGGATAGAATACTTGGAAACTCAGACCAGCCTTGTCTGAACAATTTCTTTTCTTATCCCTTCAGTAATTTTCCTACATCTAGAACATCCCTTACTGTTTCCAATTTTTTAATGTGCGCACTAGTTTTCACATTTACTCAGTTTTGAAAGGCAGGGGATGGAGGAGGGATTATAGAATCTCACAATCATAGAACGATAGACTTGCTCAGGTTGGAAAAAAACCTTAATGATCATCAAGTCCAACCACAACCCAACCATACTACCCTCCACTAAATCATGTCCCTGAGTACCATATTCAAACAGTTTTTAAACATATCCAGGGATGGTGACTCAACCACCTCCCTGGGGAGCCTATTCCAGTGCTTAACAACCTTTTCTGTAAAGGTTTTCCTGATATCCAACCTAAACCTTCCCTCGCACAACTGGAGGCCATTTCCCCTCGTCCTGTCACCTGTCACCAGTGACAAGAGACCAACCCCGCTCTCTCTGCAATCACCTTTCAGGTACTGGAAGAGAGCAATAAGGTCTCTCCTCAGTCCCCCCCTCCTCATACTGAACAGCCCCGGTTCCTTCAGTCTCTCCTCGTAGGGCACACTCTCCAAGCCCTTCACATGCCTTGTTGCCCTTCTTTGGACCTGCTCCAACACCTCCAAGTCCTTTCTGTATCGAGGTGCCCAAAACTGAGCACAGTACTCGAGGTGAGGACTCACCAGTGCCGAATTCAGGGGCAGGATTACTTCCCTAGTCCTACCATTCAGGTTGTGGAGAAAGAGAAGCCCCAAAACCCCAGAACCACTTTTCATCCTCATCACATTTAAAATGAGAAAACAGAGGCAAAAGAGAATCTCTAAGCGTCAGAAAACACAGAAATGTCTGTCTTGTATGGCCAGTTACAATACTGTGTGTATTTAAACATTTCTGTCAATCAAATGAATGGGAGAGAAAAATTAAAAACTGAACTCATCATAAAGGAAAAAAAAAAAAGTGAGCAAGCTACAATTTGCTCCTGGTTATTTCATGATATAAAAAAGATGCTAAACTCATCAGATAAATTGTTTTCCGTGAATTATTCACTTGGGTCTAAATTGCTACTCTTTCAGGCAAATACAATGGAAACCTATGACTCCTTGTCATCAGATTTGTACTTTGGCAGCTGCATCATATTCACTGTTCTTAGCAGAAGTGGCTTTGTGTGACAGTTAGCAATATAATAGAAACAAAAGAACTGTGAAATCTTTCTCTCATGGTATTTTTGTTTGTTTGTTGTTTTTTAAAATTACCTTGTTCCATATTCATTTTACAGCTCTACCTTTCACATATAGACTCTGGCTCAGCGAATTTCAGCTTACTTGCTTGTAGTCAAGCAATGCTGAAGAAAGAATACAGTGTTAGGAATGTGTTTATTTCCCTTGATGAAGTGGCACATTGACATGTTTTCTAACCCTTTAAGTTGCAGTAACTCCCCAGTCCACCCTCTGCATTCCTTTCTGCTTGCATGAAATTACTTGGCACCCTAAAGAAATGGTCTAGTAAGTAGCCTTCAAAAAGCACTGCAGGTAAGCAAAACAAAAGGCTAGAGAAAATACACTCACTAGTGGAAAGGAATGGCAGAGAAGAAGTAAAAGAATGATATGAAGTATTAATAATACATTCACTTAAAAAACTTGGGTCCAAAATCTGAACCTCCTTCTCTGCTTGACCAATCCAGAAATAAATGTAGTGTTGTTTTTAGTTTAAGAATTTCTTTTCCTGTCTATTATATACAAGTACATCCACACAAGCTGTTTTTTCCACTTTCATCAAAACTCTGTTTTGACGAATAATAAATCTATATTTCATTATCACATCTTTGCCAGTCTCCTTCAGCATTTTTAAAAGGAGATGGTGTAAGTAACAGAGGGCTTAGAATTGTACTCGTATTTTTATTTTGTTCTGATTTAATCCTTTGCCTCTAGATAAATGATTCAAACATGAGGCAGGTGCCATCAATGACAGGCAGTGTCATCAAACACTGTACAGCTGATATACTATAAATCTACACATCTAACTGTTATTAATATAGATATTTTAGCCTGTGATTGTGCAAGGGCTGTTTGTGAATAGAGAGAAAGAAAGGGAGACTGGAGAAAACAGAGTAAAGAGTAAGCTGTGTTAATCAAAGCTGCAATATATATAGATGTTAATTATCTGCATGAGACAAATGGTGGGTCAAAGTTAGATAATGTCATTTGCTATAGTAAAAGCACAGGGCAGTTCTTAAGAGGTAGCAGGAATAGTGTGCACTTTTGGCTGAAACAGAAGTACAGAAAGTGCCTGAAAGCGTTTTTTGGATTGTTTCCTCAGATAAGTAACTCACTTTTCCCAGCTCTTAATCTCTTGACAGGGAGTAAGATGAAGGGAGTAACAGCACTTAGAGTGCTCTGTTACAAGTAAGTTGACAAGAACAAGTGTCTGAATATAACTGGGGTCATACCCTGCATGTGGAGCCTTCTCATGTTGTTTGATCCTACATCGCAGGAAATACTACCACCAACACATGGGCCTGTGTGGGCCTGGTCACACAGCACTCTGATGGAGTCAATGGTAAATCCTCACCAGACACAGTGAGGAGGAGTCCCGTGGAAAGGTCACTCCAGCTGGATTGCCCTTTTGCATTTTAGGACAGGCCCTGCAAGATGTTGGCATCTGTAGTGCGAGCTCTCTGGGGTGGCTGGTCCTCTAACAAGTAGTAACACAGAGATTGAAAAACCTTTACTAAACCACATTGTAATATCAGACACAACAAATTCTACTTCTGAAATAAGATCCAGTACAGAGGAAGTTTGGTTATCAAAGTAAAAAGCATTCCTACATTTTCAAACTCTGGCAGATACTAGTTAGTAAGCAGGTCTACAAGCATTTAAGCTTATCTTTTGTGTAGGAAATTCAGCTCAAGACAAAACAAAATGCAATGGATCACTTTGAATTTGAGATAAAAATGAATCAGGGTAGTTTTTAAAAGTTTGAAGCAGGGCCTTAAAATGATTGACTTTCACACACCGCTGAAGAAAACAGGACCATTTTAATTATCATCTGTACAGAAGAAGGTACAATGGTCTCTCACAGATCCTCTTCCATCGATATATACAGTGAGAAGGAGAGAGTTATTATTACCCCAGAGCACTGAATACAGCTCACCAAGAAGTATTCCTTCAGAAAGTTAAAAAACAACATTTCAGTAAAGCGTGTAATTGTAACTTAGAGAAGCCACCATGAAACTAGATAACCTTTCAAAACCATTTATCAAAGGAGTTACATTTCTCATTTTAAGGCAAGCGATGTAATAAATATAGATCAAAGAAAGCTAGTCAGTATATAAAATGCTGAATTAGATGAAAAGGTTATTCACAAAAGAGAGTTATATATTTTACAGCTTCTTCTCAGCTCTTCTTATTCAGAGACTAAGCTTTGTTTTCTATGTCGAACTTTACCAGCTGTTATGTTACATAGCTATAACTTCTAGGGAAATTTTGTAGGAAAAATAAAGGGAGACTTTATGGAGATCCATAAAGAGGAGAAATGGTCACCCACACTTTGATAGGGGTGTAGGGTTGATACTCACAAGCCTCACAAATAAGGGAGGCGTTAAGCCTTTGCTGTGGGGGGCACTGAAGAAGTAGCTGGGTGAACAGAGCTCTTGCTAAGGAGCCCAGACTTAACAGAAGTGGGAGTGTTCTCATCATTCCTGCTCTCAGGACAGTATTAATGGAAGTGTCAGTTATCCTTCATGCCATCCTTAAATCTTTGGAACACACAAGACCACAGGTGTTATTTTCATCTTCCCAGCCAGTTTCAGTGAATTTGGTTCCTTCATGTGAAACAGTCCTCTTTTGAGCCTGTCAACAAATACATAATTTTCCAGAGAGTAGAAGTATCCCTTTTAACAAGAACTTTCCCATTATTGTAGGTTTCCCTATATACTTGTCACTGATGGCTCTCTGATTTCTTGCCATTCCTGTAGAAAAAAAATTGAACTGTTCCCTTAATACTGGAAACCAAAGGAGTGATGTTGCATTATCTAAAGGTTTGGGGATGCCTGACTGCCAAATTTGCAAGCAGCTTATTTGATAACTCAGCATCACGTTAACAGAGTTTTAAAGTACCATGTGTTGCATTTTTACTTTTTTAGGATAAATAATTCTTCCAACATCCGTCTATTACAGAGAAAATTTTATATGTTCTACCTATTGAAAATTTCATGCTTCATGTTTTGCTAGAGATTATTTGTAATGCATAGAGTGAAGTCTAATTTGTGATCTGGGAATAACAAATACTAAATCTAGGCAGAAAACACTATATGAAAATCCTATAACTTGTCAGACCTGAAGAGCCTAATGCAAGTGCATTATTTCTATAGCTCCTGGTACTGTTTACAGCTTCTGAAAAGTTTGGGAAATTTTCTAGAAAACATGCTTTAGATGCAGTTTACGTAGTTAATACAACAAAACAAACAAAGAAATTATAAAAGTGGGAGGAACTGCATTTTTGTGTTAAATAAACAAAAATTTGCTTGCTGGAATGCAAGGAAAAAAACTGAAACAAACAAGAATTCTTTGAGTTTACCCTCTATGAGCAAAACCATGAATAAAATCATGCTAATTTTTCAGCTGTATCAATCACAGAAAGGAAGACATGGGCAACATTCCCCCTCTTCTGTACAGGATGAGTTTCATGCAAGTGTTGTACTATACAATGTCCATAGCTGCAGGATACACAGCCAGCTTGCTGTGCACGGGAGCCTGTAGGCAACTCCCACTCGGCGATCTTGCTGCTGGCATGGCCTTGCAGCAAGAACTCCTCATGACAAATCCTTTTTGGTTGTTGTTCTTTTCTTATACTGAAATTGTATGTTGGCTTGAATGATCCAAAGGGAGAGCTTCTCCCTATAGACAAGATTTGCTTTGTTCTGAGCAGTACTCCATGGGAAAAATCCATCTGGACTCTAATGCAGTATAAATACAAGGTGCTCAGCATCTGAATGGACATAAGGTTCATTCATCATCTACATTGCTTTCTTATTCATTCTCATTAAAGCAGTTATCTTATTAAGCCATTTATCTGCCTTTCTTACTAAGCTCCAGACAGAATCATTCCTGTCCTCTTTCCTCACTTTCCACTCACTGTAGTGCAAAACACATTCCAAGGAAAATAAATAGCAGCTAAGCTCTGTCTGATAGCTTTTCATTTTAAAAAGTAAAAAACCACCATGTCATTCCCCAAATATGTCTCCATGCATTCCCCCACAGTGATGGCTCCAACAAAATTAACACCCTAAAACTGTATCAAGGCTGGGAGTGTGAGCTGAACATCACATCCATCCACTCTGACTGGAAGGCAATACTGACTCTATCTATTTGGGCAATGTTGAGCTGTCATTTAAAAATATCAGTACAGATTAAGTTCTGTTCTAAGATTCTTAGAAAATTGATCTACATTACCTTCAAACACAATATATTGGATGATCTCTGCTAGAAAGGCTGAAACTGAGCTTATTCTTTTCCCATATCTGACTTTTTTCTTAAGGAGCTTTGAATGGTTATTTTAATTAAGGCTGCCTGTCTATCATCACAATTTTTCTTAATTTTGTTCAATTTTAGCCAGTGGTAAAGTCTGGTGTATTCTATTTTAGAAATGTCTAAACTTGCAATTATAGTCTACTTCAATAACAATGATCTTGAGCAGGTAAAGCTCATGGCAGAAAACTCTGCACAGATACTACTATATTCTTGAATTACTTAAGTTCCTGATACAGAATACATTTGACTTCACTAGCCCAAGATTATACAAGCATAAAATGTTAAAATGATCAGTGATTTTAAAAAAAAATTATTATCTCCAATTTCATGACCAATCCATTAACACTGAGTATTAAAACAAGTTTCGATTCAGGTACTATTCTGTTGATATTCCATAATAACCATTTATATAGCTAGTACTCTTATGTCAGATGATCTCTTAGTAAAATTACCCTAACAATAAGCAAATGGAACAGTTACTTGCTGATTGTGCTAAGGAATACTGCATAGAAATTTCAGTTCTGGTCCAAATCCGCAGTATATTAAGTTAATGTTTCAGATGCCATAGCTATACAAGATGCAACAGCAACAAATTCCATTTAACACTTAATCTATTAAAGCAGCACATATAGGGGCACTATAATTCTTACAAATGAAAAGCTAAGAAAAGTTGTTCACCTTTCAGAAGTGACTTATCAGCACGATTTTTCTTTTCTATTATAGTATATATAATATATAATATATATATTATATAATATAATAATAATATAATATATATTATTATTATTATTATATAATATAATAATAATATATAAATATATAATATATAGTATATATCTACTATGAATGTAGCCAAAAGGATTGTAGATGGAAAGCTGCAGCAGTGTCTGGGAATTTGGTGGTGCTAATCTGCTGAGACACAAGTTACTGGAAGAGCAGTGTGAATACCTGCTCCTCACTTATCAGGTAACTGTTTATTCCATATGTCTGTTCCGGGGATTATGAATTACCTTATGCTTCGTCTGTAGTTTGTTATAGCAAACTACATATATATATATATATATGCAAGCAGACGGCCAAGAAGGCCAATGGCATCTTGGCTTGCATCAGAAACAGTGTTGCAAGCAGGAGCAGAGAGGTGATTGTTCCCCTATATTCAGCACTAGTGAGGGCGCACCTCGAGTACTGTGTCCAGTTTTGGGCTCCTCACTGCGAGAAAGATATTGAGGCCCTGGAAGGTGTTCAAAGGAGGGCAACAAAGCTGGTGAGGGGTCTGGAACACAGGCCATATGAGGAGAGGCTGAAGGAGCTGGGAATGTTCAGCCTGGAGAAGAGGAGGCTCAGGGGAGACCTCATTGCTCTCTATAACTTCCTGAAGGGAGGTTGTAGTGAGCTGGGGGTCGGCCTCTTCTCTCGTGTCATTAGTGATAGGACCAGGGGGAATGGTTTCAAGCTATGGCAGGGGAGATTCAGGCTGGACATGAGGAAGTATTACTTTTCAGAAAGGGTGGTCAGGCACTGGAATGGACTGCCCAGGGAGGTGATGGAATCACCGACCCTGGGGGTGTTCAAGGAAAGGCTGGATATTGTGTTGAGGGACATGGTTTAGTGGGAGCTATTGGGAATAGGTGAACGGTTGGACTGGGTGATCTTTTAGGTCTTTTCCAACCTTAGTGATTCTATGATTCTATATTCAAGACAGTTAAGAAATGTTTAAATGCACAGAGCAGGAATATGACAAATACTGAAAGGAATATCAGGTTTTGGGACACTGTACTGATTTCACATGCGCAGCAATAGTATTACAGCATACAGAAATCTTCACACAGATTTTTGTGCATGCATGTATGTATTTATGTACATACGTAATCTACATAAACACATACAGAAATGCTTCATAACTATCTGCAAAGCAGTAGGATATATTATGAAAATGATGTCTTCATTTGATGTGGTATGTGACGTAGGTGTGCAGAGCAGAGCACTGAGAGTATTTGCACACATCCAGAAGATGTCATTACTGTTTTAAAACATCAGGTTAATATATTTTCTCCTTTGTGCCCCGCCTCTTTATTACTAGTAGAGTAAGTCTATTTAATTTCATGAAAAAATGATTCATAGATCTCAAAGGACTTTGTCAAAGTTGTTAGATATTACTTCAGCTCACATAGGTGTAGAAGAAATGCCTAAACTCATGCAGTGAACTTAAATACTTGTTAAAATATATGTGCTTCCTTAATGCAACAACACTGCCATCCTCCACGCTGCAACCCTAACTTGGATCTTTGTACTGCTGCTCTTTGTACTGCATCCTCTTTACCTTCAACATGAAGTAGTCTTAAATCAGCAGCACTTCTTTTCGTGATTGCCAAAACTGATTTTAGTCTTTCTGTAGGCAGGAGGATACTCAATTCACGATCGTAACCACTAGAGGTCAGGCAAGATATAATTCATCGCTGTACAGAAATTTCTGGCGTTGTTAGCAAGATAAAAGTTACCGGAGTGACATTCACATAAGAAGATTAAAATATGACTTTATGTCAGAAAGCTAGAGAACTATGCTCTCGAAAACTAGTATATTCCAGTCAGATGACTTGCACTGGTAGGAAGATAATGGTGAGGGAATGCAATTTTATTACATATGAAACAGGTGTGCAGTTAAATATGGACAATTATATAAATAGAAATTGTTCATAGCAAACACTGCATTCATCAGGTGTTAAAATCTACCCCAAAACCATTTATTTAATGGATCTTTTGTTGTCATACGAAGAAGTTTACTCCCACTGCTTTCCCTATACAAGGGAGGAGGAGGCATATGAAATAGAAAAACACTATAATCCTCTTGTCTGAATCAGACTGAGTCTTTGAATATATGTAGAATGATACTGAAAAATTCAAAACAGTTCAGTAGCTACTTCCCTGAATTATCCACTTAAGTTGTCTCTGCTTTGGTGAGGACCTCCGAGATCTCCTGCTCCTCAATGAGGAGCGGTGAGGTAGTCTCAGTGGGTGCACAGAGGACTTTTTGCCACCAAACAAGCAACTCACCAACTTGTCTGATGTGCAGCAGCATGCAAAGCCATCTCTGATGGACCTTGTCAATATCTTGACAAGGAAGTTATTTCCTTGGATACATTTAATATAATTCTGCCAACAGCAAGTAAGGTGGGGCCAGATAGAGAAAAAAAAAAAAAAAAAAAAAAAAAAAAAAAAAAAGAACCAACAGAAAGAAAGAAAGAAAGAAACAAGAGCCTAAGTGTTTATGGATACTTGCTGTCTACCTGTCTGCATGTCTACTGGACTGTCACACTGTCACACAGTTGTATTATGTATATAAATCTTTAGTGGTATTAGGCAAAAAGGTACATAGCAAACTTAGACCTACTTATAACACTATGATAAAAACCAACAAAAATGGAAGACATACATATTTTTACTTATTAGAGCCTGCTAATCTTTAACACTTGTAGATTTCTGATAAATCTGATAGATGTTTTCTTTCTACAACAGCTGGCATCATCTGCAATCACTTTAAGGGAATAAGACTTCCATCTTCTGTGCAGTTCCTTCAATATCAGAATTGGTCACACACAAAGCAGGGAAAACTGGGAACTCTTCTTTGCTAGATTCCCATCTGAACCGATAAAAACAAATTAATGTCCAAACACTACCTGTAATGGTACAAGCATGTTTCTCAGCTGAGGATCACATGGCTTGCATATTTACTGTAGAAATGATCTAACTGCAACCACTGAGAATACAGTGTTGACAGTTGGAGTTGCACAGCAAATATAGTATTCACAACTGGACTGCAGAAGTAGGTTGAAAGAGCACAAGTCTGTTCCAATTCTTGTGTCTCTATGCATTTTATATATGTGGTATTGCTGTTTCAGTTTAATATACACATAGTTAAATACCCTTGTAGCCTTCAGTTTCTTTATTTCCCCTAAAGAAACAGAGAACTTTTAAAAAATAACTAAGGAGGTCTCTTCCAAGAAGGTAATGCGACTGATAGCCCAGCTGGAGTGCCTCTACACCAACATACACAGCACAGGAACCAAGCAGGACGAATTGGAAACTGTGGTGCAAATAGAAAACTATGACACAATTGCTACCACAGAAATGTATTTGACAGCTACAATGCTTGTAGAAGAGATGGGTGGGGAAGGAGAGGTGGAAGTGTTGATCTCTGTGATAAGAAATTGATAGATTTTGAAGAGCTGCCTCTGAGAAATAGCCATGAACAACTGAGTACATATGGGTTAAAATTAGGGACTGGACCAATAAAAGACATCTGAGGTTGGGACCTACTACAGGTCACCTGGTTTAAAGGAAGCCTTTTAGTGAGGCTTTCTTGCTTGAGCCACACTCTGTCATATGTCTATCCGGTGAAGTCCCTGTTGGCTGGTAAAGAGAAGCATTGCTCTCATTTTAACTAGAAGGGAAGATACAGGAAACATGCCAGTGAGCCTCACATCTCTCCCTGAGAAGATCATGGAACAGATCCTCCTGGAAGACATGTTAGAGCACATGCATGACAAGGAGGTGACTGGAGACAGCCAACATGACTTCACCAAAAGCAGATCATACCTGACCAATCTGGTAGCCTTCTACGATAGACTGATAGCATCAGTGGACAAAGGAGGAGCAAATGATGTCATCTACTTGAACTTGTGGAAGGCTTCTGGTATGAACCCATACTACATTCTTATATCTAAGTTTGAGAGATGTGAATTTGAAGAGTGGACTATTCAGAGGTTAGCCAACATTTGTTGTTAGCCAACAAATAGGTTGGCTAGTTGTAGCCAGAGGATTGTGGTCAATAGCTCGATATCCAAGCAGAGGCTGGTCATGAATGGTGCCCCCAGGGGTCCATCTGGGACTCATGCTCTTTAAGATATTTATCAACAACCTATACAATGGAATCGAGTGCACCCTCAGCAAGTTTGCAGATGACCTGAAAAGAGATGACAGCATAAAAAGGAATTTGGAAAACCTTGACAACTGGACACACATGAACCCAATGAGGCCAAGTGCCAGGTGCTATACCTGGGTTGTAGCAATCCCAGATACATTTACATGACCATGGAGAGGAGCTCACAGAGATCAGCCCTGCAGAAAAGGACTTGGGGGTTCTGGTGGATGAAATGCTCGAAATGAGACAGTAGTGTGTGCATGCAGGCCAGAAGACCAACTGTACCCTGGGCTGCATCAGAAGAGGGGTGGTCAGCAGGGCAAGGGAGTTCCCCTCTGTTCTGACCTTGTGAGGTTCCATCTGGAATACTGTATCCAGGTCTTAGGCCCCCAGAAAAAGAAGCATGTAGAGCTGTTGGAGTGGGTCCAGAAGAGGGCTACAAAAATGATCAGAGGGTTGGGGTACCTCTTCTACAAAGACAGGCTGAGGGAGCTGAGCTTGTTTGGCCTGGAGAAGGTTCTAGGGAGACCTCACTGCAGCCTGAGTATTTAATGAGAGTTTATAAAAAGGAGAGAGATCAACATTTAACACAATCTGATAATGATAGGACCAGGAGGAATGGCTTTAAACTAAAAGAAGAGAGATTTATACAAGATGTTAGGTGGAAATTCTTTACTGAGAAGGTGGTGAGGCACTGGCACAGAAAAGTTGTGGATGCCCCATCCCTGGAGGCATTCAAGGCCAGGCTGGATGGGGCTCTGGGCAGCTTGATCTGCTGAGTGGGATCCCTGCCCACAGCAGGGGATTGGAACTGAATAGCCTTTAGCATCCCTTTCAACCCAAGCAATTCTATAATTATGTGAAAAACAGAAGGCCAAGAGCTCATCAGTTTCCATGGATATGCATAAGGAAATACAAAGATACAGGAAAGTGCACTAGTTTTTTATTGCCAACTCCACTGCAAAGCTCTGAATCTCATGTTGCACAGTAATTAAAAATTGGACAGTAACAACTGGTGGTTACAGACTTAAGTAAATGTCACAGCTTTGCATATAGGACAGTGTAAGCTTTATTATTAGTATGCACACAGTGTAAGCCGCAATTGCATTTAAAATGTGATTTGTGAGAAAACATTGCTACTACTTAAATAGCTACTATTTTTGATTCTGTAAGTTAACAAAGACTACTTTAAAAAAGAAAAAAAAAAAAAAAAAGATATGGAATGTGGCATACTCAGTGGTCAGCATCTGTCAGTTTTTCCAGTTAGGCTGTATTGACATGCTTTCCCTTTATTTCATTTCTTTGAGCAGAAACAGACTATGCATCTTCACAAGAATAGTGACATAGCACCCTGGTATATTGACTGAACAGAGCAAAGCATGGATGACAAGTGACTTTGCAAACTCATGGTGGGTGAGCACAAATCTTTAAAAAGCTGCACAAATATTCTGGGCATAGGACTCTCCCTCTCTCCCTTACTGTGTTATCTGAAACTTTAGGATCTCATGAATCTTCTAAGAATTAAATGTAGATGTTAATTAAAATTGGAGCAAATTAAAAGAGCAAATAAACTGTAAGTAGCACAGACACTTTAGAAGGCACTGGTTAGCATAGTGCCAGGGTATCTGAGCTGGTTACCTTGTTCCATCAAAACAAAGCACAGTGCCACTCAAAAGAGGTGACCTTGCTTTTAAACTCAACAGAGCTTAGTCATGAGGATACAGCGAGTCTGCTTTGTTCACAGGCTTGAGCTAGCATCTTCTCCTGGACATGCACCTTTAAAGCAAAAGTTATCCTTTCAAGCTGATTAAAATTAGGAGGATGTTTATTTTTCCATCACTCTACTAGGAAGAGTATAACAAATCTGTACCTGAGGAGAATGGAAAGAGCAATAAAACACTGAATCAGTCTATAGTGTACTAGAGATCCTCAAGAAACTGAGAGCAGAGTGTTTCATAATCAATGCAATCCATGTAACAAGAAGAGATGCACACCCACTCAAGAAAGCTATTATAGCCTTTTACAAAACATGGAAATCTCAGCCCAAATTGCTCCATAAAGAGATCACAATTAAGAGCATTATCACACTTTTGCCTCTGTTCACATGAAGGTATAATTCATGTATTAAATAGCAAAACGGACAAGCAAAAGTGGAGAACAGAGAAAGAAATTATATAAATCAAGAATGAGAGCAACTTTTTTTTTAAAAGCTGTTCTTTAAAACTAAGGGAAAAGTTTTCGGATAAAGCTGAACACCTGTCCAAAGCATACAGGTGTCTGAAAAATCAGGATATAAATATATATGTTTTGGGGAAGAAAACCACCCTTCAACAAAGCATTCTATTTTTTTTTTTTTAGGTTCTTCTCCAACACCAAGTAGTAGCAATCACAATTGACTCTTCATACCTGCCTATCATGCAGTACAACTGTCAGGAAAATAAACAACTGTGATACATTAATAATATTTTTCACTGATACAACATCCTTTATCTAAGATTCTCAGAGCTCTTTACAACCACAGAAAGCCATTAGACTAATGATGGAAAAAATGAAGGCATGGGAAATGACAGTATGGATAGCAGTGTTTTCCTGTTAAATATCATTAGTGAAAAATGCAATACCTATATGCTTTTATTATATTATGTTGAAGATCTTTGTATTATCCTCTGATGCTTATGGAACAAATGGTGTTATCTTAAAACTGTTTAAAACTTTCTTTGTTCTACTCCTGGTATTACCCAACAGCTACAGTAATCATTCATTCACCAATATATAAGTTATACCAACTTACACTTTCAAACTGTAACTCACATACAGATATCTCTGAATAGGGCAAAAAAAATGTGTGGATAGATGCCTTTTTTTTTTTTCCTTCCCCCCCCCCCCCCCCCAACCCCCCAACCCCCAAGTGAACATCTTTTCTCCAAAATGCAGAATTTTCCTATCTGGAATTTTTCTATGTCTACTTGGGCAATTTCTGTTTTCTAATTTTTTTTTCTAAAATTCTAGAATTTTACATACAGTATTACAATACAGAATTGTCTTAATGCAGCTGAGCAAGTTCAATAATCACTTGTTTTCATTTAACTGGAAAATCACATTGGTATCACTTTTAGTAGGCAGTTGTTTATTGCTTTAGCTGTACTGTGAAAAAAAAACAATGTTGCTAATGTTTCCTCTTTGTTAGCATCAGTTTCTAATGCGCCCAACTCTCATTTGCTTACTAGCAAAAGATTTCACCTTTGTCAGCACTGCACAGCCTATACTATTGTGAAAAAGCAAACTGCAATCTATTCAGACTCTTGCAGAATCAGCAAAGCATTGGGCTAAGTTCTCCTGCTAGTGATTCTCAGCTATCCGGCACAGTCCCTTACTTTGGAACAGGGACTGTTTTCACCCATGCTAGCTGTTGTTTAACCCTTCATTACAGCTGTTATCCTGAAGGCAATTTCAACCTGCAAAGGAATCAGTAATGACTGATTGTTTCCTTTTAGTCATCACTGTACTGTTCCCCGCTTTGGGCTCCCCAGTATAAAGAAAGCACTGACATACTGGAATGAGTTCATTGGAAGATGACCAAGACAACAAGCCAACTAACGCACATGACTATGACAGAAAGCTGTAAGAAACTGGCTTGCTGAACAAGCCAATATGGCAAGATGAGGAGGAGAAAAGAATCTGGAACAGGGGATCTTAATGTTGTCTTCAACCACCTCATAAGCATGTAAAGAGAAACCAGATCCAGACTGTTCCTAAAGAGGTATAGAAAAAGTGATAACAAAGATAAAGTTGCTACAGGGAAATTCTAATTAGATAGAAGGAAAGTTTTTTTGTTTTGTTTTGTGTATGTGTGCGTGTGAAAGCAACTCAACACTGGAACAAGTTGCCAAGGAACAAGGAAAGATCTGGTTTCTCCATGCTTTGAGATGTTCAGAACTTGACTGGACAAAGCCTGGAACTACCTCATTTAGGTCAGCTCTTCTTTGAGAAAGGGTGGTTTTGGATACCTTCAGAGGTTCCTTTTCATACATTTTTTTTTCTATAATTATCTGATTCTAATTTAAAGAAATAACTGAGATTAACAAGCGATTATTTCTTGTACTCCATTTCTTATGAATTGCCCTTGAAATGAGAAATCAAGTTACAGAAGAAAGATGTCTTATCTTGGATGAGAGATCTTCACAGAGATGTTAGTTCTTTCCAGTCAAGGGGACAGAAATAATGATTTGCAGTCTTTTAAATACAAGTTGAGAAGTTAAAGTACGTAAATGTGAAATAAACAAAGAAAATTATAAAAATTTACTGGCATCTACAAATGACACTGAAAAAGAAGAGGCCTACAGCCAAAAGGATATTTTTATACCGTGTTAATAAATTAGCCCAGACTGTCTGTTTATAGGTCAAACCTCCAAACATTATTCACCTGCTAATTCTGCTGAGAGTACTTGTCAACTCCTTGTTTCAGTTTTCAGTCAGCCCCTTGCTTAGCAAAACTGAGCGCTAGATCATGTTTACTAAATAGTGTTCAAGGCAAAGGCAGTCCACTCTATGGGAAGATTAATTCCCACACAAAGCTGCCCTCCTCACTATCAAAGACTGACTCTCAAGTGACTAGATTTGTTTCAAAGGTCCTGCCATGAACAAGTGCCAAAGAACTAGAGCTATATGTGTTCATCTGCTTTTAGTGCTATTTCAAGTACCGAACAAATACAGTCAAGAGTTGCTGGTTTTCCCTAGCTGAAGTCTTGTTTGATATCTTGATATCTTGAAGGAAAAAACAAAACAAAACAAAACAATTCCCTTTTGATTCTATCCCCTTTTCCTTCAGATACCTCATCTCACTTATTAGCTAAGCAAAATCTGGTCTTATATTTATGTTTCAAATATTTACACAGAATTTGAAAAGGTTAGGAATAAATTTACATGCAGTAGCATCAGCAAACACTAAACTATTTCACTAGAGATTCATGTAGCTAAAGAGAGAATTCAGGGAGAGAGGAGCTTCTTGTCTTTCACATTCTGTATAAAATGATTTAAGATACGTAGTCCAAAACCCAAAGCTTTATTGGCTAAGACAGAAGTAAAACTACTTCCAGATTCCAAAATTAAGGGGAAGATATTATCTATTCTTCTCAATTTCTAACCATGTTCATCAAATAATATAAGTATGGAGAACCAATAAGCAGAAAAAAGATCAATTCAATATTTATCTGTCATTCTTAGATCTCTTGTGTCAGTTTCATAACTTTATTCAGTCTACTACTTTTTGTTAACTTTATTATTTTTTCCTCAACAGAATGATCCCTTCATGATGATATTTTATGTTACTGTTTGAGTATAGTTATGAAACTAACAGCTGTTGCTGTTAGGACTGTTTGGTATTACTGAAAAGGAATATGGCAACTGCGTCATCAAATATGGATTTTACAAAAAGCTTCCAAGAGGAGCAGCATGAATGTAAGTCTCCTGCTTGGGTTTCTGTGTTGTTCTGTTTTTCATTCGAACTGTTAAATTCACTGTCTCGTCTTACTGCATTTATGATATATGCAATCATATGCAATACATAATAACACCATTGTATAAGTGAATACAATTTATAACAATTAATTACAATGTGCATGTTGAAACAGTTACATGTGAAACTACATTTATATGCAAAAGCATATGCGAAAATATATGAAGATACATCAAAATAAATGATATCAGTACATTCAGGAAGTGAGATTCTTCTCTGGTCAGCAGAGAAGGATTAACTTAAGACACACCCCATTAGTTATGTAGGCCTTCAAAACAGATCCTAACATGTAAGTGAAAGCAGAGATTAATTTCGTCTCACTAGGAATAACTGGGCCAGAGGAAGCATAGTTTCTGGTTCATTGACCTAGCAGTCCTCCTACATCTTAACTCATTATCACTTCTTGTCTCCTCCAGCCATCCAAATGATGAGGCATTGCATCTTGTGGTTCTTGAGTTTAGGATGTAAAATACAGAATAAATAACAAGTTTCAAGTCTGTCAAAGCAGGCATTCACAGTGAACATACAAGGTTATGCTGGCTGGGAAAACATTTGTTCTTGCTTGTAATACATTTGCATTATATCTCTATGAAATTACAAATTAAGTTTATATCCAATATGTATTTACCTACATAGTATAACTCTGGAGAATGACTTCCATGTTGCATTGAAACTTCTGTTGCTAAGACTAAAAATACTATTTTGAAGTATATGGAACTTCACGTCCTTATAACATATCCAAGAAGCCAGCATAAATTCTATGGCCAATAATTATGACTGTCTCAGCAAAGAATTTCACAGTGAACTTAGTCCTCCCAGAGCTTTGGTTAGTACAGTTAAATACAGACAAATACAGTTAAATACATACAAAGAGGAGATCCATTCCACAATTCTACTACTGCTTACAAGTAAGACAAAGTAAGCTGTTAGAAGTGTAAAATTCCTAGTTTAAACAATTGCTAGATTCAGGCTTCTAATCAAGCTCAAATCTCACAAACTTTGTATATTTATCTGCATTTGTTTCCAAATATCTGTAAATTTACAGAAGAATTTCAGAATGTATTTCAGAAGAAAAATGTTTGTGTTTAAGAAATTCCTGTGCTAAATGTGCATTTCTCTCACTTTTTTGCCGATTAAGATGCATGAGAAACAAAATTCTTACATAGACACAGGCTTCTATAGTTAGAAGTAAACTTGAATAAGATACAAGGAAATTAATGAGAGCTAATGCAACACATACAGCTTTTAAGGTACATACCCCACAACTAGAAAGACATTCAGAATTTGGGCTTAAAGCTCACCTATAAGTATGCCTCTAGAAAAGACACGTATCAGGTAGAAGGGGAGTAATATCTGAGTAAACCATGTACTTTTGGTAAGAGGATCATTAGAGAAAGAGAGACGTGTGAAAACTTTTCTCTTTCAGAGATGAAGTATGAATAAGGAAAACATATATAAACTGTTGGTAAAATTGAGAGATTGGACTCAGAGTCTAGTGTGTACAAACATGGTAATCCAGAAGTCCAGCAACATTTACAAACAGTGTGGTCAGAACATGGCTCCTTGATCATATTAAAATGCCTAAATAAGTATGCAGAATGTTAAATATGTTTTTATCAGACTTATTAACTCAGGACTACCTGAACTTACTAATTAAGGAAGAAACTGAAATTCACATCTTATTTAAATATTCAAAACTACTTACCATTTCTGCAGATTGAAAATTAATCACTGAACATTTTTATACATAAACTAAGAGTATTTACAAAACAATACAATTCATTTAACAGTTCATTTTTTCAGAAGTTTAAAATCATAGAATCATTAAGGTTGGAAAAGACAACTAAGGATATCTATCCAGTCCAACCATCAACCCACCACCATCAAGCCCACTAAACTATGTCCTTCAGTGCAACATTTATCCTTTTCTTGAAAATCTCTAGGGAAGGTGATTCCATCACCTTATTGGCAGACTATTCCAATACCTCACCACCCTTTCTGATAAAGAAATTTTTTCCTAACATCTAAGCTGAATCTCCCCTGACACAACTTAAGGCCATTATCTCTCATCCTACTGCTATTACCTGGAAAAAGAGGCCAAACTTCACATCACTTTAATGACATTAGTAGAAGGAATGCAAACAAAATCATACATGCTCCAAAACTTTTCAACTTATAAGTGAAATCACTAAGTGCTCTGACTAAAAAAGGTATCCATTTTTATCTCCTTGTGAGTAATATTATGGCTATTTCATATAAATACTGTTTAACTCCTATCAAAAGTCTGCAGATCTCTACATATTCAACATTTCTACATTCAGAAATGCAATGAAAACACAGAAACATCATGAGCAGAGTGGCAATCTTTACTCCCCAACAGAAACACAAATTTTCTTTGGCCAGGGAGCACCCTTTCTTTGTTATTAACAATGCCATAATTACTTTTTACATCATCTAATAATGATAGCACAAGGGGAAAGGTAAAAGATAGGCGATTCAGATATTAGGAGGAAATTGGGGATTGTTTAGTCTGGAGAAGAGGAGGCTCAGGGGAGACCTCATTGCACTGTACAACTTCCTGAAGGGAGGCTGTGGTGAAGAGGGATTTGGCCTCTTCTCCCAGCCAATGAGCAGGACAAGCGGCAATGGCCGCAAGTTGTATCAGAGGAGGTTTTGGTTAGACATAAAGAAGAACTATTTCTCTCAGAGAGTGGTCAGGCACTGGAATGGCCTGCCCAGAGAGGTGGTAGAGTTGCTCTCCCTGGCAGTGCTCAAGAGGCATCTGGATGACATGCTACATGATATGGTTTAGTGCTTGTGGTGGCAATGATGATGAGGAGACGATTGGACTGGATGATCTTATAGGTCATTTCCAACCTTGTGATTCTATGATTCTATGAAATTCTTTACTTAGAGGGCCATGAGGCACTGGCACAGGCTGCCCAGTGAAGCTGCGGGTGCCTCATTTCTGGAAACAAGGCTAGGTTGGATGCAGGGCCCTGGGCAGCATGAGCTGCTGGGTAGCAGCCCTGCCTATGGCTGGGGGATGAAACTGGGTGGGCTTTGAAGTCCCTTTCAGCCTAAGCCATTCTACAACTCTATGAATTTTTAAGCAGTGTTGTACTTTCTCAGCACGTTGCCAGACTGGGCGCAGTCACAGCAGCTCCAGGGGTGTTTGGGATGATGTTTGGTGGTTAGGAAGAGCAGCTGCCTGCTGGCAGTCAGGTATGATTCACGTAACAGGCCGTGTTCTCCATATGCAAAACATGCGGTTTGAATAAGCAGATGCAACCACCAAGTGCCAGCCTATTAATTAATGATCACATACTTCCTTTTATGTCTAGCCGCTCGTGTTTTTCAGTATTATGATCATTATTCACAACGTGCTCAGCGCCCCGGGTGTTGTACGACAGATAAACCTCCCCTCAGAGAGAACACCCAAACGTGCAGCGCCTCGGGCAGCTCTGGCACAGCGGGAGGGAAGCATAGCGTCGCCCGTGTCGGGCTATCACAGGGCTCATCCCGCGGCCGACCGACTGCCCACGGGCGGCCCGGCGAGACAGCCAACGGGACCCGTCGCCATAGCAACCACCGGATGGCTGGAGGCGGGGCCTGCGGCGGGGAGAGGCCGCGGGAGCTTAGGGTGCATGCGCGGCACCTCTTCTTCCCCTCCCCCCTCCATCCCGGTCTCTCAGGGAACAGAGGGATGCTCAAATTGGGCGCATGCGCAAAACGCAATCGGAGGCAGCCAGCCAACGGCGCATGCGCTCCGCGTCCCGTTTCCCCCCCCCCCCCCCCGCCGCGTGGGTGTGCCGGCGGAGCGGGTAGGGGACCGCGGGGGGCTGAATGGAAACCGGAAGCGGAAGTTCCTCGCGCCAGTAAACCGCTTTTCTCTCCAGTTAGGCGGCTTCTCCCGGGCTGCCCCGCTCCCGCTGTGCCGGGCCCCAACCGTCCCGACCGCTGCCGGCTAGCTGCCCCGCCCCGCCCCGCCCTGCCCTCTACGGGAGGGGTTCCCGTCCCGCCGCCCTCGCTCCCTGGAGGCGCTACCGGCCCCTTGTCACCTCGCCCGCCCGCCCGCCTGCCTCTCCGCTCGGCGGCCACGATGTCCGACAAGGAATTCATGTGGGCCCTCAAAAACGGGGACTTGGATGAGGTGAAGGACTACGTGGCCAAGGTTAGGAGGCCGGGGCCGGGCGAGGCGGCGCTGAGGAGGGAGGGATGTGCTGGGGGGACCCGGGGCCAGCGGAGGGTGGCTCCCTGGGCGAAGGGCGACCGGGAGCCGCCGCCCGTCTGGGCACGGCTGATGCGGGAGCTCTGCGCTGTGCCGAAGCCCAGGCAGCGGGACGTTCTTCCCCTCCCCCCCGGAGGCCCGCTGCTTTCTGGCCTTCCTCCTTGTCGCTCCGCCGCCTTGTTGCCCTCCGGCCCCGCCAGCCCGCTGCGTGTGGCTGCCTGGCTCCTCAGCCCGTGTCCCGATCCTGCCTTGCTGGTTTCGTGTGTATGCATATGTGCGGCCTCGGTTTGGTTACCCTCTCTGTGCCTCAGGGCTCATCCCTAATAGGGTGATGCTAAGCTACCAGGTGTGCTAAGGCTTAGTTTATTAACCTTCTGTCAAGTGGCTTGAGATCCAGTTAGAGCAAGTGCTACAGGAACAGTTGACACATATGTAATGGCTGAAAAAAAGATCTATCGACATGTTATTTAGATGGCTGGATCCTGTCCTTGTTTGTCTTCAGTTGTCAGTGAGTTTTGTGGGAAAAGTCTCTGTATAAAAAGGCAATACAGTGTTTTGGAGAGCCTTTAGCACTCAGGAAGTACTGTTGAGAAGCTGTTACATCATAGCAGATATTCACAAAGCTCTTTGGAATAATTTCATTTACGTAATTTACATAAATTACGTAATTTAACTGTAATTATTTAGATCTCTGAAAAACTTAATGACTGTCTTTGGCAACTTGATGCATGCTGACATACCTTCTGATGACTTAAGTTCTTCCTGCTCCACTTGTCAAGTTTCGTCCTGAGTTACCCAAACTTGTAGCACTCTTGGCAGAAAGAAATGTGTACAAGTACTTCCAGCTGCTTT
Organism: Lagopus leucura; assembly: GCF_019238085.1. NCBI lineage: Eukaryota > Metazoa > Chordata > Aves > Galliformes > Phasianidae > Lagopus > Lagopus leucura. Next base: position 20,181,188 of record NW_024962335.1, read on the forward strand.
AGTACAAAGTCCAGCAGCTTAGCTTGAATAGTCCTCTCTGACAATTTCAGCTAAGCTATTGGACTTTGCGTCAAAGTAGCTGTATGCTCACATGCTCTGCTTTATCTACGAAGTCCTAGAGGTGATAACAAAGAATAATGTTATTCCACTTCAGCTATTTGTTAATGGTCTTGAATGTAACTATGTCAATGCAAATAGTGACACTTCCTTGTTTTCCTTTCTTCTTTGATGGCCTCCACGGGGTTTCAGCTGGAGCATTCTGTTCCTGCTACAGAATTTTACAAGAATTACATATATAGATCTACAGAAATTGCTGCACTGTAGTGTTTAATGGATTCCTGTGTGTCTATTATTGAGACAGAAAGTTTGCCAGTAGCCATCTTGAGTCAGGTTATATCAACAAGACCACTGCACTACTAGTTAAAAAGATTTTTATTTTTAATATTCTCACCCTTCCTGAAAGATAGGATATAGCTGGTATAGCAGATGGATTTCTTTCATCACTTTTCATCTGCTTCAGTGCAAAGTCAAATACTTTGTTTATTCTGCTACTGCTTGAGCCATCCTGGTGGATGCTGTATTGAAGAGACTGAAGGTCATCTTCGACATGCTCAAATGGGGTAGAAACCTTAAAAAGAGAGATACTGTTTAAGGTTACTTTACTATAATAAAAGAAGCCTACAATTCTTGAATGATTATACGTTTTAGAATGGTTTCAAATGTAGAACATGAATAAACCTTGGAAATTCGTGATCTAATCTTTTTCAACCCCACTTACAAATAGGGTTTTTTTTATTGTTAGCTGCTAACCATCTTATTTGCCAATAAAGCAAGATGTAAAATGTTTTCTTTCAGTCTGTTATGTTTGTCTGACAGATGGGCTAGTAAACTTTTAGTCTGGTTTCCTGAGGAAACAAAGCTTATAAGAGCAAGTTTTGGCTGACCTCTTCCTTAGTAGTTTGTTAATCTCTTTGGTCAGTTTCTGATAAGTTTTACAGGAACAAGGGTTTCCAAAGGTATTAGTGGTTTTGTGAAACTAAATGAAAGAGGAGGAGGCAAAATGTGCAAGGGTGAGCTTACATTTTACTAGACAAAAGGAAACATATGTTGAGGAAGGGCGAGAAGACTCCAGAGTCCTCTGAGTGTAGGAAAAGCCTCGGTTAGTATTTCACCTTGTCGGTTCCTAAATTGATGAATTATGTGAGGGTGAATATGACTTGATACCAGTTCTCAAAAGAATACTTTCTTCATTTTCCATGTTCTCTTTTCACTGCCTTATGCATGACTGTCTTAAGTATGATTTAATGTTCTGGAATTTTATTGAGTTACAAAGCTTGTACTGGTAGGAATTTCCTCTCCATGTGATGTGAAAAGTGATCATGCATATCTTAGTTAGCATCTTCCTGAAATTCTAACTTTCTTATCCTTTTTTGGGATTTTTTTAGTTCCAATTTCTTTTTCTTTCCTTTAGTCCTTGTTCTAGTTTTATTTTCTCATTACTTGAATTGACAGAACAGCTTGTGTTCTTTTGGCTTTGTTGCCAGTTACATCATAAAGTTCTTCATCTTTGGCTTTGTGTAATATAAGTGTTAGATCCTGAAATATTAACCAAATGACCTGAGTTTTAAAAATAAAAGCATGAATGGATGTAATCAATGAGACTGCAAGAGTTCAACCCTTGGCAATGAATTAAACCCTTTCTTTCACTTGTGTGCTGTAAGTTACAAATAATATTGTCTTTGGAATCATTAGCATCTTCTATTTCACCTAAAATTTGTTTAGAACATACAAAGAAGATAGCCTAATGACTGTCAGACTGTGATTCAAACATTAGGGGAAACGTGATGTATAATGTGAAAACCTTTCTTTTCAATGGCTGTGTTTTCTCTTCTTTACATGGAGAAAGTTTCTGCCAGTTTAGTAGATGAGTGAAGGGTACAGAGGCAGAAGGAAGAGTCTCAATGTGTGCTTTATTCTGTGTAAGGAAATCTTGTATTCTTCTAAAGATTCTGTCATCAGAAACAGCATCTTCCTTAAAAACAGAAGTTCTGAGGGGTGGCAGTGAAACAGACAGTTGCCACGTAATATTGCTTTGTTGCTTTGCAAGGGAGTTTTTAGTGCTGCCAATCTGTGCTTTTGGAAGACACAGCTGGCTTCTACTTGATACAAATGTGAAAAACTATTTGTATCGTTTGAATAATCCTGAAAGGCTTCTTTCTTTTCAGTAAGAAACATTTCATTAGTCTCTACATTTCTAAACTTGTATCCTTGTAAATTCTTTATGGTAAATGTTAATTTCTACAGATATACTGCAATTAGTGTGTTATGCTAGCTGTTAAGTATGGTGTCATCTATTTTTACTATGACTAGATTAAAAAGTAGCTTTTACTGTTTGCTTTCTTTGATATCTTTTTTAATATAGCCAGCATATGTTGCCTTCAGAGGTATCTTTGCAGGGTTGGGATTGAAGGAATTCTGCACTCTTCCCACATACATCCACTCAAATGTTTCAAATTCCACAAGAAAGCAGAAGCTTTCATAGGAACAGATGAATCAAACGTGCACTCAAATGGGTGAGGAGTACCCACGCAGATTAGAGAAATTTGCTTCCCTCAAGGGAGGAAGTGGGGTGTTTAAAAAGCACTAGTTAGAAGAAGGGCAGGCTATATTAAGCCCACAGAACTTCTTAACATGTGTGGCATTTGTGCTTTTCCCTTTCTTTATCCTCCTTTCCTCTGTGGAATGACAAGTTACATAACTGTTTAACACGACTTCTCTATCAACGTGCAAGTCTTCCACTTAGCAGCTAAGCACGATTTCTTCTGTTCAGTCACTAGGGAACAAAGATTTTGGTAAGATAAACCTGATTTTGTAAGAAAGAGGCTACAATAAGTGTTTTCCTGGAGTAATTTAGTCTTCAGTGGCTTAACTGAGAATTCTTCATGAGCTGTTGTAATCCCCTACATTGTTGCTTCTTAATAGTAGCACTGCTTACAGATGTATCTGGCATATCAGCTAACCTAATACTATAAGAAGATAGAGCAGTCTACCAAACTGAAAGTACTGTATTCTTACTGCTCAGTGGACTGGAAAGTTGAAGTAGGCCAGAAGTGTTATGTGTTTAGAAAAACATACATGCTGTGCTTGCTTACTGGGCATTCCTGTTGGGGTGGGGGGAGTCTTCATTTTAACTTTCTGAAGAAAAGAAAATCAAAAAGCTAGAAGGACCTTCAGTAATTCAGGTGGAAAATGGAGCAATGTCCTTCACAAAACTGTGATACTATATAAAGTCTTGCAATTAAGGATATAATGATATTTGAATGGATGTGACTTGAGAAATGAAGTTTGCTACTGCAAAACTGATTGGAGAGACTAAAGCAATAAGCATGATTTAGAAATAGGTTTTTGTGGAAACGACAGCGGTGAGATTAGTGAGTGTTCAAATCTGTTGTGGAAGGGCAAGAAAGAAGAGACATATAAACCTGGGAGGGGCAAGGAGAAATAAAAAGCTTTAACTTTTTTGAGAGTAGCTTCTTTTCTTTTGAGTATCCATTGAAATCATTTCTTACTTCTAAAGCAACAGACTAAATGAAAGGCTATTGTATGCAGGTGGAATATATGAGTTGGAAGTTAACCACGTTCTGAATACACTGAAATCTACCTTAGCTCAGCGTGGTGAACGCTGAAGTTCGCTTTGTTATTATGCCTGTATTGATACCTGGTTTGCCTCCTGTATGGAGGTGGTTACTATGCTTTAAAGTGATGGGATCTTGAAAGACTGCTGGATTACAGCGTCATGTAAAGGAACCAGGCAGCTTTGCTGGGACTCGTTTGGAATAGCACTGGAGCTGCTGGTCTGAGGGTGTCTCTAGTGGAGCTGCTCTGTGTTGTTGTTCCCCAGTATTCTTGCACTACATGGGGTTTTGCTGTATTCTAGACCTGTTATTTTTCTCAATAGCAGTTACTCAAGTGTGTTGGAATGTGGTTGCTTAAGATAGTGTAATTAAGCAGTAAACTAACCTGAAAATTGATATTCAGTTCGTTCTGTCAATCTAAGTGTGTTAATCTAAATATTTCTTTTGTGGAACCGTGCAGTTGCTTGCTAGTGAATGCCCGTGAAGGGGTGAAAGAGAGGCTGTTAACAAGTTCTGTATTCATGAGAATTGTTCTTAATTAAAACACTGAGAATGTACAAGAATATTTTTCTAAAGTACACAGCACATCTGGTGCAGTAAGACGTGTACAGGGTCAATGAAAAACACCCTTTCAGTGTGGCTGATTAGTTTCCCTAGTGTGACTTGAAAGAGTCCGAAGACATGAGCTCTTTGCCTGTGTATTATTGGTTTGTGGGGTAACTAACTTATGAGGTGCAAAGAGGGCCTGTTTGCAACTGTGTAGTGGCCTTGAGTTGCAAACTGTGATCGAACTAGTCAATTCTAAATTGTCTAGTTCTTAATTGTTTAGGGATGTGTTGACTTTACTGTTTGTACGTAATAAATGGAGTTCTGAAGAACTTGCAGTGAGGTATGTGAAGCATAACATTAATTGATTTATTTTTTTCCAAAGCTGTATGTGCTGCCTCCACTGAATCTTATCAATTAAGACAGCACTAAAAGGGGAAAAAAATAGGATGAATGTCAGCAAAGTCACCCCGACTTAACATAGAGTGTATCAGCCTGGGACAAATGAGTCTGTTAAACTGTAAACCTGACATTGCGGTGGAATTCATGGCTCGCTGACTGGATGGGCGTCCTAGAATCCTTGGATGTGTCAGTTTCCTGCCTTAATTAAAAGATTAAATCCTCCCTTATTTGTTTCTCTTTAGGCTGTCGTTATACTGATGTACCTAATTGCAGTTTGAATGCATATAATTGCTGTTTGAAAAAAAAAAAAGTGTGATCAAAACTAGTTTTGAATAACAGTGAATTAATTTGAATTTTTGTTGCTGAAAGCTTTGCTACTATATTCAATTCCCTAAGTGAGAAGAAAAAAAACCTATTTCTGCTGTGGGTAAATCCTGTTTTGTCTGAGTCTTTATTTTATATGCCACTAGCTATAAATTAGGAACATATTATGAATAACCATTAGAAAACTCTAGGTGTGGGAAAAATACTTTTAGAACCTCCTTTTCTTCTCAGCCTTCTTCATTCTATACCCAGTTTTCTTTCTTGTATCTTTTTTCTTTGTTAAATCTGTCTGTTTTTTTATATAAGCTCTTATGTTTTGATTCACATAGTTACTGTTGATTTCAACAGGAGTGCAAATGGAAGATGAGCTAAGCTTCTTAGAAATGCAAAGTTCTGCAGTGGTCTGCATCTGGAGTCATTGGTGGCAAGTTGTGTTAGATGTGAAGATTGTCTGGATATTGTGGAATTGGTGAGTTAGGCGGTCTACATAAGTAAAAATGCTGAATGAGTAGGTCTTGTAGCACTATAAAAATGCACGAGTACAGAATTACAACATGAAGGTCAAATAATTTACTCAATAATTTTTAATGCTTGAGGAGAATGTAATGGACTCGGAAATACGGGCTTCACAAGTCCTGTAATGTTTATGAGAATAAAAGGAGTTGTAAAGATGCATCTGAAAGGTCGGAAGAGGAGACAGAGAGAAGAAAAAGAAAGGCTGGGGATGTATCATATTTTATTACTTCAGTCACATATTCATTTTCTTGTATGTCCCTGTGTTCTTAATATTTTTTCTGGTTTTATGTTTATGCTAATATGAGCTTCTGGGGAAGCATCCAGATGAGAATGTGAACCAAGCTACTGCTTTTACCTACCTTGCAAGCTTTCAAGACTCAAGGTTTTTATAAGTTGTTCTTAATTTTTCTTCTGTATGATGGGATATTGCTGGGATATTGCTTTTTTACATACCCATACTTCTCTATGTGAAGAATTAGTTGTTGTTTGAGTAGGAAGATCTTCTACTCAAACAACACTGTTACAAAGACAAACGCATTAACTGGAATTAAGTGCCAATAATCACAGAATGGCCTTGATTGAAAAGGAGCACAATGATCATCTAGTTTCAACGCCCCTGCTATGTGCAGGGTCGCCAACCACTAGGATAATTGAGCAGTCTGTTGCATAACAGTTGTTTTTGTTAGAAGTTGCAGTTTTGGCAGTTTTAAACTGGTGGATGTTTTTCTGCTTTAGCTTGTTGTTAGGAGGGGCAGGTATAGGTTATCGTGACTGATATTTTACTGAATGCTGGAATGCTCTTTTCTTTTTATTGCAAATTAATGCTGAAGCCTATGTTGATTGTGACCACCAATGGTGAATTCCTCAGTCATATGCCAGAGGGGAGGGGAGGTATTGGTTTCCTTACAGTGTTTAAGACCAGCATGTGCAGTGCTCTCTCATTCAGTGAAGGTCTGTAGCTCTGTCTAGAGAAGTAATCAATATAAACAAGTCCTGTTGACTAAGATACAGTACTTGTTGTAATTTTGACTGGAAGCAAATTGTGTGATTTCTTACTGGATTTTTTTGTTGTTGTTGTTCTTTGTAAAAAAAGAAATTATATGATAAGTTGGTGTTGTCCTGAAAACAGTTGAAATCCTGATAAGGTAAAGAGAGAAAGAGAAATGTGATCTTGTGAATTCAGTATCATAATACATGTACGCATGAACATGGCTTTAAAGTATATCAGGGACTTGAATTCTAGAGCTGTTTGGCACTTGAGCTGCTTTTATGCTTTTAATGTTTTCCTATTAGTGTTTCGTGTGCAGCGTAGTTCTGAAGTTCAGTGAAGGTACGTAGCACACCAGAAGTCATTGCATTTCTCTGAAGAAAAGATTTTTGTATCTTTCTGCAACAAGAATTACAGTATCGTCTAGGCTTTTCTCTTTGCTTATATACATTTGCTGCCTTCTTCAGTGGTTACAGGCCAAAATGGAAATGGCGAAATCATTTTATTTGGCCTTCAGCTACACTTTGAGAATCAAATAGAGTAATTGCACGCAGTGGCTAATAAGCTGAACAGAGCAGAACATCAGTTGAAAGGTATTCTGGAGATTTGCCTGTCATACTCCCAGCCAAAGCTCAAAGAATATTCTAATATGTATCTAATAATGGAGACAGTTTATGAAATAGAATCGTGTGCTTGAAGTTTCTAATGAACTAAAATAGTCTTGATACTTACTGTTGAATGACTTTGCTCAAAAATCAGTCATTTATGAACTTGCTTTTTAACATGCTTATGGTCTATAAATTACTAATCAGTGTAAAAGAGGAAAGATGAGCTGGAAGGCCATTTAAGACAAAAGATAGAGCTGTCCATGGAACAGTTCACAGAATCACCAAGGTTGGAAAAGACCTAAAAGATCATCCAGTCCAACCGTTCACTTATTACCAATAGCTCCCACTAAACCACGTCTCTCAACACAACAGTTATCATCAACACAATAGTTATCATCAGCATATCTATTCTAAACAGATTTGCTAATGATTCTATGAATATAAATCCTGTAGGCAGTATCTGTTTTTTTGTTTGTTTGTTTGTTTGTTTTAAAGTTATTCTGTACTTACAGTTCTTAATTCAGGTAGTGCAATTGGAAGGAGGGAGTTTCAAGTCCTTATATTTACAAAAAAAAAAAAAAAAAAGAGGGGGAACAGGCAAAGAAAGTTATTTCCTTTGAAATGAGATCTGTATTTCTCTTTGAGCATACCCTGTTAAAGAACTTTGCAGGATCCTTCTTAGTCATGTAAGATGTTTGGGAGTTTCCTTATTTCTTAGGTTCCTAACTTCTTAAAACCTTCAGTAATAATATTTCTTTTGCTTGGCTGAAGTGTAGCTTAAGTTTTGTAGGTGGTTCATCTAAATATCTAAAATTAGAAGAGTTCAATATAAATATTGGTATGTTTTAATGGGAATGTTGCTGTAAAACTAAGTGCTGCAGATAAGTGGTTTGGAAGGCCATTGTATGAATCTCAATGCATTTCTTGGATTTTTGTAATCAAGTGTTTTATTTCCAGGGTATCTGTTTTTTTTTTTTTCTGATTTTTATTTTTTCAGTTGCTTCAGAATGTCAACAGAAGTCTACATAAGGCTTGGAGCTTTTGGAAGTCATTAATGGAAAGGTATATTTGTTTTTATACCTTTCTGTGTGATCAAAATGTAAACTCATGGTACAAAGCACAACACAACCAATTAGAGCCTTCTAATCTGAAAATTTATTTAAAAGTCAAACTTGATTGTTTTAAGGATTGATAGAACGTTGCATTTTGCCTTGAATGCGTTCCTTGTTTAGATGCTGGAGAAGGAAGTCATGCTTTTAATGCCTGATCCCAGTTATAAAGCCTGAATTCAGTATCTTTTTTAAATTGTGGCAGTAAATTCTGGACGGCTTGCTCATTTTCCCATTTATCCTGCCATCTTTATGGTGGAGTGCAACTTCAATTTTCAGAACTTGCATAAATCATCATGATTTTTTTTTGTTATAGTAGTAGTTTTTAGACCACATAATACAAATATCAGGGTGACATTGGTGGAAACTGAAACTCAGTAGCTGGCCTCTACTGTTCTCCTAGAAGGAAAACAGTAATTTCCTGTGCATTCTTTGGACAGTATGCACTGAGAATTTTAATACAGATATTGACATTGGTACTCTTACAGTAACTGAAAATATTTTCATTTACTTGCTAGCTCTGAATGAAGATTGGGTACTTAGTCTTTGTTCATCTGCTTTACTTACGAAACAATGGTCTAGCAATAGAAACTGTCCAAATCCTCCAATTAAACCCCTAGATGCTTTTATCCCTGACTTATTATTTGACCATAATATGAATGTGGAAGGAAGAAGATGCAGCACGTAACAATGTATTTTTTCTATCAAAATCTACTTTCAGAATTCCATGGTGAAATGATCTCATGTATTAAGTGTGAGTTTGTGTTAAAGTACATAAATGGGTGTTTTGTAGGAGGCTGGTCTGATTTGGTGTTATTCTTTGTCAATCTGCTGATAGTACAGTAGTGAATAACTTTCTGCTTCATGTGTTGTTCTTGTCTGCTGTTCAGCAGTCATCTGGCACCCCCTGAGGCCTAGAGTATTTTTCTGCTTGATACACCCTTGAAGTGGTAAATCCTCTAAATCAGATAAAAATGTAGCAATGTTGAAGCATAGACTCTGACCAATCACTTCTGGAGGAAAAAAAAATCCTTTTAAGGCCATCTCAGTGCTGTCTGTGAAAGTGGACGCTGTACTGTGCTCAGAGGACATGGTAATTAACATACCTTTTTAGAGTGAATATTTGGTTTTTTTTGTCAGATTAAGAGATATAGTTTTACATTCTGGTTATGATTCCTTAAGAATTAATTAAACAGTTTAATTTTTGATTGTGCTCCTGTGTTCAAAATCAAGCCTGACAGACAAACCCTGATTCTGTAACTAAAGCATTTTAATTTTATTTCCAAGTTCTAAACTTTTTTTCAGGTCAGAAAGACTTAAAAGGAGTATCTGATTGCTGACAGTTCAAATTCATGTTCTTGAATGTTTAGCACACCAACAGTCTTTGATTTTGATTTTAAGTAGTTCTTGTAGCCAGCAGGGAGAGGGAGATGATTGTCCCCCTCTACTCGGCTCTTGTGAGGCCCCATCTGGAGTACTGCATCCAGGCCTGGGACCCCCAGCACAAGAAAGATGCATAGCTCTTGGAGCTTGTCCAGAGGAGGTCCACTGAGATGATCAGAGAGCTGGAGCTCTTTTGTTAGGAGTAATAATACCTCTGGCTGAAACAGCTTATTCTGTCAAAACTAGTTGCTGCCATTAGTCAGAACTGTTGCCTAAGTAAAAGGTGAGTACATTTTGGGTGAAGCTTTTTAAAAGTGATTCATGAGAACTAAGAGAAGATGCAAAACTGGCCACTGCATTGCTGTATCATTACTTACTAATGCAAAGTGAGTGGTTTCCACTGTTTCTCGCTGAAATCTTAAATAGTTAAGAGTTTGGGGGAGAGTAACTACTTTCAGTAATGCAAATAATTCATACATATTCAAAGCTAGGATTGTAGCACAAGTTTCTAGAAAGTCTTGCTAGAAAACATTAGGTTTATTTTTGCTTTACGAAACTACTAATCAGGTTTTTGTCTCTTAAAAACACTGATAAAACAACTGAAACACAGATGGCTCTGTAAGTCAGTTTGTTTCTGGAATCGTATTCTTTTGACTGAGACAAAGGACTTCAGACTGCATTTGAGTACAGTGGATAAGCTAGAAACTTGTTAACCACTAACAAATCCTGAAAAGAAGGCTATTTAAATACCTTTTTGTTGGCTTTATGAAAAATAAGTGTAAGGATGCTTATAAAAGCTTTTAAGTATATTTAAAATACCATATCAAAATAAGCAAGATCAACATCAGGTTCATAATTCATTTTCTTAACTTGTGTTACCATTGATTGAGGCTTCTGTAAGGCAGAGGATTATATACATCAATGAGAAAATAGATACAATTTTTAAACATATTTGGTTCTTCATCTGTCTGCTCTGGTTGTACTTGCAGGAAAGTGTCTACTGGAGAAGACTTGTGGTATGATCAGAACAGGTATCTCTCGTACCACTGAGTCTTCTAGAGGAAGCGTCATGCTGAAATTCTTTGCCTGCTTTCAGCTTTTTAAATAGTGAATCTCAGATGGATGTTGCAGGCAAAGCTAATTGGAAAGACTAGATGTGAATTCAGAGCAAAGTGGAAGCTTGGCTGGCTGTACTGATGTCTGCAGCATCTTCCACAGAGACTTAACTTTGTGTATTCAAGAAGTTCCATTGTCAGCATCTGTTAGCTTGAACAGATAAGAATTTCTAGATCTTAAATTCTCCAAGTGGAAGCTACTATCCCACAAAGTAAATGTAGGTCACTTGCCTCTGTTCAGTTGTCCACAGAAAACTGTGGTCTGTTCAGGCCGCAGCTGGAAAACTTTTAGAACAAACAGCATTTGCTTCACCACTGAGCAGCAGCAGCAGTCTCTCTACTGCAGATTAAATGATTATTATAAATGCAAATTATTATAAATGCAGATTAAATAAACATTCATTTATTTAGTGGACTGAAAATAAGTAATTTTTGAAAATACAGAACATCTTAATGAAAACCAGGATCTTGCACAAAATTGTTCAGTTGCCATGGGAAACTAACTACTTGTAGTTACCATGAGTTGATTTCTTAGCCTTGGCAGAAATATACTGCTGTTTTTTTATCTGAAGAAATCTGCTCCAAAATCATAAACAATTTGCAAGTTACAAACTTATTCTTTTTTCCTTCCATTTGTCTCTTTTAACTTGACCCAACCTTTGAGTTATCAGTTACTTAAATGTTCTCCATATTTGCATTTCCACTTCCACTCTTAAGGTGAATATTGACCAGGGACAAGAGGGTTTCTTTTTTAATAAAAATAAAGTGAGAGAACATGATACTTAATATTCTTGTTGAGTAGAATATATAGAGGACACTAATACTTCTTTAGGTCTCCTCTGTTGTTTGCTGGATGGTTTTTGAATGCATCAAGTTGAGGATGCGTCAACTTGATCTTTTTGTCTCATCGAACTAGCTCTTAGTTTTGCAGTCCCTGAGTTGTTGTGTGTGGTTTTTTCTTCCTTTTACAGGAAAAATACATAAAAGTTTAATGCTCCTTTTTGGCTTGTGTAATGTGGTGGTTATTTGATCTCTTCTCTTGTTCCTAATAGATAAAAATTTCCAGATCTGTGAAAATAGTGGCTTGTTTGTACTAAACTGTTGTTCCAGTTAGCTTCAGGCTTGTATGAGGAAGATTGATGTGAATACATAGCACCTGTAGCAATTTAAAACAAAGTCTGTTTCAGTAGTGGAGGCAGATGTGTAACTTCTCTGGCCAGCAGAAACTGCTTCAGGCAAATACTCCATTTTGGTTACCAAGACAAAAATCTCCAGAGAAGGTTGTATAATGAGCTCCAGGTAAGAGACTAATTCGTTGTCACTACTAATTGAAGGTGTTTTGAGGCAGGAAGTCATTTTAATTCTTGAAAACTAGGAGCAAGTTTTTTCTGGGGGGGATTTCAATAGTTCTGGATTAGTGAATTTATTTTAAGAGTGTGTCTATCGGCAGTCTCAAAGCACCTGTGAAAGTTCTTGTAGATCTTAGTTGAATGGGCTTATACCAGAAGTCCCTTTCAGCCTCAATTCATGCATGACCCTGTATATCACAGAAGGAATGAAAGCTTCTTCTACCAAGTCAGTGCTGTTACTTAGACTCCAGAACTGTTCTCTAAGAGGAAGAAACTGTTAAACTGCAGTACCATCTTGAAAGGCTGGAATATTGTGAATGCTGTACGGAAGACTTAAAGTGCAGACTAGGTGAATAGTGTTATATAGTGAGCTCTAGTTAAGACCTTGTGTTTTATAACAATGTCAATGAACACATTTTACAGCAATATGTATTTTGGAACAAAGTACTGTCTACAAATCCAACTTTAATGTCAGCAGAATGTGAATCAGTTCATTGGCAGTCATTAGGTGAGACCTAGAGTTAGAGAATGGAAAATATAGACCACCTCTAGTGGCTGATTAAAGAAGATAAAAGCTTTCTCCAAGAGGTCACATGAGGAATCTAATCTTTCTGTGTATAAACCCCAGCAGTGTTTCAGTAGTGAGAAAACTGAGATAGTAGCACTTTGAGCTTTCAGCAGTAAACCTAAGCTTACTTTTTTATGTTGCTGAAAATTAAAAAATACAAGAGTTTTTGTTTGAACTCATTCTCCCACTTTAGTTCTGCTTTAGTTCAAAGGAAGTTACTTACGAACAAGGGTAGGTAGAGCTTGAGTTTTGTCCTCAAGCAACTGATTAATGGAAGAGCAATTAAGGAGAGGCAAGCAGTAAAATTTTCTGTCTATGATGGAAGATCGGGCTCCCTTTTTTGGTGTCTTTGAATATAGATGAAACAATACCACAACCTTTCTAAAGTAAAGAAAGTTAAGAAACTTCAGGGGGCTTTCTTTGTATTCCAAGATGCACCCATGACTGTATGAAAAACACAGAGTGAATTCCATGGCTGGTACTTGGAAACGTGAAATGTCTCTGGTCACGTATTTTGAAGAATCTGTAACGGTTAAACAAAAGGTGAGAAGAAAATGGTCTACTGGAAGGAACGCAAAAACATTGCACAAATGTTCAGGGGTGGGGTGAAGATGTGTGAAAATAAAAGTTCAGCTGACAGTGAAATCAGAATTAGGATTCTGAAGGGTATTAGAAGAGGCAAAGGAAGACGTGGACCAACTGGGGCTGAAGGCCTGGTGATATATACGTAGAAGCCTTTTTTACTGCTCTTCTTATTTGCAAGGCCTCAAGACTCACAGCCTATGTAGAGAGTCTATGGCAGTGGGGTACTTTTGATATCATAGGAAGATGGAGTTAGGGAACGCCTTAAAAGCAAGCTGGATATACATCTGTCCATGGGATCAAATATGCGATGGATCTGAGGATGCTGAGGCATCTATCTGTTGTCTTTGTGAGGCTGTTTGTTGTCATTGTTGATAGATTCTGGTGGCTGGGGGGGAATGTTGTTGGTGATTCTCAGAAAGTAAGCGCTTGAAGAGTGGTGAGAAGGAAGATGTGGGAAACTGAGGACTAGTCTGCTTAACTTCAGTCTCTGTGCAGGCTATGGAGCAAGTCTTCCTTCTTGTTTAGCAAGATCTTTGTTACAAGGATACAGGAAGAGACTGTCAAGACAGGTAAGTGAACTGTAAGGTTGGTGGAAAACTGGCTGAGCTGTTGGTCTCAAAAGGGTTGTGATCAGCAGCATTACTTTTAAGTGGCACTTGCCTACCACAGGCATCCACTAGAAGTTAGTTTTAGTAGTACTGCTTAATATCTTTGTTATGTCCTAGGCAATGGAATGCCTTTAACAGTCAGAACAATAGTTTAGAAAGCAGTAAACCCATATAACCATACAAGCTGGGGGCTAATTAGTTAGGTAGGAGCTTTTCAGAAAAGAACTTCAGGGTCCTGGTGGATATCAAGCTGCAGACGAGTTTGCACTATTTTCTTTTGTTGAAGGTGAGCAGCATGCTAGCCTTCATTAGAAGGCAAGCAGCCAGCATATGAGGGAAATTGTTCTCTTCTCCCAAGCATTTCTAAGTCTGCATCTGAGTACTTTGTCTGGTTCTTACTAGTTCAACTAAGGTGTTGATGTACTGGAATGTGTCCAGAGGCGAGACTGTGTGAGAAGGTCTAATTGTCTTCTGTAGTAAGAACAGGATACAAAAGAAGTTGCTTACAGGTGCACAATAAAAATGCAAGAAACAACCATTCCAACTGGAATATGAAAAATTTAATTACTTTTCCCCTTATATGTCTGAACTGTGATTTAGGACTGAGAAAGACTGCTTAGAGTTTGTGGAATCCTCAGTCCTCATAGAAGCACGAGTCTCAGCTGCTCTGTATCCTGAGGAACCTGATCTAATGGGACTGATTTTGAGGTGTTGGACTAGATAACCTCCAGAGTTGCCTTTCAGCCTTAAATAGTCTGTGATTCAATGAGTCTGTGATTCAGTGAGTCAGTAAACTCACAGGCGTGTAGTATTGAACTGTTGTTATATTTTTAGATTATTAGTCACATCTCAGGAAGTGTAGTGTTTGTATTTCCTCTCGCTAGTTCAAGTATTTCTGACCCGTGGATTGGTATAGCATCTTATGTTTTTCCTGTTTGAGCAAGTAGAAAAAGGGCAGAAGTTTTTACTTATAATTATTGTTAAACTCACAGTGACTTCAGAAATTGTAGGATGACTGAAGAATAAAAGTATGTAGGAAACAGGTTTTTTTTCCTTCAGTTGTTTTTTCATTATTGTCCTTAAAGTTGTTTTCAATCAAGGGGCAGTGCTAGAAAGAGAACTTCTGTGTTAAATGAGCCACAACTGAGAAGTGACACCATAAACAGTTGGAAAGGCTATGAGCATGCAGCTGAAACATGAGCTAAACTGAATTTTGACAAATTCTTGAAATACAGCTATTTTCAGAATATAAATAGAATTATGATGATAACTTAGATATTTTTATTTTTGGAGTATACTTGGGAGGGGGATTTTTTTTATTACTTTTTTTTAAAGTAGCATTTACCTATGTGAATGAATCCCAAAGAAATTATACTGGGAAATGAATGAAGGGATGTGGACTGACTGAAACTTTCATGGGGAAAAAAGGGAGAAATGACAAACGATTAATACGGAGCAGTTCTCTCCCACACCTCTCATTGCAAGAAAGCAAGGTTGTCAGCTAAACCCTATTTGAGTATATATTGGTTTTATTGTTTTGCTTTTTTTCTTCTCCAGCTCAGTTTTGTACAGATTTGCTTTCCCTTCAAGGAACTGTCACTCTCACATGCTTTCAAAGCTCATGTTATCTGTATTCCACTTAAAAACACAAAGCTTACTCTTCAGGCAGTGGTTTAGATGTGGCTTGGGTTGTAAGGAAAGAATTTTCATTCAGTGAATACCAGTGTAGGTTATTTTATGGCAAAATCAGTCTTTAGATTTTATTCAGTAGCGTAAGTTACAGCTTAGTTGTACTGGTTTCATTTTATGAGGTTAAAATGAAATTGGCACACCTGACCAAGGTATTATTAATTAGAAGACTTCTCAGATCAAAATATAAGAAATATTTTTACATTCCAGGTGGAGAAGATCACCTCCATCATTATTGGGTGTGTCAGAGTTTACATAGCTATCTAAAAGAAATTCTATTTAAAAGGCATCACATGGAAAACACAAAAAGCAGATGCTGTTTGGAAATTCACCTGTTTGTTTTCAAATGTGGTTGTTTTGTTTTGTTTTGTTTTGTTTTAAGCATAGAATTTCTGGAGAAATTTTTTGTCAACACCACACACTTGTAAAGTGCAGAATGTTGCTAACATTGCATAAAGGAATGTTCCAAGCTGTCCTTCAGATATGAAGGCCATACACCATCATGTGGCAAAGAAACAAAGTATGGACTACCCAACTTTTTCTCTTTTGTCCTCAACTATTTGCCTACTGTTCTTACACCCAGGGAATGTGAACGTTGAGAACCTGAGATGCTGCCATTTTCACATGAGTAATATTCTCTTTTGCTACAGATCCGTTCAGTGAAATTGATTTGAAATGTTTCTGGTAAACCGTATCTCAGTTCATTTTTTTTTGTTGAACATTAAAAACAAATTTAGCTAGTGTGGACAAAGGCCTGTGGGAAAGACAGTAAACTGTCAACTGATTGGAAACAGTATTCTGGAGATGCAATATGATCTTCCCAAATATTTCATCCTTAGGATTTAAACTTTTCTTTACAGAAAGATGATTTCTCACTCTTTATTGTTCAAATGACACCAATGAAGTTACTGCTTTATCTAAATGTAATTATCTGATATTCTTGTTATCTTATAACCCTTTTTATGCTAAGATATTGGGGTAATGAAACAGACTGGACAGAGAGTCCATTTTTTCCCAAGGTAATGGAGACTTCATTAGTCTGTAATGAAGCTCCTAGAGAATGCTTTCCTGCATTATAAGGACATCTGAGTGTATGGAAACTGGTTTTCTTAATTAAATTTTAAGGAAAAAATGTGTGAAGTAGGGAAACAGTTATTTCTGCATGATAGGATAAGTACAGATGGGGATATAGATTTGTTTCTAAATCTGAAAGAGCATTTTAATGCCATCAGCATTACAGATATTGCTCTACTAAAACAGTTAACCTATGCAATAGGATTTAATGAGGTCACCAGTTTCAGTTTCTATTCCTGTGGTGGAACTGTAGTGTAAATCCCGGCTACTTATTTCTGGTGTGTTTGAGTGCCAAGCGGTGAATCAGATGAAGGAACATTCGTTTGGAAGGGTGAAGTGATCAAGTGAATTCTCTGACTTGTTAGCTGCTTCCCTGAATTCATTCAGCCCTGTCATTCATGTAAGGATAGGAAGGATCAAACTGTGGCTAGGAGTAGTGGTATTGTAACTATTGGTATTGTAACTATTACACAGGGAAAACCAATACAAAGTTAATTGAGCTTAGATGGAAAGAATGTAGAAGCTTTCCCTGACACAGATGAACTGGGAAAGCCAAGGCTTTGCTTTAGTTTAACTGGAAAAGGGTATGAGACAGTGGGGGCTTTTGTGTAGTTTTATTGACAAAAAAAGGTAGAGCAAGGAATATGTTGGCCTGCAAATGACCTAGTGATGAAAGGTATAAAAAATAAAAATAAAAAAACAGTAAAAAACCTGGAGAATCCATGCAGTGTTGACCTCATTTCTTGTAAGTTCTGCTGTCAGGTCTTGTAGGTTCATGTGCCCAGCTCAGAGTGTGGGCTAGAAGTGATCTTCATTGTGGTTAGTGAGTTAGGAATCTCTTAAACTAGGTTTGCATAAATCTGTGTAACTGGTGGTGTGCAACCAGGAGTACTGGTTATAAAGCTGCTTTTTATCATCTTTCTAGTTTGAACTGTGTCAAGTAGTAACAGTTTCCAGTGGCTGAAAAACAAACAAACAACAAAACAACCATGTCATACTCATCTTCCAGTAGGGCAAGAAGAGAAGTTCAAAGCAGTAGGCTGCTCAGCCTCAAGGCAGTCCTCAGAATGACTGTGCAACAATCCTAGAAGATTTTTCCAGATCCATAAGAGTGATTAGTAACAGCCAGTGCAGATTAACAAGAGCAAAACATACCTGATAACCCAATTGCTTTCTGTGATTCTGTTTTCTGTTTTGTTTTTAATTGTAAAGGAAATGCAGGAAAGGGAGGGAAGAAATCATTTGGATACAATAAAATTCCATTATATATAATTAAGTACTGGGATAGGGATTCTGAACAACACTGTTAGAAGTTTCAGGGCCGGACTAGATACATTTCTGAGCAGCCTAATTTTAATTCAGTGTGGACCTTGCTTGAATCAGGAGATCAGATTGAGACCTACTGAAGACCCAAATAGTTATGTCACTCTGAATCAGTGATTATTTACTTTTCTTTTCTTTTTTCTTTTTTTTTTCGGCGGGGGGGCCCCACCGCCGTAGGGGGGAAGTGAGGGGCTGTATCTTGGGGCTGTTACTATATAATATGCTAATCAGTTGCTGAAATAGTGGAATGAGATATACCTTTATCAGATTAGCAGATGTCATTAGGCTGATGGGAATTGGTTTATAACATGGAAGGTAGAACTGCTGCTCAGTGGGACTTCAAAAATATGTTGATAGAACCTCAAATTGTAGCAAAGATAAATGCAGTGGACACAAATAGCATGACTTTGCAGGATGTGCAGCTGGCCTTCAACAACCAAAGAAGTCCAGTGGTTTGAGAGAAGAGTCCAGTAAGTTTGAGAGAAGTGACTATTTGTCAGCACCTCTGAGCCCATACCAGGAGTGGTGTGTACAGCTTGGTGTTCTGTGTTGTAAGAGATGTAAACTGGAGTGAGGTCAGAGGGGGACCACATTGATGTTGAAAGGAGGATCAGATCGTATGATACATAAGGACAATGTTTCTTCAATTTGAAGTAGAAACATTAGAAAGGAGATTAACAGCAGCTTTCTGGTATTAAATACAGACATATAGAGAAAACGGAACTGGACTTATTCAGAGATGCTCAGCTGCGAGACAAGTTGCAGAGATCACTAGTTTCAACAAAGGAAACTGAATGGACACAAGTGTGAAAATAACCATTGCCATAGTGAAGTAAAAGGTGTTGTACAGAGGGCTCTGTGAGGTTTTCTTCAGTACTGAAATGGACAAAGCCTTGATTGAACTTCAAGGATAGCTCTGTTTTGGGCAGGAGGTTGTACTAGATGATCTCTCATGATTCCTTCTGACATTACTTTTTCTAAGATTGCTCTGTTTTCTTCTAACTATCTATTTGATGTTATTCAAAACATTGGACAAAGCTGAGGTATCAAATTAAGCTTATTTCACTGCAAGCTCTTGTACGGAGGTTAGTGGAAGAATAAAGAGTTGGTAATTTTGACAGTACTTGCTTAAGAAATTAGTTGGGACAGGTCTCTTTATGGATTTAATTGCTTCCACTGTGGGAAATGAATGTGGTAATTGCTTTCAGAGACCTTTATGATGAACCGTACTATTAGTTATTTAAAAAGCATGGAGAACTTATGAAGTGTTTAGAGTCAAGCTTCAAGTTTTTGTTTTCCTTTTTCATTGAGTGTTGATAGCCAGTTTTCAACTAAAGCTGTTACTTAAAGTCCTTCTAAATGAATCATCTACTATTCTTCATGCATGTGAGTTTTCTAAGTAGAACATGAGATGACTGTGGTGTACACATCTTACATCCTTTCTTGTTTAGTAATTGGAGATTCAGAGAGAGGCTTTTCTTTACCTGTAATCAAATGTTAATAGAGAGGATTAAAACAGATACCTGCTAACTGCTGGTTCTCATGTTTCATGCATTGAACTGGTTTTTAATATTACTAAGTAGATTGTGACCTAGGTCTCTGATCAACAGAGGGCATTAGTTTATGCCAGAGTTAGCCTCAATTCTAACTAAGTGAACTCAGTGCATTCTAGAAAGTCATTAAAATAGGTGATGGTTACTGTTTGCAAAGGCAGATTCATTTCCCAGCTTTGTACTAGCATTTGCACAAATGTGAGTTTGCAACTCGATTCTAGGAAGTTGACTTCTCTAGTGCGTATTTACTCCTTATTGGATAATACTACATACACAAAATGCTTGCTATGCAAAATGTGATCTGTCATTTCTGACCAGTCTTTCAAAACTGAGAACCCACTTGCCCATGTAACTCAGCATCTCTACCTGATAGCTGAACAGTTGCTTCAAATGGAAAAACGAGAAAATCCAACTTTGATTGTGTATTCATTGAAGACAAAAATCAACACCCACGGTCTTACGTTTAATGGAGAATGGCATCTTGTTTAGATGATCTTTGACAACCTCATCTAGAATGTTTGATGTGGTCTACAACACTGTGTAAGCCAAGGAAGAAGCCTCTTGCAGCTGTCTTTGATACCAATGAACTACCAATTTGCATCATATATATATATATATTATTAGAATGTATCTTGGTTCTGTTGATTCCAGCTAAAATATTTTAGTGCTACAGTTTGGGTTTGAGTGCTGCTGATAAACTTCTTCAGTGCTATTATTGAAATCTATGTGGTTGCATTTTGGGACATCTTTACAGTGTCTGTTAGGTACTCACCTCTGTAAACAAGCTTTAATCATCTGTAAGGACAACTTAGGAAACTTGCTGCTTGGATGACATTGAAGTTTGTTGTCCAGCAGAATTTTTTTCATGTAACTAGTGTAGGAGAAATCAGAAGGATCTATTGTATATTATTTCAGAAGAAAAATATACTTTAGTCTAAGTCAAGAAGCCAAATATTCATCTGCTTAAAGATGAGCTTTGAACTGTCGTAATTGAAACATGACTCTATAGTACAAAGAATTCTCTTGAGCGTGAACTTTGTTGCTTTACTTTGTATTGTCTCCAGAGTTAGCGCTTGTTTGTGCTTCTCCCTTATCCCCATATTTACTGTCTTTGTATGTGACAGATGTTACAGGTGTTTTAGGAGTATCTGCAAACATCCTGTGCTATTCAAATGCCAGTTGTTTTAAAATTGACAGGAAGTGGTGAGATGCAAATAAGAGTGAGTGAAGTTTAATTTACTAGCTAAGGAAGCAGCACACTTAGCTTATGTGCCTTTCAGACTGATGTGACTCTTTGTGTACTGTTAGTGTATTGTGATCTGAATGATTTCTTTTTTTATTTATTGGAACACAGTTGTTAACATTCCCTTGCCAGTAATTTGTCCTGCAGTTTAGCAAGGCAAGGGAGGAGTTGTGTCACAAGACTTGTGGAGCTGATAACACTATTTAGCAAGTAATTTGTCACAGAGTTGGAATTGGTCTTACTGGGATTTCACATAGTACTGTACAGTGTTGCGTATCCGTAGCTGAAGCTCTGGTGGACTGTTAGAGGTACAACACATTGCTGTTCTGAAGAGCATACATAATAGTAAAACTTTTTTTCTGATGTCCAACATTCTTTAGAATCTGTTGGTTGGTAAAAACCTGTAGGTCTTTTCATCTAACTGCTTTGAAGCCGAACATTTCAGTAGTGTAAGAACAAAGTCCTGATTTCTGAGACCAGAAAACATGCAGTATTCTAGTTAAACGCTGGAAGTTAAACATTTGCTTTGACTTTTAGGGGAGCTTATTATGGAAAGAGTCAATTATACTATCAGAAAGGAGAAGGGAATTGCCTAGCCTCCAGTATAGAACTGTGACAATATAGCGTATCAAATACAGAAGAAGATTTCTTTCTGACAGCTTGCCCTTCTACTTTCAGAAGAGAGCTGCTGTCTGGAAGATGCAGTTCACTCTATTCTTTGAACTTGAAGAAATTTGGAACAATAGTGAGAGTATTTCAGAAGTTCTACAGAGAACTGCTAGTTTGTGCTGCAGCTGAAATTCTTTGATTGTTTTTCTGTGGAGGCAGAAAACTTGAGGTAAGGTGCTAAATTTAGCTGCAACCTAAAATACTAAGCTCACTTGCACAGATGACCAAGAAGTTACTTACCGTGTAGCCTGCCAGTATTTGGTATTTAGTAACTCCTTGTCACTGGAGTGCAGCAAATCAGTTTATCCTTAGTTGCACAACTCAAGGTGAAGAAACAAAGCTGATTAGGCACTCAGTAAATTAAATTTCTCTTAGGCCTTAAGAGATGTCTCACGCCACAAGTATGAGTGGCGTTAGAATGTAACTTCCTTTGTCCCGAGTTGGTTGGCTGTCTTCAGACCTCTGTTTAATATTATGGAATTGGAAGATGCAATGCTACTTATAGGATGGAAAGTTTCTTAATTGGTGTAGTGGAAATGCTAAGTTGTGGCCTGAACCAGTGATTGAGCACCTGGTGGAAGGCAGGGCCAGCTCAGGGGAGCTGAGGTGCATGCAGTGCTCAGAGACCAGGAGGGGTGGAGGCAGAATCTGCCCCTTCACAGACCTTATTTAAGTGTTGGCAGTGGAGGCAAGGGTATCTTGCTGGAGATTCCTGCTTACCCGAGGCCTTTTCCTTCATTCCTGTGTCTACAGCTGCTGCATTTGGGCTCATTCTTATTTGCTGTAGCCAAAGACTTTGCTGCCCCACTATTATTGTGGTTCTTTCCATCCCATTGCAGCATTACAATTGGGTTTTGGATTATGGATGGTCTGTGCTCACTTGCTAGTAGATGTGATGCTTAGTTTTATGTGTGTGACTTATCTGTGTGCAGAACCTCAATGGGTGAAAAGCAGGGAAAGTGAGTTAGTAACTTAAGTAGCCAGACAATTAAGATCCCAATTAGGGGTAGGAGAAGCAAAGCAAATAAACATGAGCATTTCGTCCATACTCTTTTTTTTTTTTTTTTTTTTTTTTTTTTTTTGTCAAATTGCATAGTGCCTTTGGGCACTCACTAACCTGTGATGCAGTGTGGAAGAAGGAGCTGAAGCTGTCAGTCTTATATGTGCAAATGAAGAAGGAAAGGAAATCAAGCAACTTAATTTTTGCTTTTGCTAGGCGATGGCCTTAAATTTTTGGATGGAACACTCTTGTATTGTTGGATTTCTTTTTCTAGCCCTTTTTTGGTGTAATAACACTTAATTTCACTTACAAATTGTTGTTTACATTCAAGGGTGAAGATGTCAACCGGACACTTGAAGGTGGGAGAAAGCCTCTTCACTATGCAGCAGACTGTGGTCAGCTTGAGATACTGGAATTTCTGCTATTGAAAGGAGCTGATATTAATGTATGTACATCAAAATTTATAATCATCTATGTTGGTTTTTTTTTCCCTCATGTAAGAGATAAATGCTTAATTGATTACTGGAAGAGTTAGATGAAACAAGCAACTTGGTACATGTAAGAGTGTTTGAGAAGTGGTCTCCTAAAGTTTAGAAGCTTAAAATTGCATTTAATAAATGTTCTAACACTTTTGGACACTCATAGGGAAAACTGTCTATAAAAATTAATTTTAATTTGACAGTTATTAGAAAGATAGTACAATTGCATCTAAATGAAGATATTGAATACTTAATGAATTTGTCTTCTGGAGTCTCTTCCAACATTATAATACATCCTTGACCAGGACAGAACCAACTCTGTTTAAATTGGTGTACTTCTCTCTTCATATTTTCTTGATCTGTTTTTGAGACATTCTTTGGGGAGCTTTGCTGTGGCTTCACCTGCACAGTTTTGTGTCATTAAAAGATTTGTGTGAGCTGTACGGCTCTTCAAAATGATATAGTCCTCCCTTACATGAAATTTCTAAATATTTTAACCATACTTTTCAAATCCTATGCTTTAGAACACCTATATGAAAATTAATGTACATCTATCTAATGTATATCATATGAAAATAATGTACATTTGAAACATCTACAGAATGTCTCAAACTTTTTTTGGTTGCCTGGAAAGACAAGAATTTTCTTGGGAGTACTCCTAGTTCAGCATAAAATGGAGGACAAAATAAGGACGTTTCATTTGATCCTTTTCTTATCCTTTCCAGGACCATAGTTTAGAGAGCTGAATGCCTGGAGAACATTTCAGGCCAAAGCAGCTTTCTGAAACTAGATTGTCTGAGAAATGGGAGAATTGAGGGTACTGTTTTTAAACTGACAAAACTTCTCATATGAAATATTGCAATTTCTGTCATTTGGAAAAAAACAAAACAAAACAAAAAAAAGACACCACCAAATATGAATGTGAACTCTTTGATACTAAGCAGACTTAAGGAGGAAAAATCTGTTCCCTAACTGCTTTTATGCCATGACTTTGCCATGACTTTTGTTTTTAAAAAAAGGAGTAAAAATTTCTCAAGGAATGTATTTCTGGAAAATAATTTTAAATCTTCATTTTACTGTTGGCAGGATAAAACTACAAAATTAAGCAAAACCTTTTAATGCTGTGTGAAATAGTTCTTCAAATAACTGTGTCTCAATTTACAGGCTCCAGACAAACACAATATTACACCACTCCTATCAGCAGTCTATGAGGGCCATGTTTCCTGTGTGAAATTGCTTCTGTCAAAGGTGAGATACAAATGTTTAGAAAAAGTTACCAACTAGCAAGTATGTTACTATGATTTCTATTCAGTAAGATTACACTGCTTCGGCTAGGTTCAGAGCATCAAACAGATGCTGTTTATGTTACTGAGACTTTTGCAGTGCAGCAAGAGGGATAGCAACCACTAAAAATACTGTGAGCTCTAGCTGGGAAGTTAAGAGAGAGAGAGCTGAGAGCACATCAGGCAAGAATACAAGTGTATTTGTTCAGAAGATGGGTGAGATTTAGCTCTGGCAGCTGCTTAGGTGTCTCATGATGGAGTCTCCAAATAAGTTGTGCAGAGGAGTGTTTTCCCTCTGTTTCTGCCAGGTGGATGGAAACCTATCTGGGTTGGAAAAGTAAAAGTAGGAAAGCAGCAAATTCTTTCTGCTGTAGAGCTTGTAAATTTAATCCAGAACAGAGTAGTCTTAATCTATTTCTAGTCTCCTTTTGATTCATGTTAGAAAGGTGATCTACTTTACAAAGCAGTAGTTAATTGTAGAAATGTTTTGTCTCTGTTCATACATTTTCCTTCTTGTTATGCCTCACTTCCTTTGAAAACAAGAGGTTTAAATTGTGTTTTCAGTATGTGAACAAACCTGAGTCAATCAACCAAAGGATTATAGATTCTTTCTTATGCATAACGTCATCTTCTGTGGTAAAACGGTTCCTCTTAACTGCCCTGATGCTATGTGCAGGTCATCTTTTTTTATCTCTAACTCTGTCTAATGTTAATTTATCTTTCTGTAAATAAATGCTGTGACTTTTATTTTAGAAGTCAAATTTGTTGTGAGGACTGATCTATGAATTCAGATTAAAGAAACTTAAAAACCTTTTTTTCTGTATATGCATTATAACTTGATTGCAGTTCTAACACTTTTGAGTATTTTCAGTATTTTTCAGTATTATGGCATTCGTGAAACTGTGTTTAATTTGCTGAACAAGGTATATCACCTAAACATTTAAGGGAACAGACATTTTTTTTTTCCTTCTGAGCAACTGCTGTATTCAGAGCTGAGGCATGTAAGTACAGATCTTGTCCTCATGTCTTCTTGTCTGATTCAACAGCATTTTTGATACAAGCCTCATTTCTGGAAACTTAGTTTGCAGAAGCAGACTAGTAAATTTTCATATTGTTTTGTTACCTTGTCTCATGATGTTAGTCTTACTGCTTAGCTTAGATGGCTTCATATTCTCTTCTGTAGTGAAGGCTTCCTTCCCAAGTAGTCCTTTGCAATAAAGTCCCCACATGATCCATAACCAGAAGGATCTTAATATCTTAAAGGACAGTGCATGTTCTGTGTAAATACCTTGTTCTTCAAACTGGAAAGAATGCAATTCAAAGCTACTAAATATTCTCTGTCTCGGATTCCAGTGGTCAAATGTTTTATTTCTACCTATTTCTTTTACATGATTTCCATCATACAGCTTGTTATACTTTTACAAACATTTAGTACAGTTACTCCAAGCAGTGAACTGCTAATGAATTGAATTACTAGAAGTTGCTTTTCTGCCTAACACTCAGAATGCTGTTCAAATGTACTGAATGCTATTTGAGGGAACATATTATGAGAGAACTTCCAGAGGTGCAGGTTTTCAACTCATAAAATTTAAATTATTTGTATGGAGTTAGCAGATACAGTATATTACTGACCTCTTCTTTTTAAACGTTAATCAATTAATAACTAATGTTCAAACATGGCTGCTTTTTAGAATCATGGAATCATAGAATCACAAGGTTGGAAACGACCTGCAAGATCATCTAGTCCAACCACCCTCCCATTCCTATTAGTACCACAAGCTACTAAACCATCTCTCGTAGCTCCTCATCCAGGCACCTCTTGAACACTGCCAGGGACGGCGACTCCACCACCTCCCTGGGCAGCCATTCCAGTGCCTGACCACTTTCTGAGGGAAGAAGTTTCTCCTAATGTCCAACCTAAACTTCCTCTGGTACAACTTCTGGCCATTTCCTTGGGTCCTACTATTAGCCTGGGAGAAGAGGCCAGACCCTTTTTCATCACAACCTCCCTTCAGGAAGTTGTAGAGTGCAATGAGGTCTCCCCTGAGCCTCCTCTTCTCCAGACTGAACAATCCCAGCTCGCTCAGCTGCTCCTCATAAGACTTGTGCTCCAGACCCCTCACCAGTTTTGTTGTCCTTCTCTGGACACATTCCAGGGCCTCTGGCTCTGTTTGATTGTATCTTGTACTGGAATGGGAAATACAGGCCTTGAGGGTAAGTTTTGGGTTAATTTAAAGAACAAGTGTGATATAAATCTTTACTAGTGCATCAATGTCAATAATATAAAGGAATGCCTTTATCATTCATATTTCTTACCGTTTCTATGTTGATGTGCTTTGTTACTCTTAATACTGGTATCCACGATGCAGTCCCACGTTACAGCGAAGCCAATGCCAGGAAAACGGGATTCTGTTCAGTCATTTAATGCTATTCCCTGCATGTTTTAGCTGCTTCCTTGCAACAGCCCTGGCATTGTATGGCATATGTATATCACTGACAATGACAGTACCTGTCACTCGTCCCTACTGCAAGTTATTTTTCTGTAGCCAGAGTCCTGCCAATTGAGGTCTTCAAATTTAAGTTATATTGTAAATTTAGTTCCTTGTGTTAGTTACTGGAATTGGAGAAACACTGATGCCGACTCAACACAGAACAGAACTTATTTTACTTTCACTTTTGTTGTTACCAGTGCTCTTGCACTGTGACATACCTGTTCCAGAGAGCTGTCTCTTGGGTTTATTCACAGTTTTTGTAGGTGTACAATTAGAATTCAGTTTGTCTGTTTTACAGCTAACCTAGTGTCTGTGTTGCTCTCTTGTAAAGGGCAGATACTTGCTTGTTGCTATGTACTGCTTGCTTACTTTGTTGCCTCTGTTGTGGAAATGTTTGTGTTTTTTTTTTTGTAGAGGATGGATGAGTTTCAGATGAAACTTGAGAATAAGAAAAAAGGAACAGATGTGACAATTAAGCTGTGATCTCTCTAGCTGGCTCTTCAGTATGTTTTATGTCCTCGTTTGCCTTTTACCTTCACTTCCAAAAGCACAAGTGGTTTCATTTTCTCCCTTGCCACACTTCATGATTATTCTTGAATATCTATTGGGAAAATATTTTCACTAACTACTGAAAATCTCTATGAAGAAATAGGGGGCAGTAACAATCCAAATGCACAATGATTTTGTTTAATAACAAGGTTTTGACCTTTGTGTAGAAAATAATATTCAGCTATAATTATAGGCAGAATGAGACTTTGAGGAGGTGAGAAATGAAATATTATTGAAAAAATAGCTATTGCTGCACGCTCAGTGAGAAGGAATTTCACTGATAGGGATAATGAAGTCTAGAATATTATGCTTGCTAGAACAGTGTATACCATGTTATGCTACCTCTCTTCTAATGCATTTTCAGGGAAATGGAACTGATTACTTTTATATGAATTTAAATTTCCTAGGCCTTACTTCCTTCCTCTTCCTTCTTTCTTCTTCTGAATGCATTAAATCATGTTTTGTGTCAACCACAACTTCAAATAATGACATAGCTAACATTTTCCAAACTACCTGCAGGTCCTGTGGCATTGGGCTACATACTAAAATTTGAACACTGTGAAAACTCCAAGGTAGAGTTCCTTCCTTAATCTTGTCCATATTATAATACCTTGTGATAGTTTCACACCAGTACGTAGCCAAGCTCCACTGTGCCACTTCACTCTGCTTCCTGAGAAGACAGGGGGTGAAAATAAGATGGGGGAAGAAAAAGTAATTGGTTCATATTAGAAGTGGGAGATTGCTCACAAATGATTGTCGTGGGCAAAAAAGACTTGGCAGGAGGAAGATGAATGCTTTTTATTGTGTATTGGTAACAGACAAGAGAAGTGAGAACAGAAAGCAAACTAAGAACATCTGGACCCACCATCCACACTTTTCTACCCTCTTCCTCACAAGGGCACAGACGATGAAGGCTACAGTCAATCCATTACACTGTCTCTACAGCTCTTTCATGATAACTCTCTGCCCCCGCTCCACATGAGGTCCCTCCCACAGGATTCTGTCCTTCTCAAACTGATTCTACATGGGCTTTCCACAGGTTGCAGCTTTCCAAGCACTGTACCAGTGCTGCTCTGTGCTGCTGGACCTATCCTTCAGGAAGTGTTCCAGCATAGGTCCCCGTGGGTGGAAGCTCCTCTAGATCTTTTGTTTCACTGTGGGGGCTCTCCATGACCTGTGGTTCCTTCAGGCCATGTCCTCTGCTGCACTGTGGACCCTCTCCATGGCTGCATGTGGTGCCTGTACGCTGCAAAGGATAGCCTATTCCTTTATGGGCCTCTCCTGGGCTGCAGGAACTTCTGCTGTGCACCTGGAACACTTCCTATCCTACTTCTGTACTGACCTTGCTGACTGAAAGGCTGTTTCTCTCACTCCTCTCTCCCAGTCACTGTCATGCAGCAGTTTCTTTCTTCCATCTGCTGTCCCAGAGGCACACCCAGCATTGCTTGTGGCTCAACTCTGGCAGCAGTGGATCTCTTTTGGAGCCATCCGTAGCTGCCTATGATCTGACATGGGTCAGTTGTTTGGCACTGTACCTCTGCAACTCTCCCATTAACAGGACATTGCAGTGTAAACCCTATAGATACGGTGACTTCAGAAATTGCAGGATTACTGAAGAATAAAAATTCAAATTTCTGTCTTTGGAAGGATAATAACAGTTAAATACACAGATTTGTGTAAATCAAAGCATTTAGCTCAAAATTACTTAGGTTCTCTGCAAGCATTCAAATAGTGGTGTTCTGTGAAAGGCAGATTAACCCTGTAACATTTGATTTGACCATGGAAGGTAAGAATATTCATCAAAAACAGTGAAGCGCTATGAAGAAGAAGAATCATTCGATGGAATTTCCTACTAGGTTGTATAGAAAGTATTTGAAATATTATTTAATATTAGTGATTACAAATGAGTACTCCAACAAGTTGAAGCAATGTTTATTACAGCTGTTTTTTTTTTTTCTTCAAGTTTTTACTTACTGTGTTGGTTGCATGTATTTAACTCCCTGTGTTTTATTTGTGCAGTATTTTCTTCTATTCGTGAAACACTGCAAAAGCAAGTTATGATTTTATGATTGAGTTACCTTAAACTGTGGCTTCACATGTTGCCATAGTTGATGGTGATAATCAAGTTCAGACATTTTTTTGTGTATGAAATCAGATATAACCTAGATGTAGTTATTTTTTGTAAACAGTTTGACTTGCATTGTTTAAAACAAAATGCTGGTTGCAGTTTGCTGAAAATGTATTATGGTATATTAGAAGAAAACAGTGTGAATATAGTTAGCTTTAGTCTAAAGAGCACTTTCCATTTAAAGTTCAAAGATAGAGCCTCCTGTCTCACTACTGCCTTAACAGTCATTATTTTTATCAATTTTACAGTATTTCTTCCAGGACTGAGAGACTTTAAAATATCTGTAGTCATTTTAAACAATGAAGTGGTTTGCAGCATACGGTGCTTTTTAAAGAAGGGCAGAACTGTCATATCTCATGTTGGGTTCTTTCACTTCTGCCTTTTCACTATTACTAATGTTAAGTAACATACTGTTTGAAGATATTCTACTTTTAGGGAGGAAATGAATTCAGTAGCTTTTGACAAATATGGAAATGAATTGTCTCGAATACCAGATGTGTGTTGAGCTCACATTACAAGGGAAAGGTAAAAGCCTTCTACAGAACAAAATAACAATGAGTACTGTTAGCTAGGGAAGTAACTTCAGTCACTTCAGTTTGTTTTTAATTTTTGCAGGGATAGCAGAAATACTTAAGTTTTTCTGCATTACAAATAAAATTCAAATTGTTCTGTGTTCTTCATGCACATTTTGCACTTGAGTTTTCTATGTGAAAAGGTTTTTTTCTTCAGTGTACTGCAGAAGAAGCCAGCATCATTACAATGGACAATATCAGTTTGAATGCTTCTAAAGAAGGTCTCTAATGTTTTTGTCTCATATCTAGCAACTTGATCTCTGCTTACTGCTAAAAACATTACCTAATTTAGTGGGTTTTTTTATTTATCACCTTTTTCCTCTGAGAATGGCAGAATGTATGTCTTTGGAGAAAAACTGTAGATTTTACTACTTTGACTCATTTATTCCTCTGCTGCATTAGGGATTTTAGAGGCTTACATCTATATAGAAGTTTGCAAGTCTACTCACATTAGAATGTGTTCAGAAGTTTATTGTCCTGGAATTTATCCACATCCTTTTTCAACCAGCTGCCATTTGCCTCCATAAATTCATCTGGAACCTGATTCTGGAAGTTCACTCCTTGCTGTGTAAATAAGCCTTCTACTGTCTTGCTTCATCAGAGTTTTTTCAGTTCCAGAGTGTTTTCAGTTTAGTAACAGCTCTGTGTTGACTGTCTTTTTTTTTTTTTTTTTTTTTTTCCTGAACTGCAGATATACCTTAGTAACTACTGTGCTCCCTGCAACGTGTTTTGATACTTGGTATTATAAGAGTGCAAACATTCTTGTTTGTTGTTATTGTCCTGCCAAACAGTTTTGTGTGTGTGTATATACATATATACATATGTACATATATATACATATATATATGTATATACACACACACACACGCAGGAAAAGAACATAATGTAAGAGATTAATACCTTTTTTACTTCAGGGAAGTAAAGAATACTGTGGAATCTTTTGCTTTTATGAACTTGTAATTAAATTTGCTTCCTGGCAGTGCTGTGCTTTTGAAAATTAAAGTTCTCATGACCTGAACTTTATTATTTTTCTCCTATTGAATGCAGGCAGGAATCTTTCTGCTTACCTTACTTCTCCATGTCTTTACAGGGTGCTGATAAGACTGTGAAAGGACCAGATGGACTAACTGCCTTTGAAGCCACTGACAACCAGGCAATCAAAACTCTTCTTCAGTGACGGATGGACTGTTATCTTATATGTCTCTCCTGTGGCCTCACACTGCTGCCTGTCTGTCACTCTTTGCATCTTCCAGCTTCTTCAGCTAAATACTTTGGGGGGAGGGAAATTCGTGATGAATCAGACTAGTTAGGGGCCTGTATCAAAGGTTGTTTTGGAGAGGGTTGAAAACTATTATGAACAGTGTTGCTCTAGGACTTCTTTTCAGTGCACAATCTCTTCCGTCTCTAGTGAAAACAGAAGAAGACCATGATGTTGAATTTTTGGCTTGTAAACTGCCTATGTTAGTACTGAGGTTTCTGTTGAAAGATTCCCTTAGATGGAGGTACTGTTCTATGTACTTGAAGCTAATTGTGAAGAGGACAGTAGTCCCATGCTATTAGTGTCTGCCATAATCTGAAGTGTAGTAATGTAGGTGACTGGGTTGTTTTCTCTTTTCTCTCTGTGGGTAGCTTTCTTCTTCTGACTAAAGCTTGTGTTGCAGTTTTGAGGACTTTTGATACTAGTTATTGGAGCAGATTTTTTTTATTGACTAATTGGATGTCACACTAATGCTTTTCTGACTCTTGAGTAATCCAGGAAAGATGACTTGAGGTATAGTGTTATTACACTCGAGAATATCTGCTAATGTACTTCTGGAGGCAGGAATTTGAGGTTTTTCTTCCCTTTGTGTGTTCTACTCCAGGATAGAGACTTAAAACAGCTGTGTGAGAGAGTTAAAAATATAATTGTACTTACTTTTAAAAGGACTGTATGATGGAATTTCCTTACCATGTCAGCATAAAATCTACAGATGTTTCTGAAAGTAGCAAGCTGTTTGGTACACAAAGATAATCAAGTTGTGCAAAATGAACAGTAATTACTTAGACATTCATGTCAGGTGCATACTGTTGCTGAACTTCTCTGGTAACCATTTGAGTTACTTGTAAACTCTCTAAGTTGAGATGTTAGAAAGACTTACAAGTCAAAGACTTAACTTGCTCTTTTTACTGGAGAAGGCAAAACTATTAATTGTGGATATATTTGAATTAGTATTTCATAGTTTGCTGAAGAAATGTTAAATATCATTATTAAAGAATGGGCCTTTTTCTGAAAGTTCCCACTGGAACCACACCACATGAACTATTGTCTTTTAGTTATTTTACCACTGAATATGACAGTACTGGGACAGCTGTGATGGAAGATATTTAGAAATTGTGGTAGAGATTCCTGTCACATCTTACAGACCTCAGGAATGTCAGATTGTGGCTTTCATTTTGAGAATTTTCTCTGGTGATTCACCCAAGTCTGAATAACAGATTTTATTAAACAAAAGCGTATGCCACGAACTCAAACATCTTCCTCTATTTGGAATACAGATTTCAAATTTTCTGATAACGTACAGAATACAGAAGACAATGTATATAATATCTCATGCTGAATTCTTAAAAGTAGCAGATATTACTTTGATATCACTGTTGAAATTGAGAGGGTATGTAGAAATAAATAGGCTGGTGACTACCACTCGTAAATATTTAATGGAGACTTAGTTTTACTTGAATCATGTTGCGTATTATTATTGAATGTCTCAGATATAAAAAGCCTTGCATTTAGATTGTAAAATGAGAGCAGAAACTGATTTGCATGTACACATCCCATAAGAAAAGCAATGGAGAAAACAATCAACTCTGGCCATAAACTGTACAGTGCAATTACTCTTGGCTTCTTGGATATGGATGGCAGGAAAAGCAGAAGGACTGGAAGTCAGTGATAAAATAAATTGGTGAGCTGCTGATAAAAGATAAAGCATGTTTGGTGAACAGTGCTTTCAGTGACTATTTAAAGAACTCTTTAATCTCATCTCTGATCAGTGCTTAATTGTCATGTCATTGTGATAGTGTGGACACAAAATATAGGTTTAACTTTTTATTCAGCTATGAAAGAAACCAATTTTGGATTAAATTTGCCTCCGTGTTATGCTATTCAATACTTAGCTATTAAAGTACTAGTCTAGAAAACTGCAATCTATTTTTACATGGAAAAACTTGATTATTCAAGTTCTTTTGTGTTACTTAGTGTCAAATTCTCTGGCTATACTGTTTTTGGTATTTTTTTTCCCCTGTATTCTTTACTGCCCTTCCCTTCAACTCACTTGA
Source organism: Lagopus leucura (assembly GCF_019238085.1). NCBI lineage: Eukaryota > Metazoa > Chordata > Aves > Galliformes > Phasianidae > Lagopus > Lagopus leucura. The sequence continues at coordinate 20,214,290 of NW_024962335.1, forward strand.
GTGTTATCATAGTAAAGAAATACCATCTTTGTACTAACTCTTGTGGTGATTGACTGAGGTAATTTTGCCTCTCTTTTTCTATAGCTATGTGAACACCTTATTTTTTCTTAATTCGTTTGAGGGAAAAAATGCAAACAAACTTCAGTGAAACAAATGTTAATCTGGCTGTAGTATACACCCAAGCTGCCTTTCCAGATAGTTAAAAGATGGCTTTTACTGTTTGACTGTAAAGAAGAAATACTTTTTTTCCTTTTCTTTTTGCATTACGTGAAAAGTGATTGACAGTTTTGTCCAGGACTTTAAAAAGTAAAATAAAATAAAAAAAACATTTATAATTCTCTAGAAGCTGAGCTTGTTCATTCATTCCCTTTTTGTTAGCTACATTCTGTGGGAAAAAATTGATAGGTGGCTGCCTGTATCTTTGTATAGGTCCTAACTAGACGGAAACACCAAACTAAATTATTTTACTTTCTTTAAACAGCATTTAAATACATTCTCAGACTGGATTCACATGTGTTTGGAAGATTGCTGTTCTTAAATACTTACCTTTGAAATTTGTGCTAAGTTATAACCTAAAATGTAGTTTGAATTTTGTGCCCTTTGCTCCTTGTTGTTAAGGGGAGCAAATGGGGAAAAATGATGTGGTAGCTGAATAAAATTTTCTCTTCAAATATAATATTGAAATATTAGCAGAAGAGGCTGATAAGAGTGGAGTGTCCTAGGTCAAGCAATTGCAGTGTTGCATGCAAAATTTCAAGATGAACTTGTCTTAATTATATTTTGTAAATGGATAAACATCTTTCTACGCAGTGATGGAAGAAAAGTAGTGCTTTGTGCATTTTGATATTTGACTTCCTCTTTTCACCATTGTTACCTGTTTTGACACAATTGGGTTCATTATCATGGTTCATAGACATCAGAATGCAAAACAATACTGTATTTTTAAGTTTGTGTTGCAAGAATGAATGGAATAAACTTGAATTGTGCGGTATGAATGTCTGGAGTTTTATTTCCCTTTTTGCTCCTGTGTTTTATTAATCTCTTTGGCTACAACTCTAATTGCCTGGAGGGCATCTAACCTTTCACTTGCATTTAGAGTGATTGAAATATTGAGATACTTAGAATTCAAATGAGATCTAAGTATGTAAAGCTTTTAATTCTGTAGCCTGGTAGTCTACAGTTTTCATTTTTAAACGATGATGCATAATATGGAAGAATTTATCATGATTAACAGATCCAAGAGCTATTCTGTGGGTAGGAGGATGTCACTCCCGATGCATGTTAGGAAGACTATAAACTACCTCAGTTTTTATCAAATAAATGAGTTGTTTACAGAAAGCACAGCTCAAATCTAAATAAAATTGTCTTAAAATGTGTATTTATTATTCATGTGCACTTTGAGCTTCCAGTTAGAACTTTGTCACTAATGATTTAAAACCCATTGCTTGAATAGTTTGATACTGTTTGTTTTAAAATATGGATTTCTGAAGAAAAACATAGGAAGATACTGTATTAAAGTTGGGAAATGGTATAAATTTGGAGAAGAGTATCTTTAAGGAAATCTGCTAAATTTTGGAAACAGGACCTTAATGCCATATGCACAACTTTTCAGTCGGCATTGAAAGCAAAGAGAGATCGGTTCCTGTGTCCATCTTTTTTTGTTTGTTTTTAATGGAGAGCTTTTCTGTAGAATGAAATACCTGCTAATGTTATTGCTAACCAACTTTGTCTGTTCATGTCAACATAACCTCATGTTTATCTAAGGAGGCTGGAACAAGTTAATCCCTAAAGTCCCTTCCTATCCAAGCCATTCTGTGTTTCTTTGATTCTATGATTTTTCAGCTCCCATCCTTCTGAAGTTGAACTGAAAAAGCAATTTATTTTTTTTCTAACTGAATAATTTCATTGCTTCTGTTTTGAGAGAAATATATTCTCCTCAAAATAGTTTTGTTATGATTGGGCATCTTGGAACAGCTTTCCACTAAGTAATACCATAAACTGTAAGACATAAAGGACCTTCATTATTTGAAAAGCACTTAAAAGACTTCAAAACCAAATAGCATTAACCCACTTGTTAAGTGAATGGCTGCTTTTCCCAGGAGTCATGCTTCTCTCTCCTTTGTGTTAGCAGTCAAAACAATGTTTCTATTAATTTTAAACTAGAAAAAGTTCCACTTAACTACTGTATTTTGCTTTTGTGATCTAATGTTAATTGGAAAATCTGGAAAGCCTTTTTCAAAAAGGGTAAGTCCTGAACTTTTTTGATTCTTCACTCTTTAAATTGGTTCTGGAAAGCACCTGTGCACACATGTCCATTCTCTTGTGTCCTAAATGTTTGTTTCTCTCGTTGCAGGCCTTTTTCCACAAGTACCTTCCTTCTGTACACACCTACAGAAAGCCTGCTGCTAAAATTACCTGAATTCTAATGCAAGCACACAATTTAAGAGTCTTCTCTTGCACTTGGTGATGTTGCTGTGGAGACCTCCAAAGTAGTCTGTCTCTTCCTGACCTAATAGATATAGGATAGCTCAGGTATCTACAGAGTTGTAGAGAAAAGTCCCAGTATGAACCTCTTGAATCATTAAGAAAAGAGAACGGCTTATTAGCATCTGAAATATGTTAGTGTTTTAGGTGTATTTACTGGAAGGTGTTACTACTGACATGTACACTTGCAGGTATTGACTGTTACTGGAAAGATGTTTTAAACTTTCAGGTATCTTGTGTCTATGTCTTAAAGCTGCTCCTACTAAGGGTGTTTGCTATATTTTAGTATGTAGGTTGCACCTGAAATTATGCCTTCTATTTTTTTTCTTATCAAAACTACAACAGATACAAAAAGGACAGTAACATTTAGAGCAAGCAAGTTCTCAGCTACAAAACACAATAGTTCATTGTAGACACCACCATTAACTATGCATTCTGGCCAGCAATGAATAAGAGCCTGCATGCTGCACCAGCAAAAATGCGTGGCTGTCAAGAAAAGGGCTTGTCTTCTGCATTGCTGCTGCCCTGCTGAAGTGCACCACCCGCACCTTACTGTGCTGACACCATTGTTTGGTCTCTGTAAACATTCAGCAAGCATACATGAGGGAAAACTTTTTCTCTCAGAGAGTGGTCAGGCACTGGAGTGGCTGCCCAGGAAGGTGGTGGAGTCACCATCCCTGGCAGTGTTCAAGAGGCATCTGGATGAGGAGCTGCAAGATATGCTTTAGTAGCTTGTGGTAGCAGTGGTAATGAGAAGACAGTTGGGCTAGATGATCTTACAGGTTGTTTTCAACCTTGTGATTCTGTGATTCATTCATGAATGTGAGTGGGTGCCATTTTCTCCGCATGGAGGAGGAATTCAATGACATACCTTTGCACTTGTAATAATTGGACAGATCAATATGATGAGAAAGGCATTAGAACAGAGGTGTGATGACAGAAGGACTGGCACTATAGGAAGGTGCCATAAGAGAAGGGTGGAAGTTTATTCACCTGTATCAGAAGATTCCAGGTTTGCAGGGGGAATCCTCAATAAGGAGGGATCTCCAGGAGATCCTTCCCCAGTGGCACCCCTTCTGGTCACGCAAGTGCTCCCAGGGCTCACCCAGTCTTTTCCCCAGGTGCTCAATCAGTGGTTCAGGCTGTGATATCAACAGTTACCATTTATACCATTGTACGGTATATTACGTATATATATATGGTATATATGTATATATACATATACCATTGTATGGTATATTATACCATATATAATATACCATTATATTCTATCCCTTCACAGCACGAACCAATGATTGAGCCAGCTGGAGCTGGCAATGCCATAAACCTTTGTATGTTCTTTTGGGACCAAAAAATTGTCAGATCAACACAGGGCCTCCAGTCCTGTCTGGGGGCCCTAGTTACAGGGGGGCCAGCATCCCCTGTCACCCAAGTGACTGCACAATTGCTAACTCTTTTTCCTCTGGTGGCTCAGGCATAGTGAGCCCGGGTCACTCGAGGAGGCTTTTTCCTTTTACTGGGTACTAGGAAATCTTTCAGTTTCCATGCTGTTGTTGGTGTTATTTTTTCAATAGTTCTCACCCCAGGTTTTTTGGGGTGATTCTGAAATTTCTGATTGTCCTCCAACTGACTCCATAGCTGGAGGAGGACATGATTGGGCCGACGATCAATTTTTGCGAATTGAACCCCAGTCTGGATTATGTCATTAAACATTTGTTTTCGGGATACCTGTATGGGTCCCAACTGAGGAGTCCGTGAGGAAGGTCTCCTGGTTTTAAATACAGGGAGGGCCTCAGCCCCTTCCAGTGTTTGGATATTGCACCTGGTCTGAAGGCACTCTGTTTCTCCTAGACCGGACACCAATTTCGCAGCCTGTTGGATGATGGCCTCAGAGGCCACTGAGGGGTTTAGTATGGGCACCAGAGTGCCATACTGATGAAGAGGAGCTTCTTGTAATACGAGGTTCCTCGTCCCCACTGAAAACTTAATCAAGTCTGGACTCTCAAAGGAATAGTCATATATTGCCTCTTTCATTCCTAGTTCTCTAACATAATTTTGAAGCTCCTCCGTTGAGGTCCGTAGACCAGTATTTATCAGAACACCACTTTGTTTGTCCATGTGACTCTATATGACACCATTATCCATTGTATTAGAGAATGTTTTTTGTCATGCACCACAGAGGCGTACAGCCTTAGTCTGAGAGCTGGCTGCTTGGTAATGAATGCTAGTTTAGAAATCTCAGGCCCATTAATTACCACACTTTTGGCTCCCACGTCCCATAATCTCAACAGTAAAGCCACTATGCTCTCTCATGATCTTTGCTTAAATCATTGTAACAGATCCATGAGCTCAGCAGCTGTGTACAGGCACGCCATTACATGTAATGCATGTGCAGGGGGCCACTCCTCGGGTGCCAACCCTGCTGGTTGGTCTTGGATTTTCTTTGTCTTCTGAGTTATTACTGGCCTTATTTCTAGAGGACGTTCCCAGATTCTCTAGTTGGTTCTTAGTTTGCTTAGCCTTCTTCAGTTCAACTAGGATCCAAGGATCCTGCTGATCTTTTTCCCTTTCTAATGATGTGGATCCTCATTTCAAAGGCAAAGTTCCATTTAAAGATGGGGTAGTTTGCCCTGTCAAAGATGTAATTTTATTTTCCAGTTGTCTAATATGAACTTTCAAAAGATCAATTTAATCTTTTAAGTTTTCTTCTGCTGAGCAATATGCATTAATAGTAAGAAGCAGCTGCCATGCCATGGCAGATGCTGCTACTATTCTTTCTCAACTGTCAAAAAGTTTTGTCCTAATTTATTCAGGAAGTCAGATATTTTTGAAGAGGATTTAATAATGGAACCATTGTCCCTTGTTGGTCCCCATTCTTTAATAATCCGTGCAGCATTTAGCCATAGGAAATCCACAGTTTCCCCTGTAGTCCCTCTGTTGGTGTATTTGGTTGTCCTTCATTCAACACATAATTTTTTTAAGGTAATCATCATAAGTAAGTACCTGCCTGGATTGTCAAATGTAGCAACATTGGACGGATCAATATGATGGGAAAGGAGCTACAACAGAGGTGCAGTGACAGAAGGACTAGCATGATAGAAAGGTGCTATAAAGAAAGGGAAAAGGATTGCTCCTCCATTAGAGGGTTGCTGTTCACATCAGAAGATTCTAGATTCACAGGAGAAAGCTTCACCAAGGAGGGATCTCCCCGGGGCAGTCAGCCCTTAAATGAGGTCTAAGAGAGGTGCAGCCATAGTAATGAGTGCTGGTGGCTATACAAATGTGCAGTATGTAATGGATTCTTTGAATTAACTTAATAAAACTGATCTTTATGACAAAACTTTTCAGTAAGGGCCAGCACTTCTGAAAAACAGATGTATGTCAAATCTTCAGTGTAAGAGAAGATGCTTTGCTAGATCTAATTGAAAATGCATTGCTTCATTCCTGTTAACAGCAGTTTATAGGAACCCTTTTAACACAGATGCAAATAACTCTTGCAGAAGTTTTCTGAATTCATTTGTATCATGAATTTTAATCCTTTGTAGAGTAACGTTAAGCCAAATGCTGTCCCAACAGGCAGTTTCGTTAAATAAATAAATAAATCAAACTGCTCTATCAGCTACTTTTAATGTTTTGCTAGTACTGCAAAATCAAATTAAAAATATGGAAATAGAATGCTAATTTTAAACTACGTTAGTGCAGGAAGTGACTGGAGAGGAACTGATGGTTACCAAAGGGTTTGCATTTTCCCAAGAGTGAAGAGGTAGAGGCCAAACTTCTGTCAATGTAGGTACAGAAGTGGGATGTGCCTTCATAATTATCCCTATTTAGTAAAGAAATGTACTGAGATTTTCACTGTGAATTGATTGTCTTCACCAAAGATAGCATCTTTTTAGGCACCGTGGAGAATAGAGGGAATTATTAGGTTTCTATGACGTTGATGAAAGAAAGTTTCAGAAACATTTCAGATCAGTTTGGACAGTGGGCATGATGCTGACTTCAGCTTCCACAGAGTCTCTGATGACCAAACTGCTGAGTGATTGCATTATTTCATACTGCTTTCAAGGCATCTTTTTGCATCTGTTTGCTCTTGCACACAAGATGTTCCCAAGTTTATAAAGGAACATCTTGAGTTCACTTGCAAGGCAAGTCTTGCTTCCTTCAGTATAGTGAAAAAATTTCAGGGGGCTGGAGGATACAACAACAGCAACAAAACCTTTTAGAGGCACCTTTTTTAAGTTGTCTTTTTAATCTGTTTTTACATCAGCTAATAATAATCAAAAAATAAGAAAATGGGATTGAGGGGAAGGTGGAGGCAGTTATTTTTGCTTAGAGGTTTTCTCTCAGAATAAAGTTAATTTTACGGCCTAGCTTGATAAAGTAATGCAGTATTTACAAATAAACAAGAATATAAAGGAAAACACCTCACTATTAGCAAAATGCTAGCTGTGAGTTGAGAAGTAAACTTAAAAAATGCCCCAAGGTGGTAAGAAAAGATCTTCAGCTATTTAAACTGTAATTAAATATGTAGCTCTCATTAAAGCTATTCAGTTAGGGAGTATGATTGTTCTTAATTGATAAATCTCTCATTTCATGTTCCAGGGGACTCCATATTAGCCTAGGTTAATAACTGCAGTCTTAGGACTTGTAGTATTGTGTGCTGTTCTGGTTGATGAGTGATATGGAGTAGTAATGGCAGTGGATGCATATCTGCATATAATTTTTATGACCGTAATTCCTCCAAAACACTGAAGGTGAGAACATAAGAAGTTCATTTAATATGAAGTAAGGCCACTTCCCTCTTTGTGGTTTGTTATCTGTTCTTCTGATGAAAGTGAAAGATGAAGAAGCCCTGCTCTTCTCAACCTTGGCATATTCATCAGTGTTTTGCCACCTTAATTTGCTGTTTATAAGTAACACACACACACACACACACACACACACACAAAAAAAAAAAAAAAAAAAAAAAAAAAAAAAGGAATTTGCAAAGCCTTTTTGGTGCTCTGCAAGAAGGAGGTTCATTATTCCATTTTGGAGATAAATTTTGGAGAAGGAAAGGAGAATCAGAGTTGATTATGTAAACAGGAGGTAAAACTGAATTCGAAAGCCAAGAATGCCACAGCAGTGGAATCCACTCACCAACAAGGAACTTCCACATACAGTGGGAAATGTAGCATGTTCTTTTTGCATATTACAAAATACAGGATCAGCGTAGGAAGTTTGTGAATTGACTTGATTTAGCAATAACAGATTAAGTCATTGTAACTGTGATTGTGGAACGAGTGGTGATACTGATCCAGTCCTAATTTAAGGAGCCTAAAAACTTCATTGGTTAATTGATGAGACAGTTTGTATGAGACAGCTCTTTAATACCAAGCAGACTTTGACTAGCTGCATTGTTTCCAGTGATGCATAGTACTTCTCCAGCCTTCTCTAGAATTGCTCATTCCCTTTGTAAGAAATAGTGCATTGATAATATAGCCTGCTTTGGACCTATCAGAATGGAAAATGTACGTATTAGAGGGTTGGGTTTTTTTTTTCAAGGTATTTCTTGATAGTATGAAGCTGGGAGTCAGCCAAAATCACTAGCATAAATCAATATTTCTACCAAACTTACTATTCATTAAAAGAGAGCTCATTTTGTTTTTCTCAAGCTGAACATAAATGTGAATGATCCAAAACCATTTCTTAGTCTACAAAATAATTTCTTGGCCTATGATAAATTCAAGTTTGGTGCATGTTTGTAATTACTTTTGAATGATTCCTCCATATATTCTTCTCATAAACTTACTCTAACTGAAAATAATTTCTCAATACATTCAGAACAAACTTCAGTTTGTTCACCAAAGCTTTTGTTTCATAACAAACCATTTTCTAGTTTGTACATAGTGCTGATCTATTTTAAGGCAGAAGTTTATTCAGGAAAAAAGACAAGAATCCGAATGATGCTATTACCTGATTTAATTTCTGCAATGCAGAAGACTTCCAAGTCTACACCTACATTCATCTACATTCACATAGGGCAGTGAATGCAGGAATGTACCAAGCAGCAATTTCTCATTAAACCAGAAGAGCTATGACCATCGTTATGTGGTTGTCTTTTAGAAGGAGCAAATGATTTCTAATATAAGGTTATAGAAGTCTTTCCCAGAGTTAATTCTTGTTGCTTGTATGTGCATATATTTCTTTTTTTTTTTTTTTTTTTTGTCTTGCATATTCCAAAAAAAATATATTTTTAGCTTTCATTGCACCTTTTCATAAAGCAAAGTAGTAACTTTGTCTTTTACAGAAGAAATATGTCTTTTATTTTTGAAAGATGTCTCATAGGTATATGCTTGAGCTTTCTTATTTATAGCACAACGACAGATATACCAAAGAATACTTCTCAACTGCAGTTTAGGCAAATTATTATCAAAACCTATTTCTACACCTACATAATCTAAAAAAAAAAGAGTATTCTAGGTGTAGAAAGCACGTTTCTACACCTAGACGAATCCTGAACAGCAGCAGTAAATAAAATACACGAAGAGATGTATGAGGCACAGGGTGAGATATCATTACAGCTGGGATTAATACAACAACAATAGACTTGTGACCGTGCCCAAACCTTTCTGTATTTCACTTCTCAATTTGAGAGCATCTCTTCTTTTCTTCTTCACGTTTTGTTTGTGCACTTAGCCTGCAAGCTGGCTGAAGGATTATCTCACAGAACCTGATGCACCTTAAAGGCTTTTTGTATGTTTTGCAGTCGGTGTCAATAACCTTCTCAACTGCACAAAAGAGCTTGGCTTAAAAAGGGAAATGAAACAGATGGGAAGCACACCAACCTCTAATGTCAGAGGTATAAAATGGAAGAACAAAACGCAACCTTATAAATTAATGAAATTTCTGAAGATAAATTTAAATTAAATATTTACAAAGCAATATTAAATGACTTGAGGGAAAAGGCAAAAAAGAAAAGAAGTAAAAAACACCCTATAGCAATAAGGCTATACAACTGTATGTTTAATAAGGAGGTGCTTCTAAGACTGTGTTGTCATTATGAACAGCTGGATATAAATTGACCACTCTTTCTTGTCCGTTTCAAGTAAAATGAAATTGACACCTCGTTAGAAGGTGGTTGTTTTGGGGGGAGGCAATTCCCTTGATTCCAATTTGCAAAACTCAGAGGTTAAGTTTGAGGATGTTTTTTAGGGTTTTGGATTTTTTTATTAATTAGTGTCAGAAGTGAGATTTACAGAGAGCGTAATATGTTGAAAATTAATGTCAGTCTCCCTGAGTAATATCTAAATCCCACATTCAGTCAGGTGCGTTCATTCCCCACATGCCAGAGCTGACCTGAACTGACACTTGCTCTCACATGCTCAACTTTATCTGCCCTTCATTAATGGACAGCTTTCAAAAGCATACATGATTGCTTATGACACATTCAAACTACCTTGATTTCCTGGGACTCTCTTCCAATGCTATCAGCTGGTTTTAAAAAAGATACTGCCCCTTCTTTACAAATCATGCTTCATTTGTACCCTTAAGTCTTTATGGCTTCAACATTATGTGGTGCAAATTAAAGTCATTTCTTCTCAACTTGCCCTCCTGAAGTTTAATAAGCACTATTAATAGTGATGTGACTCCTGCTACTGTAGATTATTATTTAAAATCTAACATTTATAATAAACTATAAGACATTTCCCATGGTACTAAGTTTTTTTTATCCTGAGATTTACCATAGTTTGAACACTCTGTCAATGTCCTATTCATCCACCACATCTGTGCGAAAGAGATTAGAGGGTAGACTTAGACTAGGCATTAGGAATAAGTTCTTTACTGTGAGAGTGGTGAGATATTGGAGCAGGTTGCCCAGCAAGGTTGCCCCCACCCTGAAAGCATCCAAGGCCAGGTGGGATGGAGCTTTGAGCAATAGCAGGGGGGTTGGAACTAGATGACATTAAGTCCAACCCAAACCATTCTACGATTCTATGATTGTTCTGAGTATTTTAACTCAATGAACTTTTAGTAAAAATTGTTAACCAAGTACAACAGATGCATATTTTATAGAATTATCTGCCTTGGAAAAGACCTTCAAGATCATCAGGTCCAACCTTCAACCTGAGCTACCAAATCTCATCATGAAGTCCCATGTCCCCAAAGCATCGCATCCACTCGTCTCTTAAATACCTGCAGGGACAGAACCACTTCCATGAACCACATGTCCAATGCCTAACCACCCTCTTGGCGAATAAATTCTTCCTGATATCCAATCCAAACCTCTCCTAGTGCAACTTGAGATCATTAAGGAATTTTCTACCTACTATCCCCCTTAATGTGAGAATTACATTCCTAAACCCCGTTTTCTACAATTTACATGGTAATCACATCCACGTTTGATTTGTTGTGTTGATTTTGAAGCAGTTCTTCGGCCACCAGTGTTCAGTCTTGTGTTTCTCCAAGAAAACATATCCTACCTTTAAAATTCTGGAATTTACCTGGAGTTTACTGGAATTAATGTTTGTACAGAAACTGCTTTCGTAGGAACTTAACTTAGCTACTTGTAGGGCAAGAGCTGAATTGAGAACTGTGGGCAGCAATCTTCTTAGCATCTATCCTAACCTTCCCAGTGCGAGTTATCCACAAATGGGAATCACAGTTGTCAGAACTTTTGATATTGAATGAGAGCTGTAATTATTATTTTTTTAACCTCTGTAGCAGATTAATTTTCTTAAATCAGCACAGTCTTTAATTTACATTTTAAGCTGTTGGCAGTTAATTTATCGTAGGAATAGCAGAAATAGAAGACTTCTTGAATGCTGTTCCTTTTTAAAGTATGTTTGTCCTGGCAATTCCAATGTTGTTAGTTTTAATACAGCATAACTGAAAATATACCTGGACAGATGCACCCCTTGAAGACCAGGCAACTTAATGAGCAAGACGACTTAGCAACAGGCATTTTTAATTAACTGGGCATAACAGCACTGTAAAGAAGAGTAGGAAGAAGTGTTTAGAAGAGCATTCATGAATAAGGTTAAAATGATAAACCTGGAAGCCAGATCAAAGATGGAGCAAACTTTGCAATATTTTAGCACTTTGCACTAGGAGACTAGATACGCAAATGAAGGATATAAAAATGAAACAAAGTTTGAGTAGTTTTCTCAGACCATTTTCTATTTAGAGTTCAATTATTCACAATTAGAATTAGAAAAAAAAGCACTTTTCAATAACAATTGGAAGCCAAGTTCATAGACATCTGAGCTTCAGACTGTATAGGGGAAAAAAAAACCTAGTTGTTGAAGGGACAAGGCAGAGTTAAGAATTACATACAGTTTTTGTGTTTAACAAGACATCTTATTTTCCAGAAAATCCAGTATTTTAATGATCAAAATCTGTGTATGCATTTGTGAGATACGGTCCATAATCCCAATGGCTGAAACATTTTGGATTTTCTTATCATTGTTATTTTGACTTCTAGTGTTCCAGTGTTCTATAGTACTTTTGTATTTTGTTCATGCTGAAGGCGGTTTTTATTGTTTTCCTGCTCTGATGATAGATGAAACATGTTCTATGAATTTATTCATTCAGAAAATCTTAGATGTCCTTTGTTCCTCAAACATTTGGACTGAGAAATGCTGCTCTGTTGAGCTGCAGTTTTGCTGCAAGGCAGAGGCCCATGTCAGTGCAGAGCTGTCTGCTGCATATATAAGCATTTTTGCTGCAGAGAGCAGCTGCGATGGACTGTGGAATTCAAAACGTATTTTTCCCCACTGGTGGCTGTGAAAATCAATCAGTAGTTGTGTTGGGAGAGGAAAGGGAAGAGGAGTACTCACTGGATATGTATAAGGATGCTGGAGTAGCAGGTTTGTTCAGAATCTAGAGCAGCAGTGATAAAGGCTAACAGCTAGTATGGGAGTCAACCTACTAAGGTATTTGATCAAATAAAAATTAAAACTTTTCTCAGAGAAGATGTGAAATTTCACTAAACTTATTTTCAGAACAAGTTAATGGTAGGGAGTATTGGTATCCCTTTTTAATGTGTTATCAGAACTTGCTTTTTTTCTAGACTAATTTGTCATAATATGACAAATATGAGAAGTCAACCTTCTCCTTATATCCACATTTCACCTGTGTACAATGGTAGGTTGTTGGTTACTCTGTCACTCAGTTCTCTGTTTTAAAACTGGGATGTATACTTTGTATACTATTGAGACTCAAAAACCAAAAGAAAACAGAAAAAAACTTTGTAGCCAGGGGAAACTTTTAAATATGTAAACAGGCAGAGTGATGGCCAGCATACTTGATTTATTTAAGTTACTTTGCTTTTGTTTCAGAAAGGGAAAGAAAGACAGAGCAATTTATCTTATTCATGGACCATCGATCACAAGGAAATAAGGAGTAGGAATTTCCCCAATTCCTGGGCTTTGATACAGTTTTCTCATCAAAAACTGATGCTTTCTTTATCAGGATATCTTCAGCAAAGTTAGCGTAACAACAAGACATGATGAATCTTTTTAGATTGAGTTCCATGTAAATGGATCGTGTCATGGATCAGTTTCTTGTCACAGCTGGTACCTAGTATATAAGAATTTCTTTTTGAGAGTTGAAGAATTCGGGGCAATTTTTTCCAACCACTTTCTCTATAATGAGGAAATAAATTTATGCACTTGGTTTTGAATGGCAGCTAATAAGCAAGGATGGAAACACCCATGGGAATCTTCAACTTCCTTTGCAAATATCTGACTGGATGTACTGCTGGAAAACTTAAAAAGCAGAATAAATGATCAATAAAGAATACATAGCTCTGTGTTCCTGCCTGAGAGAGCTGACAGATTAATATTCTGTCTACCAACATTGTAGGTTTTGTCATCGTACCAATGTCAGCAGCGGTAGCATCTTAGAATTGGTTTCCTCAGTGTTATGTGACTTGAAAAGAGGTACAGGAGATTTCAGCCCTTACTGTTTATGTTTTAGCAAACTGCTCTTCATTTCTACACTGTCTTCAGATAAACATTTTCACATGGCACTGTTTCAGTCATTAGGCAGGCCAAGTCTACAGGGATGCCAGATCTCCTAATCTGCTTCTATGAGATGCGGATCTCTTTCTTCAGAAATATTGGGGAAAAAATACTGCAGGTAGGGCTGATTATTTTATCTAATTTGATCTGTGGTGTTTAGCTTTGGCAATGCTGAAGTCAAGCTTCGAATGTTGTTCTTATAATAACTAATTTTTTGCAATAAGAGAACATAGGCTGATATGAAAGACTGCTCTGAAAGTAATGCCTCGTGTTTTATTATGTTGGCCCACAGCATCAGAGGTGAATGTTGGTGGTATGGCAGTAGAGGTTGAACATTCCACCAGTATTTCTTTATGTCTTATGTTATCACATAACAGATGGAAGCAGAAGGGCAGTCTGACAGAATGGTGTCCGACATGGAAGTGTGTATGAAGAAAAGGTATGTCACTGAATTCCACTGTACAGAAAAAAAATGGCACCCAGTGACATTCATCAGTGCTTGCTGAATGCCTGCAGAGTCCCAGCATTTGATGCAAGCACAGTGAGGTGGTGGGTGGTGAGTCTGAACAGTGGCGACATCAAGTTTGTCACATCCACTGGTGCAGAATTGTATGAGCACAGCAATGCATGGCTAATGGTGGTGACTGTGTTGAAAAACAGTGTTTTATAGTTGAGAATTTTCTCTATCAGACAGTGCTACTATGCTCTTTGTTGTAGTTTCCATGGACATAGAAGCACTCCTTCAAGCATTGTATGTAAAATGGCAAAGAAGCACAAAGCAGACATTGGTTTTTTTTTTCTTTTTTGTTTGTTTGTTTGTTTTCCAACATATAAGTAAACTTAGACCTTAGAAAATCTTGATCATAGTTATGTAGCAAGACACTCCTTTAAAACATTGTTTTGATCTTGCCAACCTCTGGAAAGAGATGACTGAATGTAGTTAAAGCACAGTAGTATAGCTGCACAAAGTACCTCTACCAAGGTGATAAAGTCTGAATTTTTCCTGCTTACGTGCTAAGAAAAGGTATTTGGTTGGGGGAAAGAAAAAAGTGTGGTTGAACAGTGGAGATAGTGGTGTGGAAGATTTTGAAATGGTGAGTCTCAATTCTTGACTTTGAATTGGTGATTTTGGGGGAAAATTATGATGGAAAATGACAGATCTCCAATGGTAACATCTAAGCAGAGCAAAGCACAATTTTTTAGTGTTTTTTAGTGAAAAAAAGATCATCATCGGCTAACATAAAAAAGAGCAAAAAGAATGCAAAGTATGTATCACAAGAGCAGCTGAAAAAAAAATACAGAATGGCAAAATACAGCCAGCATTTCTGCCTGTGATTACGTACCTAGGTTCTGATAGGAAAGCTGTCTTTATGACCAGGACAGTGGAAAGAGTTTTTACTCCCTAGGGAGGAAAGCAATGAGTAGCAATCCTGTCTATTAGGATGCATTCACTGATAGACTTCAGGTTTACACAATCCAATGGATTCTCCTCCAGAGGATGTTAGCTTGGTTTGGGGAGAAAAGAGCTGAAAACATTTTTAATGCTATGATTTGAGGAAGAGAGAAAAAAAGGAGTCTAAACTTGAGGAGAGCAATTAGAATCTTATTTTCACGTGGATGAATTATGCCATTTCATTTAGTTTACTTTTTTTTACTCTTAGTTGTAATTTCAAGTATGTGAAAGCTGAGTGCATGAAAGTTGCACCTTTGAAGTCCTTAGACTCAGTGTTTACTTTCTAAATGGTGTTATTATTTAATCTTGAACTGTAAAACCACTGTATTCTTCCGGGCTGATATTGTGAAACACACTGTTGCAAGAAACACAGGAAAGCATTTGTAATGCTTATTGCTGAAACAGGCAAAGCCAGCAAACTCTTTAAAACACAAAAGTATGTTTAAAATTTGCAGTGAGTGAATAACCCTTTGCAAGCGATGCTTCCCATAGACTTTCTACACTTTCAGTCTCTCTTCTCATTGGGAATCACTAATCTCCAGTTACTTATTTGTAGCTGGTCAGAAGTTGAGAAACTTCTGTTTTGACACAGACTCTTTATATAGAGGTTTTTAAGAACCAGTCACCAAGTCCAATGATGCTTGATAGAGAAATAATGAAGACAGATGTATATTTCAACACAATAAGCCTGCGTTAAACTCTTTCCTTTTGTAACAGTCAGTCCCAGTAGAGGTTAGAAAGTCTGAATCTATTTGGCCGAAGGTTAACCGGTGTGGAGTGACAGAGCTTTTGTTCTCCTGCTAGTGTCCTGTCCTTGCTGCAGCTCCCTCTCACAGTTAGCAGTGGCAGCAGTGTCTGTGTGGGCTGGCTGCAAATGACTTCATTTTTCACAGCCATCACCTCCAGGTTTTCTGTAAGCGGTGTTAAATTCCTTGTTAGTATATAATATTGCAGGCCTTGGATGGTGGGTTTTTGTGAACCACAACAGAAGAGGAAGAAAATTGCTATTCAAAGGCTAATGTACCGGGAACTGCCGTGAAAGATCCTTATGCAACCGATAAGAGATAGAGTGGTATGAGCTGCCAAAGCTTTTACAGGCCTGTTGCCATCATTGCAGCTGTGGTGGGAGAACTACAGATACCCAGAGAATGGAAGAACAAGGGGGATAGCCCATGGATGTTGCTACCTCCGCTGAGAAACAATGTTCTACATGGCCTAGTGGCTCTCCCCAGCTTCACGAGAGCCAGTTTCCTCAAAAGACAGATTTTGCTTGATATTCAGACAAATAATTTACAGTGCAGCTAGATGGAAGGGTTGAAGTAGGGAATGCTGCTGAACAGACGGGTTCCTCTCCTTACTCCAAGCCAAACCCCAGTCTCTTTTCTTGCATTAGTACCAATGCTCTCCTGGTCCTGAAGAGAGCTGAAGCAGCAGAAAATATTGCATATATATAGTAACAGAAATATAATAATCCTAAAACAATATTTCAGCTCTTGTTAAGGAGCAGAAGCAAAATCCTTAATTTACAGCAATGACAAAAATCATATCTATCTGCAGATTCATTGCACCTGGCACTTTCCCCAGGCTTGCCAGGTCTTTCCAAATCACTGGCCTCAATAAACTAGAATAATAAAGGAGAAATAGTCACCTCGCTTTTCACCTCTTCCAGTTCTTTAACGTGTAGGTGGAATATCCTCAGTCCAGACCTAACCCTGGTGCCTAGATCACCTCAGTATTAACCTCTGTCAACAGTGAGAAATAGCTACTTATGTCTATTTCTCTGCCACACAGGCATTATAACACATCATGACTTTGCCTTGTGATGGTTGACAAGTTTCTTCAATAACTTCTTGTGAAGTTATTGAAAACCTTCTTGAGGTTTTAAAAAGTCTTTGGGAAGTTTAAATACTTTCTATCTGTAGGTTGCTCTATTTAAAATCAATTGGGTGTTGTGTGCGGAGGGTCAATAAGGAAGAAACAACAGGAGGATTTTATTTAATATGGTTCCGTAACAATCAATAATTACCTTGCAGCTTTAGCCCTTTAGGTCCCTCAACAATAACTTCAAAGGAAATAGGTATGCATGTATCCCTAAGATGCAGATAGAGAATCAATTAAAATCCAGCAAGAAGTTCTATTTTTCCTCAAACTCCTATTTTAATTTAAAGAAAGGATCTTACTTTTTAAGCTGCTCCCTACAAGGGTAAACATATGCTTCGGGCATTAATCGATTCTTCTTCTAAATGAATAAATTAACTCCCCGCCCCTCACCTCTTGTAACACAAAACAAATTACCACCTACTCTTAAGGCAGCTTCAACACATCTTCATCTCCACCTAAACTAAATTTGGACAGATCACTGATAATGCAGATCCAGGAAAGGAGTGAACTTGCATCTCTGCAGTATTTTGAAGTCCATTTTTCCAGTGGAAAATCCTGGGTTTCTCAGCAGTCTGACAGTTCAAACAGCATGGGATGAAACATTGGCCTGTCCTACATAGCAATTATTTATTGTTATGCTGTGGATATTCTAAACTGCCACTTAGAAGTTAAGCATGCACTTTGAATGATGTGTAATCAGTTCATCACTACATCATGGTCCAGTAGCTGAAAACTATAATTGGTAATGCAAGGTTCTTGTGCATCATTCTGCATGTGGGAAGTCTCACAGAGGGTGTAGGCAACCTCCTGATCAAAGACAGAAATAGAAGAGTTCACATCCACAGATTTGGTGCTATTAAATCCGACTAATGATTTATGGTCAAATGCAGATGCCCAATCCAAAGACTGACATCTCTTTTCTTCTGTGATATAGTGCAACAAATTAAAAAAAAAAAAAAAA
Organism: Lagopus leucura; assembly: GCF_019238085.1. Lineage (NCBI taxonomy): Eukaryota > Metazoa > Chordata > Aves > Galliformes > Phasianidae > Lagopus > Lagopus leucura. The sequence continues at coordinate 20,232,072 of NW_024962335.1, forward strand.
AAAAAAAAAAAAGAAAAATTATAACAAGCTCAAGTCTTACACCTGCTGCTATTCCAGGTAATTCTGTAATTCTGACAGGTCAAAAAATCCTAAAGGGCCACAAAGATGGTGAAGTGCCTGGAGCATCTCTCCTATGAAGAAAGGCTGAGTGAACTGGGTCTGTTTAGCCTTGAGAAAAGAAGGCTGAGAGGAGACCTGATCCAGGTCTGTACATATCTAAGGTGTGGGGGGCAGAATGGCAAGGCTGGACTCTTTTCAGTGGTGAGTGGAGACAGGACAAGGGGAAACGGCCAGAAACTGCAGCACAGGAAGTTCCGCACAAATGTGCACAAGAACTTCTTTACAGTGAGGTGACGGAGCACTGGAACAGGCTGCCCAGGGAGGTGGTGGAGCATCTCCTTCTCTGGAGATGTTCAAGACCTGCCTGGATGCCTACCTGTGTGACCTGCTGTAGGGAACCTGCTTTGGCAGGGGGGTTGGACTCAATGATCTCTGGAGGTCCCTTCCAACCCCTACCAAAATAAATAAATAAATAAATAAATTCATTACGAACTCTGAATGTGCCTTGATAGATGCATAAGGAGAGCAGTGGGAATGAACAGAGGTCAAAAAATTATAACAGACATAGTAACAGACTTCCAGACATGTAAAGTAGTTATTTAAACACCTAACAGCACCATTACCATAAATATTTCTTCCTAGAGTAGTCATCTTCTGTGCTGCACATGCCTGTGACGTCTGCAGTCTCCCCACGTGATACAATGCAGCTTCTCAACATGCGTGTGCACGCATATAATTACAACTGAATGACCTGAATCATCTCAATGCCAGCTCTCAGTGCCATTTTTATTACAGATTTCACCTTCTGAGGCTGACAAAGGAGATGAGAGATCAATGTAGATACAGGGGAAATGAAGTGGAAAGGAGACTTAGAAGAATGTGGTTTCGAGAACCTGGATGTATGTGTAATCTTCAATGCTATGCTATTTTGGTCTTTAACAGAAAACTCAAAGCCAATGGTTGATCTGTGTAAGAGAAAGGACAGTTAGTTTTGTTTGTTTGTTTCTTGTTTCCCCCTCTCTGTCCTCCCCTTAGTTTTCTTGCGTGAGTATCTTGAGAATTTGTGTCACCATTTATTGAACTGTTCCATATATCCTCATCATGAATAGTTAATGCTGTGATATTAAGTGTCTGATATGTCTGATGTGAAAAGTCTCAGTTGCAGTTCTTATGAGATGTGCACTTCACTTTTCATTTTTAGAGCGTCCTCTTAAAGATGCACATAGAAATTCTCAAAAGTACTTTCAGTGTCTTTTTATCCTAGGCTAGTCCTCTTTTTTTTTCCTTTTTTTTTTCCTTCCTATTATTTTGGACATGTTTAGTTTGTTTTCAGTCAGACTGTGAGTTGTGGGGGCACTAAAATACATCATGTAAGAATGAAACTGAAGGAATAAGTGCCTATGCCTCAAGGACAAAAACAAACAAACAAACAAACTCAGTTAACAGTTTCTATTGAGTTATTTTGTAGTTTTGTCTCAAATAATCAGTCTGAAGCACTAGAAGGAACTGGCAGTTTTCTAACAGAAGGTGCTGTATGTCATGGAATCACAGTCACATCATCTAGTTTAGGGGATCTTTTTTTTCATGTTATCATTTTGTTCATGTGTGGTTGTTGTTTTGTTTTTAATTTATTTTATTTGATTTTACATTAAGCACTTGTTTACAAAGGACTTAGTGTTGGGAATGGCTTTCCCTTGGGCACCTGTCATTTCTTGATAAATATTTCAGGCAAGGGGAGCACATTCCCCTTGAAAAGGAGCATCACAACTCTTCAGCAGCCCTCTCTGGTCACAGGTTGTGTGCTTTTCTCATGGTTACGTGGCTCATGACACTGGCCTTCTCCCCAGTGATGATGAGGATGAGGAAGAGGAAGCTTTGCTGTGTACTTTTCATCTGATGTTTGGAAGGACCGTGGCTGGGGTGTAATGAAGAACTGCTGGAGTGCTCCAGTCACATTGTTGTGACTTATAGACAGAGAAAGTGAATCACACTGAAGACCTGAATCTATAGACGACTACGGATTTTGTCTCTTATTAGAAATGACTGGCTTGAAACGCAGCTTTTCTTCCTTGCAGGAGAGGGAGCAACCTAACTCAGTGCTAATGTAGCAGCCCTATCCTGTCCTGTGACACATGATCAGTTGCTTACTCTTTTGATGTGGATTTAATGCAACTTCAAGCAGGGAAATGCTTTAGTTCAATGTGTGGATTTAATTTTTTTATCATTTCTTCTGCTCTGTAGAATATATTTCTGAGCTACGGCAAAGGATTTTTATTTATTTATTTATTTATTTATTTATTCTGGGAAGGAATGATGGATAAGTGGATAGCTATAATGAACTCATAGTATTAATTGCTCCCTGTCCTGCTCAAGATGTTCTCTCTGATTGCTAGTGACATGTAAGATTTATTTCAGTGTTATGAAGTCAGGGGCTGAGTAAACTCTTCTTTCTCCCCTTTTCCTGAAGGATTGTTGGCTTCTCCCTAACACTGGAGAATTGGGTGAATTATAAGTCACATTTTCCTGTTACTCTTTCTGGAGAAAACTTTTTTTTTTTTTTTTTTTTTTTTTTGTGGTAGGTCTTCTGTGCAAGTAAAAAAAAGTCAGAGATTTGGCAAGTTAGTACCATTTGAAGGAAAGCCTGTTCATGTTTGTAAAAAAGCACAGTACAACATAGTTCTACCAGTTGTCAATTACAAAGACCAGCAAAAACTTTTAAGCTTCTAAAGTTTCAGTATCACTCAGTAGAGAATTTGCAGAGGCTTGCAAAGGTCAGCTTGACTTTCTGAAAGCTTGTCTAAATTATCTTACATAGGGGAGTGGTGCCTTTTAAGAGAAAAGTAGTGTCCTCAGCCTTAGAAGTGAAGCGTGCAGGTGGAGTTTCCTTTGTGGTCACATATCTTGTTCCTTTGATCTAAAAATAAGAAATCTAACAGCAGATTTTGTTGTAGTTTTCAACTTATTTTCAAGTTCTGGCAATGTTCTTGTGCTTCAAATGTAATGGGACTCTTCAAACTGGATTAACTGGCATCCGTCTTGCAAGTGCATTCTGCCTTAGGGCTGGAAAAGTGGGCATAAGCTGAACACAAGGGTTAATTAGGAACAAAATGATAATTATCTGGATTTGGGATTTTCTTCTTTGTTTTCCTACCGCAACCTTCACAGTCCTATAGCTATGGTTAGTTAATTTTCCATTCTGAACTGATATCTCTATGCATTTCAAATGGCTTTGCCCATTGCCTTTCTGTTTAAATAAAACCTTGGGGAATATTCAGCTATTAAAGAAAATTGCAATAACCTTTGCGTGTTGTGCAATTACCTTTTCCTTTGTTTTCCTGAAGAAATGTATTTGACACCTCCCTGGCAGGGCACCATCATTAACACATCTGTATCACAGCATCACTCCTTGGGAGAGATCTCAGTATATAACACCCCAGTCCAAGGTTACATGCAGATAAGCAAAACAACATTAAAGTGAGTTGTTTGCATAAATACCTTTGGGGAAGTGAACAAGGAGGAGGTTGTTCATTCCTGTCATGTCTGCAGAATCTGTTATAGACATAACAATAATTGTGATTTAAGTCAAGAGGTTTTGGAAGAGGCAAGCAACTTAATTTCCTCTTCAGTACCCAACACACCCCTTCTGCTACTCCTAGTCCTTTCACATAAGAGATACTTGAACTTGCACCATTGGCACTGCCTAAGAACTGACATCCCTCTTGTATCTTGGCTTTAAGCACTGGGGTCCTGGCAATGGCATTCTCCATTCATTTTGCATCCTTTTCCTGGCATACCATGGGTGCAGAGAAACAAAAATAATAATAATTAAAAAATGCATATATGTGTATGTATGTAATACATATATGTAACTTCAAAAGTACATTTCATTCTGGGAAATGATAGCTCATTGATGTCATGGTGCTTATGAAGGTTAAATTAAAGCCTGATTCCAGTTCTGGGACAGCTGATTTGCTCTAGAAGTCAGAAATATATCTGTATGTTTCAGCTTGCATATTAGAAAAATAATAAAAATAAATAAAATTGAGGACACTTTTTGAAAGCTCTGATTCTGTTTATACACCAATATCTACTGCCAGAACAGATGGCAGATAAGAGACAGGTGAAACCAAACAATCAGTGCAACAAGAGTCTGGTGACAGAAATTTTCATGAAGCACCCCCACCTCCATCCTCCCCACTGTGACTCTGCAGGGAGATCGCAGCAAGCCTGGAAAATCCTACTTTTATAATGCTGCTGCAGATTGAATTCTTGGCTCTTAGCAGGGTTGTGCTCTGCCCCTTCGCAGCTGATATAAAAGCCGTGACTGTGTCTGCTTTTGACCTGGTCTATCTATCACAGAATTCTTTGAGTTGGAAGGGACCTTTAAAGGCCATCTCATCCAGCTCTCCTGCAATGAACAGGGACAACCACAGGTAGATCAGGTTGCTCAGAGCCCCTCCAGCCTGGCCTGACCTTGAGTGTCTGCAGGGATGGGGCATCCACCACTTCTCTCAGAAACATATTCCAGTGCTTCACCACCCTTACTGTGAAAAGATTTTTTTTTTTTCTTTCTTTTCCCCAATTTGAATCTCCCCTCTTTTACTTTGAAACCATTTCCTCTTCTTCTGTCCCAGATTTTACTCATTCTCCTTTTTCAATGCATTCAATTCATTGTATAAGGAATTTTACCTATCTCTTCAAACCTTATCTCTCCAGAAAGATTAGCAACACTGATGACATTGAGGTTTTTGTTGCTGATGAGTCAGTTAAAGGGAATTTGGGTTGTTTGTGCTCAATCCTGAGCAGCAGGAGTCTTTCTTTGTGTGACAGAGCAGATGCAGGATGGGCACTCCTGCAGCTGGATGAGGCTGCATCTTCCTTATGTTCCCTCAGTTCCATGATGCTCATTCAAAACTGAATACAAATTTCAGTGGAACACAGTCAGTTTAGAGCAGATAAATGTGTCAGGCTGGAAACCCAGGTGCCCATATTCCCACCATTGCAAGTAATACACTCACATTTTTGGCCCAGACATTTCTCCTCCTTATGCTTCAGTTTCCTCATCTGTAAACTGTGAATAATATTAATAATCTCCACTCCATAATACCATAATTAAAAGAACTACAGGCATCTACTGAGGTGCTGTGAAGAAGTCTGGGCAACAGGATCAGAGGTCTGTTCTGAGAGCATTATGTTTCTGCAGGTCCCAGGGTGCTCTCAGCATCACATCCACCTCAGCTACTGTTGATCTGTTTATTCATTCCTTTTCCTTCTTTCCCTGCTATATTCTTGTGAAGACAAAAGCCCATTAATCCCCAACTATGTTTTCCTCTCCTTCAGTACTAACAAACAGCTCCAGAGGAATCACAGCCTCAACAACATTTCAGAGCCACAGCTGCTGGGTTTCCCTCTGCTGCTACTGAAGCGAACCAGAATACTCAAGTAAACGTGCACTTAGAGCAGAAAACAGAGGGCCTCCAGCTGTTGCTAGGCATGATTCATGTGCAAAATGAGAACTTGGATTGTCCCTGCTCATAGACATTCGTTCATAGACTGGACAAATCAAATCACTTGAGGAAAGTGTGCTGGTGGCCACCTTCAGACAGCAGACTGAGCCACAGAAAGATAGAGATCTCCCAAGGATGGAGCTGGGACCCAGCAGAAGAGCCTGGAATGTGGTTTGGTTTCCCAAGGAAACCAGCTCATTCTGACTTTCTGTCCTGCTCTGCTTTGCAGTGTTGTTTGGGCATGTCCAGCCATAGCATTGTACATCCTGGTGAGGGCTACAGGCAGAAAAACCATGTAATTTGTTTCTGGATGAACAGTTACTTTAGATTCCAAAGTATATAAAGGTTTTTAAATTTTATTTTTATTTAATTTTATCTATTTTATTATTTTATGTTATATTTTATTTTATTTTATTTTATTTTATTTTATTTTATTTTATTTTATTTTATT